>NC_069137.1:40747966-41117966 GCF_026914265.1 Mya arenaria | reverse complement strand
ATGGGTAAAACGCGTATAGTTATTGATAATTCAAGGGTTGAATAGGTAATGGATGGTGATTATAATCTTGCATTCGGAGAATAAAGATGAGGAGGCGGGTGAGGATATGGATGAAGATGCGGATGGAACACAAGAATAATGTTCTGCTACTGGTGGTTGTGGTGGTGGTGGTGCTGCTGCTGATGATAATGGTGCTACTTCTTCTTCTGCTGCTGCTGCTGCGGTTGCTGCTGCTGATAATGATGATACTGCTGATAATGATGTTGTTGATGATGATTAAGATGATGATAATGACAGCTGTTGCTGCTGCTGATAATGATGCTGCTGCTACTGATGATGATGATGATGATGATGATGATGATGATGATGATGATGATGATGATGATGATGATGATGACGAAGAGGATGATCATGACAGCTGAAGATTATGACAGCTGAAGATTATGGCAGGTGAAGACGATGTTAAATGATGGGAGTGAAGAGCGGGGTGTGAATAAGAAGAAGGAGAAGAAGGAGAGTATTGCTAACTTTGGCATTTAAGATATTCACATTGCAAAAAAGGCTGATGAATCGATTCGTTTATACTTTTCAAGTGTTGCCCATTTAAAGTTAATTGATCTGATTTTCTCAGGGTGGCGGGATGCAGCTTTACTAGCAGTGGAGTTCGCTTCCTCTGCTTCTGTGGACAACACAATAAAAACAGTTATGTTTCATTTTGCTCAGAATTTGTTGAATGTCCGAAAATGTGTTTCAATCAATAAGTCAAATTTTTCTCTTTTTTAAGAAATACACATAAATAATTAGGCATTTTCTGTTGGTTTTTGAAATTTTACAGTGAACATGTTAAAAAGCACCAGCATTGTTCCCAAGATCTCTTTAACCGAACCCGTGTAGTAGAAAAAATAATGTTTATTTAGTTTTGGTGTATTACAATAAATATAGAATTGAATATTGGACGAGTCTTCATTTTTTTACATTGAATGTTATTAATTATATATTCATCAAATTGAAAAACTTAAGAAAACCTGATATTTTATTATTTTGGATAATATTGGTTTATAAGCACTTCTATTCATTTGTTTAATATTTGTTTGTTTTATTGTTATTGTACTTGTTTTAATTATATAAAAGCTTTATATGGCAATATTTAGTGATGTTTCTGTTTAATATTTTAGCGTCTGATGTACTGGAGTTGTCCAAATAAGAGATGGCAGCTGGTAGTTGGTAACTGATGACAACACTACAATGAGGCGATGGCTCATAGCGGGACTGGATGAGGTTAGAATAGGTCTTGAAACATCCTCTACAGATATCAAGGTGCCCATATATATATATATATATATATATATATATATATTAATCTTGGCATTCCGGGGACCGCTGGATTTAGGCGACAAAAAATGGCCTCCTTAATATTTTAAGTTATATGTTATGCATCAAATATCAATAAAAATCTCCATTGACAGTATGTTTATTAACGAGATCATTAAATTTTTAAATTAAGTATGTAAGAAATGGGGGATACAGGTGTGATGGTAAACAATGTTTTTTAACGTATGTTTTTTATCACCATTTTGAAGGTAATGATTGTATATTTACAATTTGGCCTAAAATAGTTCAATTAAAGTCATAACTTTAACATTATTTTCATGATTCAATTTGGAAATGCATTAACTATGAACAGAAAATTCCTGTTTATTATTTATACATTTAACATTTGTGTGTAGAAGATTCACATTAGACACATGCCATAAAATAGATCACTATGATTTATTTTTACAACAAAAAAAACACACGATATTTTTACCTAAAAAGTTAGAACTTTTACAGCATAGGAAATAGTGTCTTCTGCTTATTTTAATGATATTATTACATGGAAGACTCACTATTTTACAGAATGCCAACCAAGTGTTGCTGCTTCGACATTGTGGAGGACTCCAATCCACCTGACTGTTCTGAGACAGGTAAAAAAGACATAATAATAAGATGGTTTTCACAATAATTGAACCGTATACAAACAAGTGTCCAGTTCATGACATGCAATTCTAAATTCTGCAATGGCACCTATACTATAAGTAAAAACCACTATTTCCGATATGCCTTTTCACATTTAATTTTTTTAAATTTCGTTCTATATCCATGAAATATCCTTGTTTTTTGTTGAACAAAAGTTTGATAATCCTGTTAGAAGATAACAGGATTCTTAATCATAAGCCCTTCACATATATCTTAATAGGATAGAACGGTTACTGTGAATCATTGCAAGAAATTATGACATTTAAGTGATGCCTTTCTTGTTTAAAATCATTTTTGCATTTTAAGGTAAAGAACGGATCCATCATTTCCTAAATTTGGACAAGACCTACAACCTGCAGGGATTGAGCAGAATAAAGCAGTGTTGAAAAACAAAAACAAAACATTTTAATGAACACAAAACACTTGCGTTCGAAAGCACTGAAGAAAAATGCAGCAGTGAAGATAGACTGAAGTGATTGGAGTTACCCCACGATATAATACCATAAACAAAGTCATCAAGTCGGTCCTGCAGGTGGTCTGTGCAAAAGTGCAAAATGTGTGTGACGCAAACCGAACTACTTAATTCTAGAGTTTTCTTGGAACTTTAAACATATGTTCGGCATAAAGTGATGATGTATTTGACTTATTTATTATACGGATCAGTCCAATATTTGTAAGAGGATGGAAAGAATTCTTAAAAATATCGTGATGCAAACAAGTATTCATTTTCAGGACAATAATGAATTATAAATTTTTTAAAAGATACATTCTGTGGAAGAACATTTGATACATACTTATTTACATTTGTTAAGAAAAAACTGGACTCAGTTTGATCTGTACCTTGCAAGAAATACTATGCAAATAAAGTAACTTTATTATAATCCCCCGCCGAATGAAAGATTTCGGGAGGGGGATATTGTTTTGGCGTTGTCCGTCCGTCCTTCATTCCGTCCGTCCGAAACCATATCTTGTTAGGCTTTGATCAGAAAATGTTCAAACTTGGTCAGAATGTTTCCCGTGATCAAATCTCGACCACTTGTAAAAGTGGGTCACATGGGGTCAAAAACTAGGTCGCTAGTTCAAATCTTAGAAAAATCTTTGGAACAAACTAGAGGCATTATACATGGTCAAATATTCATGAAACTTAATCAAAAAATTTTCCTTGGTGAACTCTTGGACGTATATAAAACTGGATCACATATGATCGAAAATTAGGTCACTAGATCAAATCTTAGAAATATCTTGTCAGGAACCATATCATGGAAATTTTTGGTCAGATTATGTTTGAACTTGGTCAGGATGTACCCCGTGATGAAATATGGACCGCCTGTAAAAGTGGGTCACATGGGGTTAAAAACTAGGTCACTAGCTCAAAATTTAGAATATTCCCCCTTCTTTTCATTTCCAATCCATGAACTTTGCCTAATCAGGCGGGGGATACCAATTCAACGAATTTGCTCGTTCATATAAATTTAGTCTGATGACTTGATTTACAGGTGTGAAATAAATAGCACAACAGCTACCTATTTGTTTGACTGATCAGTGTTCACGCACTGTTATATATAGCCATGGGTATTAAAGTGACCATTAAAACTGCACTTTTACAAATTGACAGTGTTGACTTTTTTATTTTTTTGTCTCAGAATCTATATAATCATTTGATGATAACACAACTTAAAAGGTCTGTCCAGGATTAGTATGTCACTTTGAAGGTAAATACACATGCCAGTATAAAACTGACAGGACAGTTTTGATATTTCCTCAGTAACTACAACATTATGTAATACTTGTTGTATTCATTAAAAGCTAATGCAGCTTTAATATTTGTGTACAAATTTCCACCATTCTGTCAACTGCATGCTGTATTGTTGCTACAGTTATAGTGAAAATTGAGATTGAGTTTCTAAGAGACAATACATAAATCAGTCAACAATTCATTACATGGAGGTTTATTGCATTGATGAGATATTGTTGCACTCAGATCTAGAATATTGGAGTCTAAGGCCGTAATAATACACAAACCTTGTCATATGTACACAAACATCATTCAATATCAATATTTAAAGAGATTTGGTAACATGATTTCTTAATAATAACATTGTGTCAAATTTTGTGAATGTTTTTATGTTTGGATGTTCAGTAAATATTTCTAAATCAATTCCGGTGTTTAGTCTTTTCTGAAACCCAAATAGGTTTTCGACTGACATGGACAGGCATAGGAAAGCATAGTATTAACAGAGATATAAGTATCTTCCATAACCCTCGGTTTTACTAAATATTTATAAAAATAATATTATACAACGTAGCATGAAACAGCATTATAAGTTAATACAAGAGTGAACTGTACAAATGTACAATTTCACTATAATAATAAAAAGTTACCGCCTGGACATTTTTAATTATTTTAACAACGCAATGTAAGTTTATATCAGTTATTTTATCCCCACCAAAGGCAGATGGATATTCGTTCAGTGTCGTCTGTCCGCTCCTCCATCCCCCTGTTCGTCCGTCTAGAACACGTTTTTCTTCTGTCGCGAGCCATATCTTGGTACTTGATAGTAAAAAAGTGTTGAAACTTTGTATGAATGTATATATCATAAGGGAAAAGATGTCTGAAGAGCTTATAATAAATGTAAAGCAGAATTATGGCCATTTGGAACTTAATAATAGGCTTTTATTTATTTTTTATAATATGATTTAATTTTATTTTATTATTTTAATTTTCCACAAGGAGGTATCTTAATTCTAGTGGGTCATATATCACTTTCCATAAGGCAATATACAGGAATGGAAGTGATGCATGTCAAATGCCGTCAAAATCTATATAATTATGTATAGTAGAGTTATGGCCCTTAGATAATTTCAAACAACCATTTCTGCCTGTAGACAAAAACATGTCCTATCGAAAACGACGAGTTGTCAGGCATAGTGTCCTCATACTTGGTTATTTGTTGATATTGACAAGTAGATTACACCTATTGTTTTTGGTGCCAATAGGGTACTTTAGGAATATATTTTTTCTCTATTTAATGTTTATCACTATGCCGAAATTTGACCCCCACTTTGAAATCATTTATGTCCATCGGTCACAATTAAAACATGTAACACTATGAACAATGTTCTGTAAAAACGAGCTTACTGTTTCAAGCGTTTACAGACAAATTCGTGTGCAGAGGAAACGTTTATTTTATAAAAAGCACAACATTTGTATTTACTTTTTACAGATTCTATGTAATTCAACTGAAAAAACTTCTTAACCATAATATATCAACTATTAAGTCACCATTCACTTGCGGATTTAGAGTGGGGCGCAGCCGGCGCGCACCCCCTCTAAAATCGTTTACTTTTTATGTCAATATAGGAGACAAATATAATAAATACGCCCATAATGCAACATTTCCGACTACAAATTGTTAAAAATTTCTTGATGGAGTAACCCCAAGTCCCTATGTAAACGCCCTTAAGTTACGCCCCCTCTAACGTCAATTCCTGGTCACGCCCCTGACCATTATACATTTGGGTTACCAAATTACACAGACCAAGTGACTGAAGCTAACTTGCATTTAATTAACGAGCTGGTCGATTAGAGATGTCCGATGTGCAGTCCTTCCGTTTCGACTGGTCATTGTTTCGGGATTCATTACAAACAATTATGAAACATTACCATTACTAAGTTGTCTCTGAAGGCTACGGCAGCTTTCAGTGTCAAAAGAAAGATAATTTTATTATATATAATTTGTCCCCCTAATGCCATAAAATTGGAATGATCCCCTTAATGCCTCAAAAATAATATAATATATACACAGGTCTTCATTAACGCTTCGACATATATACCTGTCCCCTTAAAACCTGCAATATAATTATTAAGGCGACCGCAAATAAAGAATATATTTTGTTAATTAGTTTAAGAAGCCTAAAGCTTGTACACATAATAAATGATGATTTCAGTACTAGATTATTAACAAAACAGCAATATAACGTATAAAAGAAAAAAATATACAAATTGTCACCTTAATGCCTTTCAATTTATACGGTCTCCTTTATGCCCTAAATAAATAAATATATATATATATATATATATAAATAATATATATAATAATTCATTATATATTAAACCAGTTTCAGTGTCAGATTGTATAATATATATATATATATATATATATATATATATATATATATATATATATATATATATATATATATATATATATATATATATGTATATATATAGAGAATTGGTATGTTTATCAAGAATTGTTAGGTACCGCCTTGGAACGTGTAAATTTACTGGGGGTTTAAACCAGTTTATGTGCACAAACCTCACTCTTATCCCAACAATTCTTAATGCAAAAGATAAATCTTATCAAAGTATGCATTAACTTGAGGAAACTTATCAATAAAACAAATGATAATAATAAACGAAAAGGTAAACCCCAAGTACTTCAATGATTAGAGATCCCAACTCTATCTGCAGACGGAGGGAAACAATTCAGAGCACCTAATGCAAATACTTTTCAAAGATACGATGCAGGAATCGTTAGAAACCAAAAACATCACACACAGTCTGCCTTAAAAGGTTTAAAACTGTGTGATCATAGAGTTTCATAATAAAAAGCATCATTGTACTAAAACTGGGAACACATAAAGAAAAACATTATTAAAAATAAAAGCGACAAGTATATGCTATTCTCTCCTTCCAAATGATTTGAAAACGTAAAATATTTGAAAAAATTTATGTCACAGCCAAAACACTCGAAGTCAGTCAACACGTGTCCGCCAAAAACGGTTTTAAAGATAACTTGAATTAGCAAATTCTTCATAATAATCAAACCACTGAAAATTTAAATTCATATTTGATTTATGAAAGGGTGCTATATTCAACCCAATATTTTGAAAACTCTTTTATATCAAATTTTATGGCATATTTATTTTAAAAAGATGTCCTTAAAGTTGATATTTTATTCCTAAGATAGCAGTATAATTAATAATTTTAATATTTTAATATTTTTTTTCTCTGATAAAATTTGATAGTAAAATGGAAAGCATAAAAGAAAACGGTCAAAAATATAGCTCCAATAATGTTTGCCGCACAACCTAGTCAATTTCTGTTTTACGCTAACTCCAGTCCGCAATCACTTCATTTATCGCGCGAGCGTCCGATGCGCACATATGGAGAATCTCGGTCAAGCTGAACGAGCACAAGGGATAACTTGCTGCCGCTGCAAACAAGCTTCCAATGACCGGAAAAGACCATTTTGCTATACTTTTGACGGCTTCCGATGCCGCATGAATAGACAGGTATTTTAAAAACTCCGTTGTTGTTGATAGGATTGTTTGTGTTTGAAAATCCACTTTTTCTTGTAGAACGCTTAAATCAATGTTCATATCTGAACAGATTCTGGTAAGAGTGGTATCGTCAATGCCTAGTTGTTCGCGATAAAAATTTGCTTCTTTAAAAATAACAGCAGCTTCCGCACTTACGCCAGCTCCTGGTATTGGTATAATATTTCCTACGCATGCTCGCAAAGCTACCCGATGAATCCTTTCTTTAAGAATTTTCACCTTTTCATCAATGATTTTATCATAGACACTGGACAGAGACAAGATCAGAGTTTCTGTTTTGAAATCAGGTGCATCATCTATCAGTTTAGCCATCAAATGTTCAAAATCATAGGTTTTCTTACAGTAATTATCCACTAAAAATATTCGTTCTTCCTTTGTTGTTATGCCGTTTTCAGACAACTGCGATAATATATCAGCTTTCATTTCACGTAACACTTTCATTTTATTGTGTGTTCTTGGGTGAGCTTTTTCGTCATTTTTTACATTATCGTCTGTGTGTGTTCTGCAGAAGAAGAAATGTTGTTTTTGTTTTTGTATTTCTTTTGCAAACCAAAGGTCATTCTCTGTGAACCTTCACTCATGCTATTCCAAATTCAATATATATCGTTCAAATTAACTTGAGATGCGTTTCTGTATTAACATTATCCATTAAAAAGTAATTATGAGCTATTTCGCAACACAAATACTATTCTCTGAAATGTACAAATACAATATTATAATTATATGTAGACTAGAAAAATGTGTCAACCATACATCCCCATAAGCGCCGTCAGCATGATTGAACAAGAAATGTATTAACTATCAATGGTTTAACGTTGTAAAGACACCATTTTTAAAAGACGACAGACCATGAACGTGCCTTTAATTTACCGAAAAGGTCATCTTTGGTTAACAGAAACATACTGCTAAAGTTCCAAGGTCCTACATTAAACAGTTCAAAAGTTATTGTGCGGACGTAAAGTCATAAATATTGATCATTTTGTCTTTAAATTTAAAAACAAAGAGGTCAACTACTGGTAAAAGGCTACCTACCACATTATCTCACGAACTAACAAAATAAAATCAAGTTATGGAGAGGACAATTTTCCATATGACTTTGACAGTGCCCTTGACGTTTGATTGACTGACCCTCCCTTAAAATAGGGGTCATCAACTAATCAAGTGCATCTACATTTTCATTTCATGGTCCTTTATCATAATATAATCCTAATATTATGTTAAAAAAATCATAAGACTGTTGACGATGATATTGACTAATATACCAAACAATACATAGCCACCAATGGTAACATATCACAGAGATTGCATGGTCTTACATCAAAGTGTGTAGCCGAGGATGTTATAGGACTGTTCACTTTAACCTTTGCCTTTTGCCTGTTTCGATCTCTCAAAACAATTTGGGTCATCTACCGGTGTTAGGCAACCCCACACTGAATGTTTTGGGCCTAAGTCGATCCGTTTTCGGTCGGACAAAACCTTCATTACATTATTATCTTAATGTAGTGACTAAAACGCTAAATGGTACGTTTCCTGAAAATAAGATAGAGAACCCTACTACTATATCAGTACGGTCCTTCTCGTTCTTGATAAATGTTGCGGACAAGACTCGGGTAACCTACCGTCCGACCGTCAGTCATTATGACCGTCCGACAAGGAGACCGACATTTGCAAACCCAAGTGCACCTTTTTCAAAAGGGAGTCATAAATAAATGCTATGTGAGCTTATGATATATACAATGTCATGCATCATAACACGCGTATTCGGCTATTTCTAAACATCAAAAACCATTAAAACAATATACTCTTTTTTATATTTGATTTGAATATACGTTTACCTTGAGTTCATTTTCAATTTCTTTGGATGTGGATTCTGAAAAAGACAAATGAGTGCTATTCTTAGTGAGTACTTTGAACTGAGCCTGGATGAGTTAATGTGGTATATATGCTTACTTCACGTTGAATATTTTAACTAAGCGCAGATTTACTTTGAACATAACTTCTTTATTTAAAGTGGTATCATGTTGAAAAGTTATTAAGTTAATCTCCAGAGCATAACATAATAGAAATTTCGTCCATTACAAAATCGTGCATATAGCTGAAGAATTGTAATATAAAAGGTTATAATTGAGCTTATTTGGAAATTCACCTTCCTTTAATCCAGACGTAGATATTTTGAACCCCAAACTAGGCGCATTTTTGTACAAGGTTAAATGCTATATTAATCAAGCATATGGCAGGTGAAATGGGCAATGCAGACACAACAGAAGGATAGTACATATGTTTATTGTTAAAATATCTAAATTTAGGTTTTGACGAGCTGTTTTACTAATACGAACCTTATGTTTAAAGTACGTATTGTTTACGTATTTTGATACTTTTTATGACTATAATACATATATCACCTAGCCAAAATACAATTGAAGCGCAGTAGCAAATGTTAACAACGGCTTTGTTTTAAGGCACAAGGTCAAGGCTAATTATACACTATACTAGACCAAAATGTGTCTTGCATTAAGCGAACCGTCCACTCATTGTAAACTTTTGTTCCCAGTTGGGTTAAATCCTTTTATATTATATAAGTTCATGAAGCCATACCACGGACCGATTCACCATAAATTATATGTTTATATATATATTCCTTAAATGCTTTCAAGCAGCAATATTTTATCACAAGTCGAGCTTGTGGAATTTCACGCCTCTTCCCTAACACACACTTACGATTGTATGCAAATAATCTCTTCTTGTCGTTTTATCGATAGGAGGTAGTAAATGTGCCCAAAACTATGCTTAGAATAATGGAGTTCTATTATGTTCACTTCTTTACCTTTTTTGCATATTTTAAAGTCTAAGTTTACATAAAGTAACATTTAGTCATAAAGTGCAATACATAAAAACATTATGACCGTTAATTACACATATTTATAGATGTTTTACATGTCTGAGCTTATTATAACAGAGCTTACCGAGGATCTTTGTTTATCTCAGAACAAAGAAGATTTGCCTATCGCATGCTTTAGGATTAAGGTCAAACTATTGATCGTTCCATGGATAGCATGCAGTTTCCAATGAAGAGCTAATAGGTTCATGGCCGTATCAACCGCCCATTGAAATATATATATTTTAAAATTTGCATATCAGTATTGAATAAGAGTGATTATTTGATTTGAATATGAAGGTGAAATGTTATTTTATTAAAACTGTTTGTAATTAATATAAGTAGGTGCTTGATATAAGTTAAAACCAATTAAGTTATATACACATAAAAAAGCTTCTATGAACACTGATCGGACATTAAGCTGTACACAACGATTTTGCAAATTGAAAGTACATTATTGAAATGACAGCGTTACACTTTATTTCATCACTAAATCGTATTTCGAGTTGTATACATGACGTCTATACCTACTTGAATAAACATGTTTGAAAAATACTTTTGGCTAAAACAGTTTAAGACAACAATAAATTCTAAAAAAAATAAATGCGAACGAAGCTCAATTTTGTGTTCTTTTTTATGACAATCTCATTTATATCAAGATGCTTTTTTAATCGGGCTTAAAATGTATTTGAATAATGTAAATATATTTTACTTTATACAATTTTATTTTATTATATAAAAACAACCACTAGACCTCTTTAATTAAGGCTATGCATTGTGAGCAATATTTAAGTATTTACCTTCTAAATTTGTATCCATATAAAACAAAGTTTTACCAAAAATTTAATTTTACAAACAATATTGCAACCTTAATATATTTCATGTTGCTTTTATAAAGTATTACCTCGTTTGAGGATTGTCTGACTCGGGTGTTTTCTTCTCGTACTCTGTGATTCGATGGATGCTGAAATTTTTGGCAAATGTAACCGTTTAAGAAAAAAAGAATAATCATTCGCATACGATATAACTAGCCATTATAGCTCCCGTATGCAACACATACAAGATTAAGTAAGGGTTAATAAAAAAAATATTGAAAAGTTTTATAATTTTACAAAGAATTAAGATACGCGTGTTGGAACGATTTTGTATTTTAATTGAGCGCAGATTTACTTAAGGAATAAATTGCGGGTTAGCATTACACATGGTTCGTTATTGTCCAGTCCATGTTTTATAGCATACTAAAATAGTTACTTTTATTTCAATTAAGTATTGACCACATTTTTTGTCAAAATCAATAGAACAAACCCTAAAATATGTTTCTATAATTCTTTTAAAGTTGTTTATGATACAGCATTTATAAAAATCAAATTTTGAACCTATTCTCTGTAAAAGATATTACTTTAATGTTTGAGCTAAATTCTGATAATTCTGATAAATGCAACAAAACGAAAGGTGTTTGACTCACCGTGGGTGGATAATAACTTAATAAGCACAAATAATGAATACGACCAGTAACAGCCAATACCAATAGCTTAAAACGAACACTGTACATATGCTCAGATAAGCAAAACTAAGTTACGTTTAAAGGGATTATTATAGTGACTAAAGAATATTTTAACATCAATTTAACATCAATTTACTTGTTTATCTAATACCTTTGGAACAGCTACTTCCCATTTTGTCCTTGCGTCAAGTTCTAATATCGCCGCGAGTATGATGTTGGAAAGAACAATCTGCAGAAAATACATTAACATTTATTAATTTTTCTCCCAAAGTTAACACGTTTTGTGTCTATTTTATAATCAGCATTTCGTTTGTAAATAAAAGCCATCGCTTTGTTGTTGTTTTATTTTTTATTTATAATTAGTATTCAAGTGTGAGAAACAGGTAATACATATTTAATGGAACGCCTGCCTTATCAGCCATTAAAAGTATATTTTAATGACCTCAAGACAAATACAAGCATTTGGAAATAATATGATTGTCCAACAAATACAACTTTGGCAAATTATCACTACCAAAAAACTAAAAGAGCTAAAATGAGTTTCCCAAATACATATATCTTCTTTAAAATCATATAAACATATGTATGAAAGTAGGCATTAAACTTGGACTGAAGATCTTCATTTGTCTTCACAAATTATTTTGTTTGCGAATATCGGCTATTTTGAACAAGTAAAGTTGTTGTATCGATGAATTCATTGATAGAAATTAATTACACACGATCAAACCAAAAT
Source organism: Mya arenaria (assembly GCF_026914265.1). NCBI lineage: Eukaryota > Metazoa > Mollusca > Bivalvia > Myida > Myidae > Mya > Mya arenaria. Next base: position 41,105,495 of record NC_069137.1, on the reverse strand, counting down.
CAGTATTTAAGAAAAAACAATTGGTAAGCTTAAATTCATGCATACGTTTTTTAATCATGTTTTTTCTATCAAAGAAACATAATTTAATGCATTTTGAAATTATATCATGTTTCAAAAAATGTATCATTCTCACCCAATTAAAACCTTGATTTTACTCGAAGTCAATTTCCCTATGCCAGAGCAGAGTCAGCACTCTACAATAGTATTTGAATTTCAGTTTCATCACAGCTCTACAAGCATGTTTGGATTTATTTTCAAATACACAGATAATTCCAAATTTTAACGGTTGTGTATTCCTAAACAAAATGTAATCCTGACGCATGGAAACACGAACAAACAAACAAACTCATGCCAAGTTGCCACTGTTGTTGATCAACCTCAGACAAGAGTCAAGTCAAGTAGAGCTTATACTCAACCTTAATATTCCCCCAAAGACTCAATTTTAAAACTGTTTTATTGAATAATTTAAATTAGATTAAGGCTATCTGTGTTATTCTAATTTATAGCTTTACATATACATGTTTAATGATGATAAAGCGATGTACAACTATCATTGTTGGTTATGAAAGGACATTTTGATACTGGTCTGTAAGATGTTCGAGTTTAGCTATCGCATTTATGCGTTGTCCCTTTGACTACTACATAATAGCTAACCTCTTTTATCATGACTATTAAAACTTTCAAAACAAGACGCGGTAATAATAGTTGTTGTTTACAAATTGAAAGTGTTTGGGACTACTAACAAACTAGGGTGCGAATATAGTGCAATGAATACATTTAATCACAGGACACACCACGTTGTAATGCACCTTTGGTTTAGTTAAATGAGCATGATTTAAGAGTAACTGTACTTTCCCGAAACATCCCTTTCGTCAGTGCGATCATAGTATCAATGCTAAACAGATAGCATCAAAACCCCACCATTTACTTTGTAAGGATCACTACGACCGTAGTCGTATGCAAAAAATGGCCCACAAAATCAAAAGAGTCCATGTACTGACCGTAAACAAATAGCAAATTAGAAGCCTTGCCAAGATGTCATACAAAACTAATTGATCGGAAAGGTGTTAAGCCGACTTCAGCTCCGTTCACGATGACGAAGCCTTTATTTGTATTCCAAATCATTTGTACGGCCAAAGATGATTTTTTTATATATATTTTATATCAGTCTTGCAATTATTAGAATTACAGTTGCCTTCAATAACTGACTTGTTTGTCATATTTTAAATTAAGGTAGAGTGAAAATCATTATATAAAAAATCACTTTATAAACCGTTATATTACAATGTCAAAGTAACCGATGGCTGTCGTAGCCGATAGATACCATAACACCTATCAAACTACCTATAATGTCTCAGAGATTGTTTTCGTAGCTGATGGAGTACACAGCGCCTGTCATAGCAACTGCTGGTTGTTGTAGGTGATGGATAACACGCGTCTTGACAGAGCAACCGATTGCTATCTGAGCTGCTGTATTACAATCCCCTAATCAGAACAATCTTATTCAGTCATAGCTGGCACGGATATCCCCTGTCTTAGCAACCGTTGGTTATGGTAACTGCTGAATTACATTTTCCCTGTCAGAACAACCGCAGCCGATGGGTTGAATACCCCCTGTCAGAGTAACCGATGATAAGCATAGCTCGATTGCTAAAATAGCTGATAAAATATGTATCCCATATTAAAACAACCGTTGATTGTAGCTACCGAATGCCAGATTTGGAAATGAATTAAACACATGTATGCTGATTCGATCAAAAATTGTAGAAGCGCGTTCTTAGAGTCTCCTTAATTTACAAACATGCTTGAAGTTTCCGTTTACACAGCCTAAAGATTCCTCAAATAGTTAATCCGTATTCAATTTTATCCGGAGTATGCCATAGGTAAAATGTGCTTAAAAGGATAAAAAAAATGAAAAATCAACTTTATAGTGCTTAATCTATTTCTTATCGATTTACCTTCACATTATGATTACCCCATACAATTCTTTGAAACGGCGATTTAAATATCATGACGAATTATATAAGAACAATGAGCAGTCAACGGGGTGTGCATTTTTTTTTATAAAAGTTATAAAAGTTGATGAAGTGTGTTAATTTGTACCAAAAGCCCTTTGTTTCAAATTGCAGACAGAGATATATTTCTAGGCAAAAGAAATCGTGCAATATTCAAAAAAGTAAAGAAAAGCCTTTGTTTATGATGCATTTCTCACTCTACTAAATTTCAGGGACAACCCGTTGAACTTATCAGTAATTTTCAAAACATTAGTCTATATTGAATTGCTTCAACCGTCGGATGTCAACTGTTCGGACGTTAAATATGTTTTAACGGGCTTTTAACCAGAATTGCAGCATTTTTATTTACGATAAAAATGCCCAGTTTCGAATTATTTCAGTTTAACAAAGGTGATATTATTTTTGAATCTTTACTTTTTTTGTTCATTACGGTGTATTTTTCCGATTATTGTCTTTTTTTTAATTTACGTTTCAGTTATATTTTCTACTGGCATCTGTGAATAAGTATGGTCTTAAATATGCTGCATAATTATTCAATAAATATCTTATTATATGGGAACTATTTTTACTAATTTTACCATATTCCAAAATAAAACAGAAACATACATAAACAACTTTGATTTTTTTCTGACCGACCTATATTTAATAATGTGTCCGAATGTCAAACAAGTGACGCTGTAGCTTTGTTTCGCGGAACGATAACTTTCTGAGAGCAATAAAATGAAGTGTTTGTTTATTACATGTTTATCACCCCTCTCTGTTGTTTACGGGTCATCCTATGATAAATGAACATCTGTACCGCCGATTCATATCGTGTATGCCGGGCGCCTGGCAGGAAAGCGATGAATACAAGTTTATTAAACGTGCTACCGGGTAAGAAACCGGCCACATTGGATGTGCATAAGTTCAAGTAAATTGCAAAGCACACTTTGTTGTTTGCAGCATATTACTTACATCAAATAGACCTCAGAGATTTGGTAAAATATGCGCTTTTGTAGAAGATAAAACACGTTTCAAAATACGGTTACGAAAAAAATGTTTCCGTTGAAAACAAATGGTGTACAGAAACAAATTATATACAATTTCTGACATACCTTTTTCCAGATGAGCGTATTGTTATTTTTCGATGAATATCTTAACCGTATCAACACTGATGAAATCTAACTATACAAATCACATCCATCCCTGCATAAAAGTTTCTTGACCAAAACCTGTTTAAATGTTATAAAGACAACTGTTTTCCAAAGAACTCATCAGATAGTATAAGCACGATCGTTACTAAAACTGATATCGAACGGTTCCTGTACTTAAAAGAGCGTTATTTAAAGCTACCGTTTGAATGGCCGGTTATTCTGCAACCAATGCTAACTGTACAAGTATCATTTGCGGGTGTATGAGCCCGCCCCCTAGATTTAAGTTCCACCTTGTTAAGTTAAATAATACACTTTATCGCTGACAGTGAATTTGATCGACAGGCTTTGCACTTTTGAATATTGATTTTGTATATATTGGTATATTTTGGCGGAGCAAAAAGCACGATGATTAAAAGCTAAAAACGGTTCAAATGTGTTCAACCGACATGATATCCGTACAAATCCATCAAAATTAAGTTTAACTTCATGTAGATTAAAAAAGCAATGGCATAACATCTGTAATTATTTTGTTTATTCTTCAATGAATAAAGCATGTTCAATACTGTCCGATTGAATCGTTTAATACTCCCGTTAAACACTCAGATACGATAGCACGGGTAGAAACTTTAAATTACCAATAACATGTAGAGTATAATTAGGTTTAAAGTCACAGGTTATCCTCTGATCGCCATGGAACAGTTTTGGAAGAGATGCTAGCAATTTAAAGTCATCAAACATTACTTTGATCAAGGCATGAGCTGAAGTTTTCTTCCAATGTATGACTTTGTCAACACAAGTTAACTGATCCGCTATATCAAGAATGTCTTCGAAAACACTCTTGGCCCAAGTCTGCATTTTCAAACAAATCTGCTAACAAGATGTTTAGATTTTGTTGGGGTATCATTATTATTCATACAATATTGGTATAGAACATTTAAAACACTCATAGCATACTCTGTAAGCGTAACTGATTTATACACTATTGATATAACTAATATAATGATAATAAGGGGACACTGTGCACAGATCACACCGCAAGACACTATTGATATAACTTGTATTAAGATAATCAACGGACATTACGTAACACAGTCAAACACTGGTGATATAAGTAGTTTTAAGTTAATCAGGGGAAACTGAATAAGCGCCACAAAGCCATACATTAATGATTAAACAAGACTCAAGGTATTAAGGTGATACTATGCAAGCGTCACAGAGTCATATACTTTCGCTATAACTAGTGTCAAGATAATCAGGGCATACTATGTAAGCGTCACACAGTAATTTACTTTTGCTATAACTAATGCCACAAAATGAGTGGACCCTAGGTAAGTGTCACATAATCATTTACTTTTAATATAACTAGTGTCAAGATAATCAGGAGATACTATGTAAGCGCCAAACAGTCATAAACATTTGATATAACTACTATCAAGATAGTTAGTGCACACAATGTAAGCGTCACACAATCATTTAATTTTGATATAACTAGTATCAAGATAATCAAGGGATATTATGTAAGCGTCTCACAGTAATTTATTTTTGATATAACAATTGTCAAGATATCAGGGGATACCATGTAAGCGTCGCACAGTAATTTATTTTTGATATAACAATTGTCAAGATATCAGGGGATACCATGTAAGCGTCGCACAGTAATTTACTTTCGATATAACTAGTATCAAGATAATCAGGGGATACCATGTAAGCGTCGCACAGTTATTTACTTTTGATATAACTAGTATCAAGATAATCAGGGGATACTATGTAAGCGTCACACAGTAATATACTTTTGATATAACAATTGTCAAGCTATCAGGGGATACTATGTTAGCGTCACACAGTAATTTATTTTTGATAAAACTTGTATCAAGATAATCAGGGGATACCATGTAAGCGTCGCACAGTAATTTACTTTTGATAAAACTTATATCAAGATAATAAAGTGATACCATGTAAGCGTCTCACAGTAATTTACTTTTGATATAACTAGTATCAAGAAAGTCAGGGGATACTTTGTAAGCGTCACACTGTAATTTACTTTTGATAAAACTTGTATCAAGATAATCAGGGGATACTACGTAAGCGTCACACAATAATTAACTTTTGATAAAACTTGTATTAAGATAATCAGGGGATACCATGTAAGCTTCGCACAGTAATTTACTTTTGATATAACAATTGTCTAGATATCAGGTGATACTATGTAAGCGTCACACAGTAATTTGCTTTTGATATAACAATTGTCAAGATATCAGGTGATACTATGTAAGCGTCACACAGTAATTTAATTTTGATATAACTAGTATCAAGATAATCAGGGGATACTATGTAAGCGTCACACAGTAATTTACTTTTGATATAACTTGTATCATGATAATAGTATGTGAACGTTACCCAGACTTACACAAATTTTCGATTTCGTAAAAACAGTAATGTAAATACTAGCAATCGAATAATTAAATAGCAAGGGTGAGTAAAATAGAAAGTACAGAAAAAAACATAAATTTATTCTTATTCGGATTCAGTGGCGCCATAACTATATCTTTGTAAGAAACAACCTAAACAAGACGTATCTGATGTTCAAGATTGCTGCAAGTCACTGTTTGTTCAAAGGCTGGAACACCAACATGTTCACTTTGTGTCTGCAACTAAACTAGCATATTAAAAACATTCGACGGCATAGGTCGTCTGTTTCATTTTCATCGAATACTAGTTCTTGTTCTATTATAAAAGATTATATATTAAAATTTAAAATGATTTCTATCAAGTCGAATCTTTTCTTACTTTATCTATTGCTTATAATAGCGTTGTTTCTAAGCGATTATTTTTAAAACTAGAAACAGTTTTATTAACATAATAAATCAATTATCCATGTTATTCACCTGTATGTTATCATGAGAGAAACAACTAATAGTAATGCCATTGTAATATAGATGAAGTAGGTTTTACCATTAACCAATGACATATGATTGTTCATTTATGTGTAAGCATAATATGAATCGAGCAAGCATATGTTACTTACTAAAAAGAAAAAAAAAACACTATAAGATATATCCTTGATTGATCGGTTTAACCTTTTAAATATGAAATTTAGAATGTAGTATTATACATTTTTGAAACATAATCTAATCATATCATACGACTGTTGTACACAGTTGTACGCGAATATCATGTGCCAAAAGTAGATTCACAACAAAAACTAGAATGAAGCGTATATAGAAAGGATTTCTCGTTTATCTCGACCTATTAAGGTACTTCGAAGTTTGTACCGCTATGATTTGTAACGTATTTAGTGGTAAAAATAATGCGATTTAAAGATGCACACTTACACTCAAATAAGATTTAACACATCTAATACAACTGTTTAAATATGCCAAAAAGGATGAACAAATATCGAAACCATTGCTGATTATGAAGTTTACAGAGTTCATTTAATAAAGGTGCAGAAATCACAGTATTGCATCCTTATGAGACTAAAGTAGATCGCCTTAAATATTTTATCTTTCAACAATTATTCAATATTTTTTTGCGTTTTCAGCTATAAAATACACAGTTTTAATATTGTTTATTGTAATTAATATTTTCAACAAATGCATTATTTAGTAAGTAGATGAGTGTTTATCACTCAAAATTTATGTTTGTTTTACTTGTGTATGTTTCGATTTTGAAAAAGAGTGTCACTTTAAGTAAAATTACTGATTGCTTGACATCATGAACAGCTTTAAACCAAATTCAGACAATGGATAATATTCTTTAACAATACTTTAATGGAATAACATGTATGAACAGAAACACAAATAGAAAAAAAAATAGTACGTCAAGTATGTAGTGAATAATTGTTTATCTCAGATTAAATACCAGTATTTGAGTTTTGTGTCTCAGCCTACGACCAAATAACTGAATGTTGTACTTCAACTTCAGACCTCATTGTATAGATTACCTTAATCTTTGACCCAGGAGTCAATTGTTGTAACTTAACCTTAGAGCAAAGTGTTGTCGCTTAGGAAGTATTATTGTGAAACTCAAACACACTTGACAGATAGCCAAGTGCAGTACCTCAAACCAGATAGCTAAGTACAATAGCTCAATCTCATACCAGCTCAACCTCAATCTAAGTAGCCACGTGCTAAAGCTTAACAAGAGGCAAAGTGTAGTAGCTCAACGTCAGTCAAGGTAGCCAAGTGCAGTAGCTCAACATTAATATAGGTAGCCAAGTGCAGTAGCTCAACCTCAATCTAGGTAGCAAGTACAGTAGCTCAACCTCAGTCATGGTAGCCAATTGCAGTAGCTCAACCTCAATCTAGGTAGCCAAGTGCAGTAGCTCAACCTTAATCAAGATAGCCAAGTGCAGTTGCTCAACTATAATCAAGGTAGCCAAGTGCAGTAGCTCAACCACAATCTAGGTAGCCATGTGCAGTAGCTCAACTTTAATCAAGGTAGCCAACTACAGTAGCTCCACACTTATCTAGGTAGCCAAGTGTAGTAGCTCATCCTCAGTCAAGGTCGCCAAGTGCAGTAGCTCAACCTCAGTCAAGGTCGCCAAGTGCAGTAGCTCAACCTCAGTCAAGGTCGCCAAGTGCAGTAGCTTAACCTCAGTCAAGGAAGACAAGTGGTTCTCCGGTTAGCGCAGTGGTAAGCGCACTCGGTTCTCACCAAGGCGACCCGGGTTCGATTCCCGGCATGGGCGCATGTGAATTTGGTTAGTGGTCACCAAGCCGGACAATCGGGTTTCCTCTGGGTACTCTGGTTTCTCTCGCGCAACATCGTGCGAACGAGAATGACTTAGTTTAAGCTATCATAGCTTCCTTTACAATCGTAATTAATCATATACTGTTAAAAGTAAGGTAGCCAAGTGCCGTAAGGTAACCTCAATCTAGGTAGCAAAGTGCAGCGACTTTACCTCAATCGAGGTAGCCAATTGCAGTAGCTTAACCTCAATCTAGGTAGTCGCAGTAGCTTAACCTCAATGAAAGTCGTCAAGTGCAGTAGGTAAACCTCAATCAAGGTAGCCAAGTGCAGTAGCTCAACACAAATCAAGGTAGACTAGTGCAGCAGCTTAACCTCAGTCAAGGTAGACAAGTGCAGAAGATCAACCTTAATCAAGGTAGCCAAGTGCAGTAGCTTAACCTCTGTCAAGGTAGACAAGTGCAGTAGCTTAACCTCAATCTAGGTAGCCGCAGTAGCTTAACCATCAAGGTGGCCACAGTAGCTTAACATCAATCAAGGTAGCCAAGTGCAGTAGCTTAACCTCAATCAAAGTCGACAAGTGCAGTAGGTAAACCTCAGTCAAGGTAGACAAGTGCAGTATCTTAACCTCAGTCAAGGTAGACAAGTGCAGTAGGTAAACCTCAGTCAAGGTAGACAAGTGCAGTATCTGAACCTCAGTCAAGGTAGACAAGTGCAGTAGTTCAACCTCAGTCAAGGTAGACAAGTGCAGTAGCTCAACCTCAGTCAAGGTAGACAATTGCAGTAGCTCAACCTCAGTCAAGGTAGACAAGTGCAGTAGCTTAACCTCAGTCAAGGTAGACAAGTGCAGTAGATCAACCTCAGTCAAGGTAGACAAGTGCAGCAGCTCAACCTCTGTCAAGGTTGACAAGTGCAGTAGCTCAACCTCAGTCAAGGTAGACAAGTGCAGTAGCTCAACCTCAGTCAAGGTAGACAAGTGCAGTAGCTTAATCTCAGTCAACGTAGACAAGTGCAGTAGCCCAACCTCTGTCAAGGTAGACAAGTGCAGTAGCTCAACATCAGTCAAGGTAGACAAGTGCAGTAGCAAAACCTCAGTCAAGGTAGACAAGTGCAGTAGCTCAACCTCAGTCAAGGTAGACAAGTGCAGTAGCTCAACCTTAATCAATACAATTAAGTGCAGTAGCTCAACCTTAATCAAGGTAGACAAGTGCAGTAGCTCAACCTTAATCAAGAAAACTAAGTTCAGTAGCTCAACCTCAGTCAAGGTAGACAAGTGCAGTAGCTCAACCTCAGTCAAGGTAGACAAGTGCAGTAGCTCAACCTCAGTCAAGGTAGACAAGTGCAGTAGCTCAACCTCAGTCAAGGTAGACAAGTGCAGTAGCTCAACCTCAGTCAAGGTAGACAAGTTCAGTAGCTCAACCTCAGTCAAGGTAGACAAGTGCAGTAGCTCAACCTTAATCAAGGTAGACAAGTGCAGTAGCTCAACCTCAGTCAAGGTAGACAAGTGCAGTAGCTCAACCTCAGTCAAGGTAGACAAGTGCAGAAGCTTAACCTCAGTCAAGGTAGACAAGTGCAGTACACAAACTTTCTACAAGCTAGCCAAGTGCAGCAGCCCAGCCATAAACCAGTCAGTCAAGTGCTGTAGCCAAGCCTCAAACCATCTAGCAAAGTGCAGTAGCTGAACCTCAAGCGAGGAAGACATTGCTTTTATTTTGTTACCCAACGATTTATATACAGTTTCTTATTTCGACTATTCTTGTACTCTTGTTTCGTTTTGAAATCGCAATGCATAAGTCTGTAAAAATGAATTAACACTAATACAAAAAACTGGGATACAAGCTTATTAAAAATAGTTGGCAAATATCCTGTTTATAGGTTTTGGCCCATATAATACTATAAATGTACATATACAAACGTAGTATTATCATAACAAGGAGATAGAGACACAATTGGAATAATTTGCAACTGCAATTATATGTATCACACTAAACAACTCACAGACTATAACAATATAGCATCAAGGGAAAATACTCTACTTGACAGTAACTAAATATATAAAACTATAAACGATATATAATGGTTTTTACAGATTGTCAAATGCACAATCAGGACATTAACACTGTCTTAACATACTACTCATTCTGATCTGTATCGTTTGAAGCAATATTTTGTAAAATATATATGTTATGACAGACGGAAGAACAAACTGCATGCACATGCTTCATGAATACAGAAGATAGAATACCGCCTAATTTTGGACTGAATTCGGAATACCGCTTATTCTGGACTGAATCAGAATGTCCACCTAATTATTGATTGAATCTGGAATACCGCCTAATTCTGGACTGAATCCGAATTTCCACCTACTTATTGATTGAATTCGAAATACCGCTTAATTATGGACTGAATCAAATATATCGCCTTATTCTAATCTGAATCCGGAATACCGCCTAACTCTGTGCTGAATCCGTAGAACCGCATTTTGAAGGACTGAATCCGTTATACCACCTTGTGCCGGACTGAATCCGGAATACCGCCTCATTATGGTCTGAATCTATAATAACGCCTAGCTCTTGACTGAATCCATGATGCCATCTAATTCTGGACTGAATCAGTAATATCTCCTCATTCTGGACTGAATCCGAAATACCGCATTATTCTGAACTGAATCCATAATACCGCCTAATTCTAAACTGAATCCTGAATACCGCCTCATTCTAAACTGAATCCTGAATACCGCCTGGTTCTAAACTGAATCCTGAATACCGCCTCATTCTAAACTGAATCCTGAATACCGCCTTATTCGGAACTGATTCCGGAATACCGCCTGGTTCTAAACTGAATCCTGAATAACGCCTTATTCGGAACTGATTCCGGAATACCGCCTGGTTCTAAACTGAATCCTGAATAACGCCTTATTCGGCACTGATTCCAGAATACCGCCTGGTTCTAAACTGAATCCTGAATAACGCCTTACTCTCGACTGAATCCATAAAACCGTCTAGCTTTGGATTGAACCCATAACACCGCCTTATACTGGAATGAATTCATAATGCCGCCTAAATCTGGTTTGAGTCAATTATACCGCCATATTTTCGGCTGAATCCGAAATGCCACCTAATTCTGGACTGAATCCAAAATACCACCTAATTCTGGACTGAATCCAAAATACCACCTTATTCTGAACTGAATCCTGAATATCGTTCGTTTAAAAACATGTTTTTCAATCAGGCATAATAAAACATACAGCTTGAAGTTATAATTAATAAAAGCACCCATAAAAGCACGCACACCATAATCAAATTAAGATCCTTTGTTCAAATCTTTACAATAAATATTCATTTTTAAGTATATATTTTAAGGATTGAATACCCTGACAAAATAAAACAAAAGGTTTAACTATATATTTATTGTAGAATATGTATGAACTTTACACCTAAAACGTAAAAATGTGATGCTTTTATAAAGCTGATTTCGGAAATATCACTTTTTAACTTAAAGAATCTTAAACGTCCTGGATGGAAACAAATCGCGAACTTATAAGATTGTAAAAGCTGTCAGATATTACGCTGCCATATGCTACAGTATGTGTCTACTGATAAGGATGTTTATGTAAACGCGATTGATGTCAGATACGCATAATTTATAACTAATTTAGCATAAAAAATATTATCCATTCTGAGTGCAGTGTATTTGATTAGAACTCCAAAATTGGCAATAATAATTAATATGCCTTTTAAATGTTAAATCTTCTTGTCTGATAGGCCTCGTTCATGTCTTAAAAGGCAGAACAATTTTATTTCAAGGACGTGTATCGCTTTATCACAAATGTCACATTACACGTGCGTGTACTATATATGTTATTTAAACATTACACAGTATTTAAATGAAAACAATTCATTTAAATTTAAAAAAGTACATGTTTGGGAAGCGGTTTCGGGCCCCTCAAATCGAACGGTGCCCATACAATTTTCAAGGTGATATAAAGATCTTGCGATGATCTAGTATTCCTATAAAGTTCGAAACACGCCCAAGTTGCCCGGTGTACTTGTGTCTGCAACACGCGGATGTCACATATCCCTGCGAAACTGCGATTTCCCGTAATCGTAGTAATCTGATGATGTTCAAACCATGCAAACTGGACATGCGACTACTACACACAGGTGCCACAGACCCCTGCAAATCACCGATTGGATATGAAATGGTAACACAATTGAATGTTAACGATATCCCTAGTCATGTACGATATGCGATTTTTAATATATGTACTATAGAATACTAGTAGTTTCATTCAATTACGTTCTTTTTTATTTGCTGATGATGCTTTTGCTATTTCACAAGACTTGAAAAGTGATTTTGTGTAACCATAATATGCAAGTGCATGTTTCAAACATGATTATAACTTAATGGATACGCTCAGCAAACGTAACATAGGAATACTTAAACTTGTAGTTCGTGCATTATAGCAAAATACAATTATATTAGCTTTGCCTGCTAGAAATGCTTTTGTTTAAACGAAATGATCCTTTAAAAAACATCACTGCGATAACGTTTATTTTATGACATACATACCTAAATACGGTATGATTGGCAAGCAGAGTTTCTTCTTATCAGATAAATTTTGGAGTAGCATCATCAATCTGCCAAACATTATCTTAACGTAACGATTTTTGAATGGATTTAAATATGTTTTATCGGGATTTATGCGTTTAAAACAAAAATGGTTCAACTTCAAGATAATTTGTGTTGTCTGTAATTCACCTGAGCAAACAAAGCACGCCATGAAGATAACATTAAGATATGAGGTCCATTTTAAATTAAATTAATGTATCTGTTTGTACATCCATGATGAAGTTTATTTAGTACATGTTTGAATTAAACGCATTCACCGATTTGTACTGAAAAGAAAATGCCTGAAATGCCGAGACAAATCAGATAAAATAATTGTGATTAAAGTACATTCACTTGACATCCAATAAGAAACCAATCCAGTCACAGTCATGTAGTTTTGTTAATTCAAAAAAAACTCCCCGCGATTGATATACCTTGAAGTCAGAATAGTATTACAAAATAATGTCTATGATTATCAGAACTTGCTTGTTACTTGCGCATGACATGACGTCGATTGCTTACGCATTGGAGTTACAAGCTAAGTTATTCTGTCTAAAATGATCATACTGCTTAATATCACATGGTGACTACTGTGCTAAAAAGCGTTACCGGCAGCACAACTAGGCTTGGAGTTTACCGTACTGTGTACTATATACTTTTTGAAAGTATGTAAAATACTTTCTTGCTCACCAAGTATTTCAGCACCCATTAAATATCACCTCACGGAATAATGACAAAAATGTATATATAATCATATCAAACGTACCAAATGCACGAATCAAACATTATAAGACCATCAATAAAAATAAAATGTTCAAACTTGAAACGAAAAATTGAACGTGCCCTTATGCAGATTTCTTAGCTGTACGTGCAGTGTTTGCACAGGTGGGATTTATTTTAGACATAAACGAATTTCATTGAAAAGATAAAGCACAAAATAAATGTAATTTAAGCCATTTTCAAACATGTCTAGATAAAAAAAAAATTATAGTTTTATTATGCCACTCTAACTTCCGTTCGATAGCTTAAAGCTCTATTCGTCTCTAACCGTACTTAGGTCTGATTATTTAAATAAAATGTTATCGCATACATTTAAAAAAAAGCTCATCTGCTTGAAATAAGATTGAGTAAAACGAAAAATAACATGCACACAATATACTAATGTTATAACTCACAAAATTTAGTTTAAGTTGTCCTATGTCTCGTTGGTTGTATACATATTTGCATATGCACCCTAAATATTTATTTACTAAGTCTTGTGGAAAAGCACAACAAAACAGCCAGCAAAAGAAGAAAGAAAATAGCTTAATGGAACTAGTAATTCATGATTTGAAAAGAGGACATCACTAACATTCTATCGCGCCTAATTTATGCTTCGGTCACAGATGTATCCAACATGCCCTTACGCATTTTTTAGACACTCGTCGGATTACAAGAATATGGGAAGTCTGGGTTTTGCAGAAGTATGTGACATCCGTGTTAAGCTGTTATCTCCCCGGCTCAGTTATTCAGTTTCGACATTTATCTGAATTCTATGATTTCGAGAAATCTGTGTTTTGTAGGATATGTTGCATGTTTATGTAGCATTTACATATTCAGTTGGCGCGTGCGATGCCGTTTGGAGTTTTGTCGACTCCAATGTCCAAGCACCCGTGATTCCATCATAAAATATACCTTAAGATAATCCTGCGGAAGCGATTGGTATGCGATGGTTGTTACCCTAGGGGTGTCCTTGTGGGTGCCAGTTCATGTTTGAAACTCTAAATTAAAATATACTGCAACGTTCCACATCGCAACCCGATCGCCAATAAATCGGTCAATGCTTGGTCGATATCCGGCATTATCCAGTGTCCCTGTGGTTGTTAAGGAGAGCCTTAGAGTCAGGGAAACCAACAGGCGAGTGAAAGTTCCGGCTGGGGAACGATGCCAGGAAGCGGTGTTTAATGGCTAACTCCAGGGCTGCTTCCAAAAGGCTGTTCAGCTCTGCAACATAAATTTTAGATTCAAATTGGAAACTGATTTGGTAATATGTATGTCTTATGCTTTATCTAAAGAAAATACTTACTTAGTATGCATTTCGATGCGGACCGAGCATAACAGATAAGGTCCTGTCCCCGCCTTAGCTTAACCATGCGGGTCTTGCTGTTGAGGTGGCCGTAAGCTCTGTTGTGGTATCACTTTCTGGTCATTCGACAGGCACACGTGCCGTTTCGGCCGTAGTACGGCATTTTAGATTTGAACGACACCCTGCAGGATATCGGCCTATAAACGGGCCAAAAGTTCGACCTATTCCCAGAAAGGTTGGTCTTTTTGTCGGCCTGTGAACCCTAAGTACCCTTTGATGGCAGCGTACGTGATATTTTTATTGTGAGTATGATCGCGCTATCTTTTGTCGACCTCGAAACGATGTCAGAAATGCACATACTACCTAGCCTTCGCTTTTATTGCAACTTTTAAATGCATGCTTAAAGCTTCCGATGTGCTCTAGGTCGGGGACAAAAGGTAACTGCAGTATACCTACGGCGCCCATGCAATCGCCGAGAAATTTTGAATATTTTCAACCAGTGTTTTTTCCCGTACGGCCGCCTTGATTCGGTTCATGTTAGATTTAAAAAGCAAATTTTTTTTATAATAAACAAGCCAATGTCAATTCACTGTGATAAGACTGTTTCAATGTTGAATTTAAATCAACTACCGAAAAGATTATTCTAATTTTCAGCTAAAACACACAATATTGACACTGAAACGGAATGTTCGGATCACGTAGTTGGCAAATGGTGACTTACCCACGTACGCGAAATATGACCTATACGAATGATTGTGGAATATAAATGCATTTAACATTCTTATGTTATTCGTGTATATCTAACATCTAACATATCATATATAGTGATGTAATGAAATAAAAACTATTATATCAGTCGATCTGTGAGATATCGCATCACTTTGCGTTGAAGATATGTAGTCTCGTGCAAAACAGATAGTACTCAAGCAAGCTGATTTGAAGTGGTTTTGTACAAACACAAAACAAAAAAGATGTACCGTACATAAGTGTGTGATCACATTTTCTTAGATTGACTGAAGTCTTATCATGGCATTCTGTTTCCTATATTTTTTTCAATCACTTTGCAAACGTTGAATAAGAATCAACACGAATTGTAGAATAGTAAATGCATATTGAGGTTATCCTTTGAAAAGGAGGTCAAGCATTTTATGACCTTGATCTTTGTGCAGGTTGTTCAAGGTTGTGGTTGACAAGAATTAGCTAGTACTAGAAACTTGTGAAACATATAAGTCATTCGCAACATTTAAGAGAATGAGCATGTAGATAATGAAGTGTAATAAGTAGCATCTAGATAATTAAGTGTTATAAGTAGATGTATATAATAAAGTGTAATAAGTAGCATGCAGATAATAAAGTGTCATAAGTAGCATCTAGATAATTAAGTGTTATAAGTAGATGTATATAATAAAGTGTAATAAGTAGCATGCAGATAATAAAGTGTCATAAGTAGCATGTAGATAATAAAGTGTCATAAGTAGCATGTAGATAATAAAGCGTAGTAAGTAGCATGTAGATAATAAAGTGTCATAAGTAGGATGTAGATAATAAAGTGTCATAAGTAGGATGTAGATAATGAAGTGTCATAAGTAGCATGTATATAATAAAGTGTCATAAGTAGGATGTAGATAATAAAGTGTCATAAGTAGGATGTAGATAATAAAGTGTCATAAGTAGCATGTAGATAATAAAGTGTTATAAGTAGGATGTAGATAATAAAGCGTTGTAAGTAGCATGTAGATAATAAAGTGGCATAAGTAGCATGTAGATAATAAAGTGTCATAAGTAGGATGTAGATAATAAAGTGTCATAAGTAGCATGTTTATAATAAAGTGTCATAAGTAGGATGTAGATAATAAAGTGTCATAAGTAGGATGCAGATAATAAAGTGTCATAAGTAGCATGTAGATAATAAAGTGTTATAAGTAGGATGTAGATAATAAAGTGTCATAAGTAGCCCGTAGATAATAAAGTGTCATAAGTAGGATGTAGATAAAAAAGTGTCATAAGTAGCAGGTAAATAATAAAGTGTCATAAGTAGGATGAAGATAATAAAGCGTAGTACGTAGCATGTAGATAATAAAGTGTCATAAGTTGGATGTAGAGAGTAAAGTGTCAAAAGTAGCATGTAGATAATAAAGTGTCATAAGTAGCATGTATATAATAAAGTGTCATAAGTAACATGTAGATCATAAAGTGTCATAAGTAGCATGTAGATAATAAAGTGTCATAAGTAGCATGTAGATAATAAAGTGTTTTAAGTAGGATGTAGATAATAAAGTGTCATAAGTAGCATGTAGATAATAAAGTGCCATAAGTAGGATGTAGATAATAAAGTGTCATAAGTAGCATGTAAATAATCAAGTGTCATAAGTAGGATAAAGTGTCATAAGTTGGATGTAGATAATAAGGTGTCATAAGTAGCATGTAGATAATAAAGTGTCATAAGTAGCATGTATATAATAAAGTGTCATAAGTAGCATGTAGATAATAAAGTGTCATAAGTAGCATGTAGATAATAAAGTGTCATAAGTAGCATGTAGATAATAAAGCGTAGTAAGTAGCATGTAGATAATAAAGTGTCATAAGTAGCATGTAGATAATAAAGTGTCATAAGTAGCATGTAGATAATATAGTGTCATAAGTAGCATGTAGATAATAGAGTGCAATGAGTAGCATGTCGTTAATAAAGTTTCATAAGTAGCATGTAGATAATAGAGTGTCATAAGTAGCATGTAGATAATATAGTGTCATAAGTAGCATGTAGATAATAGAGAGTAATGAGTAGCATGTCGTATATAAAGTGTCATAAGTAGGATGTAGATAATAGAGTGTCATAAGTAGGATGTAGATAATAGAGTGTCATAAGTAGCATGTATATAATAAAGTGTCATAAGTAGCATGTAGATAATAAAGTGTCATAAGTAGCATGTCGGTAATAAAGTGTCATTAGTAGCATGTAGATAATATAGTGGCATAAGTAGCATGTAGATAATAGAGAGTAATGAGTAGCATGTCGTTAATAAAGTGTCATATGTAGGATGTAGATACTAGAGTGTCATAAGTAGGATGTAGATAATAGAGTGTCATAAGTAGCATGTTGATAATAAAGTGTCATAAGTAGCATGTAGATAAAAGAGTGTAATGAGTAGCATGTCGGTAATAAAGTGTCATAAGTAGCATGTAGATAATAGAGAGTAATGAGTAGCATGTCGTTAATAACATGACAACGCTTTCCAAATATAGTTATGCACCCGACGTATTCCAAGGTAAGCTTGTCAATAATGTTCATAGCAGACACTTCACCAACTACACTGGTATTTAAACATAGTTATGCACCCAACGAATTCCAAGGAAAGTTTTCAATGATGTACATAACAGACACTGCACTAACTACACTCGTACTTAAATGTATATATACAAAGCGCGCGATACGCTCTTATGAATGATTTCCATAAATCGGATAGTAACTATTTCTAATATAATATACTTGTATAAAAACCTCGTAATTTCCGGTCAAGAAAAAGACTGTAACTGAAACATAGGCCCAACAAACTTCAGTGTTCATATGCATAATACACTGTCGTTTACTTTATGCAAATTCTTATGTTGTTGTTTTATAATGTGCAATTGTATAATGGGTAAATATGGCACGTACTTGTTTAAAATGTAATAAGTACAAAAACCTCAAATAAAGCTTTAAAAGATAAAAATATGAAAGGCATTAGAAAAGTAAGAAATACATTGCAAATATTTTATTCATTCTCAAACATAAAATGAAAAAAAAACACAATGTTTGCCGTGTTAAAAATATTGTCTCTTATCCCCTAACCAAATGACTTACGCGCAATAATGTCCCAAATGAGACATTCGCCATATGAGCCATGTTTTCATTTTACCATCAATCCTTCATGCAGGAAGCTCTACAATACGGTTCAGAGTAGAATTTGATCGGATAATTAAATTTGTAATTTGATTAGATCGTACTTGACAAATGATCATAGAAAGCTTTTCTGTTGATTAGTGAAACAAAATACTATCTTACACTAAAATCCACAAATGTGATTTTTATATTAATTTGCTAAACATGTGGAAGGATGGAACTTGAGTCAGACAAGGCGAGCAAACCCTTCCCTTTAGTATTATTTTCAGGGACAAGATTAAGTTCCCTTGACTTGTGTTATAAAATTGATTGTATATTCCTACTGAAACTGTAAGAGATAAGTTCGTACCTGTTTGAGCTATCTATTTTATATCCTAAAAAAGTTGCTGATATAATAATTAGTTATTTATATGTTACATTCAGAAGGATTGAACTTTCAATATGGTGTTATAGAGTGGCCAGTTTACTGGTATTTGTGTTTTTGGTGTACACTTTTAGTGAAGTGGTGTGTACGTACTGTTTGCTGAAATAATATAGGTTTGTTATTTGTGTCTTCCTCATTTCTGTGGTGTGTAATTGACGCTCATTTGTTATAATTGTGTGTAATCAGTCATAGAAGTGTTTTTTATTGTTACTTTCCTTCTTTAGGAGTATTTTGGTGTTAATTTGTCTCTTAAAGGTGTGTAAGTGGTGTCTACTTCTCTTAAATGTATATGTTGTTACTGTTAACTTCCTTCATTATAGTTTATTTGGAGATTATTTCCCTGAAAGTGGTGTGTAAGAGGTGTTTTGTGTTAGTTGACTCATAATAGTTAGTTGTTGGTGTTTGGGTCACTGTTACGTGTAAGTGGTGCTGCTCCATATTGTTGTGCGATGATGGTGTTTACATTCCCCATAGTAGTGTTTAAGGGATGTTCACCTCATTCATACGTTTTGTCGTTTCTGTGTGTTTTGTATTAACTTTATTTAAAGTTGTGTGTATTATGTGACATTCACTTTTCTCATAAACAATGTTAGATATGTTCGCTTCCCTTATAGTGGTGTGTTAGTGATGTTCACTTTTCTCATAGTTGTGTGTAAGGTGGTTTCACTTTCCTCATAGTGGTGTGTTAGTGATGATCACTTACTTCATAGTGGTCTTTAAGTGATGTTCATTTTCCTCATAGTGGTGTGTTAGTGATGATCACTTACTTCATAGTGGTGTGTAAGTGATGTTCATTTTCTTCATAGTGTGTGTTAGTGATGATCACTTACTTCATAGTGGTGTGTAAGTGATGTTCATTTTCCTCATAGTGGTGTGTTAGTGATGATCACTTACTTCATAGTGGTGTGTAAGGTACAGTCAGGTTACTGTTGAAGAAATAACAAAAAAGGTCGCTTAACGCAATCCAATGCTCGTATGTTGGTTTAGTCGAATATTTGGTAGGACTTAAAAATTGTTACAATGAAAGTGCTATTGGTATTGATAAATGTATCGAACCACGTAATGGCCCTTTAAACTGATTGAAACACATGGTGTTAAAAACATGCTGTATTCGTGAAGATTGTAAGTTGTTTTTGTTTTAAATAGTTGTCATATGTCTAAGTAAAGGCAAACCTAAAGCATTTTGAACAGAACATTTTACTTACTCCAGTGATAAATTGCCACGCCAATTAAGGCCTTTCATAAGTTAGGTTTGTTAAACGGGTAAGAAGCGTCTTGCATTTTGA
Organism: Mya arenaria; assembly: GCF_026914265.1. Lineage (NCBI taxonomy): Eukaryota > Metazoa > Mollusca > Bivalvia > Myida > Myidae > Mya > Mya arenaria. The sequence continues at coordinate 41,085,392 of NC_069137.1, read as the reverse complement.
ATTACAACATTCAGTTAAAACACAATTATATTTAAATAGATAACTGTTACATGTACCAGAATAAGATTAGTTTTCAAACACTTTATTTTATTTATTTTCAACAAGCATTCCTTAACTTTTCAGATATACACCGACTTTTCCTTTGATTTCATTCCTTAATAAGATATTTCAGTACTTGCCATTTTCGCTAACAAAACATTGGTTTGAATTCCTCTACGTATTGAAGTATGCCACTGACATATTTTTCAAAAGCAAAAGTGAACCTATGTTCAATTTAGTCGATATCATGAATGAATCATCTTTCGTGAGCATCAACTTTTTGGAGGCCACTGCGAGATGATTATTTTATACTGTCTACGCCACATCGTTTAGCTGTCTACCATACGTCTGTAAAACCAAAAACAAGTTCGACTAGCCCAGTTCACCTTACTGCAACATGTGTGACCCATTGTTAGTTCGATTTTTAACATGTTTATCAATTACTAGTGGAGATTTGTTTGTGTAAGTGGTCGGCATTTGGATAGTTCAGAATCAGATTCGATTTTTAGTGACAAAGATCGATAAACCATTAGGTCGCTAGTGATAAAATATGAATGATTTATTTAAAAACATCTGCAATACTCATCATTACACGATCTAATATGTCTGGTTGTGTTGTGATAAAGCTGAAATGACTGTTAACTTAAAGAAAACACAAATCATTGTATTTCGAAACGGCGGTCCGTTGTGTAATTATGAAACTTGGCTATACAAAGGTCAACATGTTAAGGCAACCTCTATGTATAAATATATGGGTCTACTTTTTACCCCCCCCCCCCCCCAACTTTCTTGGTCAGATGCAAAACACCAGTTAACATTGCAGGCCAGGAAAGCAGTTTTCGCTATCAAATCTTACGAAAGACCGTTTGGTCGTTTAAATAACAAGGAACTTTTTAAACTGTTTGACTCCATGGTGGTCCCCATTCTGACATATGGAGCGGAGATCTGGGGTTGTAGTTATGCCCCTGAAATCGAACGAGCTCAAAGTTCGTTCTGTAAAAATGTTCTCGGTCTGAATATAAGTACTAATAATTGTATGGCACTAGGTGAATGTGGTCGTGCTCCACTTTGCGTGATATATTATTCAAAATGTATAAAATACTGGTGTAAAATTCTGCATATGCAAAACCATCGCTACCCTAAACATTGTTACGTTATGAAAAAAGGTCAAGACGATATTGGAAGAATAAATTGGGTAACAAAAGTTAGAGAAATATTATTTCAGTATTGATTGGGCTACGTCTGGCAATGGCAAGACGTAGGCGACATTAATACTTTCAACGCGCAATTTAAACTTCGCTTGATCGACTGTATGACTCAGGGATGGCACGATACCGTTAATTCATCTTTAAGATGCGATCTCTATAAACATGTTAAATCCTTACTAAATCCGGAAAACATATCTTTTCATAAACTTGTCACATAAATTTGTCCGTGCGCTCGCGCGATTTTGGTGTTCATGTCACCGATTAAATATCGAAGTTGGCCGACATCTTAACATAAATGACAGAATATGTGCGTTTTGCTTAATCAACGAAACAGGCTTTTATTAGAAGATGAATTTCATGTGTTTTTCATATGCCCAAGGTTCTCTACTGTAAGAAATCAGTATTTATTTAGCTGGTACACGGGTCGATCTGACCTACATGCCTTTTACAGACTCCTAAAGTCAGATAATAGTTTTGTTATTCGACAAGTGGAAATATTTATTTTTTACTCGTTAAAAATGGCAGATTGAAATTTGTAAACAATTTGTATTAAGCAATGACACCACTGTATTGTAATTAATGATGTATATACTATAGTATGTATTTTGGGCCGGAGGCCTTTATGTACTGAATAAAGTTGAGTTGAGTTGATATCTTGGTTGTTATTGCGGCTACCAAACACACAATGCCGTCCAGTTGACTGCATCTACCGTGAAATGTGAAAAAAACCCATATCAATATGATCTCATAAATTTCTTATTTCAAAGATACTTTGTCAGAAGTAATAGTAGTTTAAATGACAAAAGAACACCTTTCCTTATATTTTTTTAGGGAAATGAAGTATAATTTTCTATCAAATATTTACAACCCTATATATTCCAAATCATTACAGAAAGTGACGAGGTTGAATTTGACGTCGGGTATATCAGTAACTGCAGCATAACTGTTTGTTTTATTCTATGGATGAAATACTACCAATAATACAATAAAGACTAAAGGGACAATTCCAAGTTGTATTAACATAGGACAAAAATCTCTGTTGGTTTGCCTCACTTAGTAATAAGTGTAACTAAATTATAACGTTTCTTGCAATTATACTACAATAATACAATAAGAAGTGTAAGGAAAAGCCGAATCTAACAGTTCATTGCAAGTTCTGTGTAATGTAATTCATACTGGCCATTGAGTTCGCATTTGGTGTCTCTTATAACAATGGCTAAGCGTTATTCGTACAATGTAATTGCTGAATTATGAAATGCTTCAGGTCATGAACACATTTTCATTGCTGAACAAATAATTGAAGATATGTGTAGTGAATGTACGCTCTTAATGATGAAATAAATAAAACCAAAATGATTTGTTTACAGCAATATAAATTTAAAAATTTAAGAATATGTTTGTTATATTGAATTAATGTAAACTACAGTTATAATAATGTCTTAAATTTTGTTACCAATTGTAGATGTTGAATTGGACCGAAGACGACAACACAGAGTATAAAGCTACACTAGAAAATGGTGGACTACCAGCACTGCAAACTAAAATAGAAGCCAACCTTAACAAATGGAAACAATTTCAAGTACAATTTGCTATCATAGGAGAATCCGGAGCAGGCAAATCTTCATTTATCAATGCGATATTAGGTTTATCTGCAGAGGAGAGCGGAAGTGCTAAGGTAGGATGCAATGAGACAACTATGAAATGCGTGGAATACAAACATCCAACGCATAAAGCAGTATCATTTTGGGATTTACCTGGGCTAGGAAATCCTAATTTTCCTAAAAACAGATACCTAGACGCTATCCAATTCCAAAAGTACGATTTTTTCGTTTTGATAACACAGGGGCGTTTCAATGAAAATGATATGTGGCTGGTAAAGGAAATAGTTAAACGCAGGAAAATATTTTATTTTGTAAAGACAAAAGTCGATAACGATATAAGGGATAACAAACGTGACTATCCTTAAAGTCATAACACAACTGATCTTTTGGAAGACATAAAAACAAATACAAAAAACAATCTATCGGATGAAGGTGTACAACAAGCAGAAGTGGTTTTTATTGACAATCACAATACAGAACACTTTGATTTCAACACTTTAGTGAAACGACTTATCAAAGATATACCGGCATTAAAGAAGCAGTCGTTGATCTTTTCGATATCGGTTATGTCTACTGATATAATAAAAGAAAAGGTTAAGGCAGTTGCTGCTTCTATGGGTTCTTTAATTCCTGTTCCAGGCGCTGGCTTTGCGTGTGAAATGGCCGTGATTATTCGAGAGGTTACACAATACAAAGAACAACTTCGGACAGACCAAGAGTCTATGAAAAGGATGGCAGATAAGATGGATATGGAACTAGATGAACTTTATCAAAAGGTTGATATCAGTACGCATGTGATATATACGAAAACTTCTGGACTACTAATAGGTTCTCTCTGTGCAGGGCTAGTGACATCAGAAGTCACAGAAACCGCTGTTAAGCTTGCCTTTCCGCTTTAAGGGAGCGTTTTAGCAACAGCTGCCAATATTCCAGTATGTGCTTTTTTACTTAACCAGCTTCTCAACATCTGTGAACAAGAAGCATATAGAGTTCTCAAAGAATTTCATAAATGGATGGAAGATGCATCTAGTACTGATGATGATAAGGCAAACCCTTCTGATCAAACAAATAATCCTGTATAAAGATAAACAATAAAGTGTTTAAAGAAAATAAGGAGAAAATATTAATTCTTAAGCAAGAATTGCCCACTCATTGTAGGGTATCGTTCAATTGAAAAAAAAACCGACAATTCATTCCGCATTCGGAGATCAGGGTCGACAACAACCCTAATACCATATTATTACATATTCAACAAATTCCTTACTATTGTGTGGATTTGCTTAACAGTATGCTCAGTGAAATAACATATATTTCAATCAAACGCCAAAGAGAAGCGTCTATAATAACACTTTTGTTTTTGAGGTAGTGTTTCATTTTCGAATTGAGTTTATGCTCTGTATTTAATTATCGGGAGTCTGTTGCAACAAATTGTCAAACAAATCTGTTTTCTTATATGTGTGTCATATTTGCTCATTTTTACATGAACACTGTTTTGTACGTAAGTAGATAAAATACGTGTTGATTCTGACGTCACATGTGGCTGACTACTGTTAAATGGCTGCCAGTGAGTCTTTTTTTGGGTTTGGCTATGTTTGTTATGCGTTCTCTTTTAAATTGAATTCTTTATGCAAGTCATATGTTTTTCTTAATATTTTGTTTGCGAGATGTTCTTTGAGATATCAAGTGTTTTTAACAATTCACACATGATGTCTAAAACATAGTATTGTTTTCCATATCAAAAAATAAAAAGTTTTATGTGAAAGTGTGTTATGAATACTAAATCAAAATTCACATATTCGTTGGTTCTAATTTATAAACAGCATAATATAAGTAAGATGGTGATTGCTTTGGGAAGTTCATACTTATGAATTGTATTATTGTATGCCAATTTAGAAGGTTTTATTTTTTTATTGTCTGAAATATCATACCGTATAAAGGACCCCTGTAATATCTTCTTTGTGCATCAAAATAAGTTTAAGTATATAGCGTTCAAAAGGAGGAAATCACATTCACAGTACATTGTAAGTTGATTAAAGGTATTTATTAATTAGCGCAAAGAAGAGCGTATTACAAGGGTCATATTTCAGAAAATGAAACTCACTTAATTCCGTTTGAAATACTGAAATACTTGAATATCATACATAATTCATAATAATTAAGTTATGACACTGCAAATATTCAATTTAACCGACACAGCATAATACATTTTTTTTTTAAATTTAACAACATATTTGAAATAGATAGCTACACATGTATACAAGAAATAATGTTGCAGAGAGTTCATAGTCAAGCCAAGAAGTAAAAACCTACTGTGATACTGTTGAAGTACACACTAATTAAGAGCAGATTATCAAACAAAAAACAGAAATAAAGAGCTTTAAACCTGAACCAATCACACGATGTAATTCAGTGTATAGTATCTAAATACTACAATTAATTGGTACATACTGATATATTTTGAAGTGGATATAATTATGAGGGTCATGATAGCACATTCGTCAATTCTAAGATTCATTCATTTTAGCCGTCTTGATTAAACGTTGATTTGATTGTGCATGTACCCAGTTATATGTACCCAGAAGATATTCAGAGGATACTCGGTAAGCGATATTTAACCTTAACCCATTTGTCATAGCTTGTATCGCAATGTGATTGAGCAATTTATTGCAAACCTGTGTGTTTAATTCTCCGCCATAATACTATCTGCACCTAATAATAAGTAATACTACAAACATAGTGTAGGATAGGTTCCGTGAATTGATTGACAGTCATATCATTGTGTTACACAATTGCCACCAACAAATCGTAGTTTGTCATTTGGTAAGAACTAGCGTAGCTAGGCCATTATATTTTTAGTTTGAGATTTAATCCTTAATCATGATTTTCATTAAGAATATGTTTCAAACAAGCAATGATGCTTAAACATTAGTTTTTAACAAATAATCCAGGAATATAATCTAGTAGACTTTTACTTTGTACTCTACTTGATCCAGGAATATGTACTAGTAGACTTTCTCTCTGTACGCTACGTAGTCCAGGAATATATTCTAGTAGACTTGATTTTTGTACGCTACGTTATACAGACAAATGCACAAGTAGATGATCTGTTTGTACGCTACGTCATCAAGGCATATGTACTAGTAGACTTTCTCTTTGTACGCTACGTAATCCAGGCATATGTACTAGTAGACTTTCTCTTTGTACGCTACGTCATCCAGGCATATGTACTAGTAGACTTTCTCTTTGTACGCTACGTAATTTAGGCATATATCTTAGTAGTTTTTTTCTTTTTGTACGCTACGTCATCTAGGCATATGTACTAGAAGACTTTCTCTCGGTACGCTACGTCATCCAAGGTATGTATAAGACGACTTTCTTTTTGTACGCTATGTCATCTAGGCATCTAAATTAGAAAACTCGTTTTGTACGCTACGTCACCCAGGCATATGAACTAGTAGATTTCGTATTTGTAGGCTTCGTCATTCAGGCGAATGGGCTAGAAGATTTTCACTTTGTACGCTTTATAAGGCCTATATACTAGTTGACCTGTTCTTTGTACGCAATGTCATCAGGCATATGTACTATCATATTTTCTGCTAAGTCATTCAAGCATATGTACTAGTAAACCTTCTGTTACGTCATGCTAGCATATGTTCTAGTATACTATCTCTTTTATAAGCTACGTCATCCAGGCATATTTACTTGTATATTTTCTCTTTGTACGCTACGTCATCCTGGCATATGTACTAGTAAACTTTTTCTTTGTACGCTACGTCATCCATGAATATGTACTAGTACACGTTTTCTGTGTACGCTACATCATCCAGGCTGATGAATTAATATAATATCCCTTTTTAAGCTACGTCATCCAAGTATATATATTAGTAGACTTTCTCTTTGTACACATCGTCATCAGGGCATATGTACTAGTATATTTTCTCCTTCTACGCTACGTCATTCAGGCATATGTACATGTACACTTTCTCTTTGTTCGCTACGTCATCCAGGCATATGTACTAATAACTTTCTTTTGGTACGCTACGTTATCCAGGCATATGTACCGGTATACTTATTCTTGTACGCTACGTCATACAGGCCTATGTATTTGTAGATTTTCTCTTTCCTCTCTAGGTCATCCAGGTATATGTACTTATGATCTTTCTCTTTGTACGCTACGTCATCCAGGCATATGTACTAGTAGAAGTTCCCTGTGGTCGCTACGTCATCCAGGCATATGTACCAGTAGACTATATATTGTACGCTACGTCATGCAGGCATACGTACTAGAAGACGTTCCTTGTGTACGCTACGTCACAAAGGCATATGTACTAGTGGATGTCCCCTGTGTACGCTACGTCATTCAGGCATATGTACTAGTGGACGTTCCTTGTGTAGGCTACGCCATGCAGGCACATGTACTAGTGGACGTTCCCTGTTTACGCTACGTCATGCAGGCATATGTACTAGTTGACGTTCCCTGTTTACGCTACGTCATGCAGGCATATGAACTAGTGGTCGTTCCCTGTGTGCTCTACGTAATGCAGGCATATGTACTAGTGTACGTTCCCTGTGTACGCTACGTTATGCAGGCATATGTACTAGTGGACGTTCCCTGTGTACGCTACGTCATGAAGGCATATGTACTAGTGGACGTTCTCTGTGTACGCTACGTTATGCAGGCATATGTACTAGCGGACGTTCCCTGTGTACGCTACGTCATGAAGGCATATGTACTAGTGGACGTTCAATGTATATCAAAATCTAAAACATGCAAGGGAGTTGAATACGACATTCAAAAAAGCAACATATAAATAATATTAAAATGTCGTCAGTTAACATTTAATATTGATCTCATTACACCAAGGCCACAAACAAACACCACTTGCGAATTAGCTATATCATTGGACTTTGGTCCAAGTTTACATGCTTTTTTAGCTTAATTGACCTTTTAAATATAATTTAAACGGCTCCTTCAATGGAAATGTGTGTGGAACAAGAGGAGTTGAAGATGAACTGTTTACCCTGTGAGATAAAATAACACCTAAAGAGAATGCCCGACAAATGACAACTGGATGAAGAAGAAAATATAAGTCCATCTTAAAATGTTATTCATCAGAGATATTACCAACTTAAGGTTCTTTAACGTAGTAGTACATTGCATTTGACCAGCTAATGGCATCTCAATAGTTCATGGGTCAAGTTCACTTTTAAATGCCTAATGAAAGCGCATTACCAGTCTTCTAAAGACACCCGTACTGGCCAGGTTTCTTTAAAACATACACATTATATATGCAGTTTTGTCGGCCAATAGGCTGTCTGAATTCATCCTGACATCCTTTGAACATCCAAGAAAATAACTAAATAAAGTTTGCGATTTGCATCTGTCATAATCATATTTAATTACAAATCCCATTATTTATTTTAAAAAAGCCATAAAAATAAAGGAGTTCAGAACACGAGCTCTTTAGATCTCTTATTGTTTAAAAATTCAAACAATGTATTTCACCGCGAAAGATTTTTCCAGAAAATGTGATATAAATTCTGCTATTGGTAGACACAACGAGTTAAACGCTAAACAACGTATGCACATTGTTTTCGGATTTAATTGTTAAGTGAAATACCGTTTGCTTTGTTTTTCTTCCTTGCGTTGATTTCGGGTTGCGCGAAAGTTCTGACAAATTAGCTGTCGATAAAGAAATATACGGATAATGCTTATCAATTCCTGACCATACGGTTAAAGAATTATATTCTTATATTAGGAAAAAATGTAGCTTGAAGAGTTTTGTTTGGTTTTAATGTGTACTTTAAGTTTGATAATATTAACTGTAAAATGATATATACATTCTTTTTAAATTGATGTTTTTTTATATTATATTGATTTGCAAACCAAAGGTAAACTGTTGCACTACCTTTAAGGTCGATCACCATAAGCTTACCGAATGTTTTGAAGAACTCAGTTCCTGTTGGTCATATATATTGACGCCCGAAAATAAATATAATAACACAGCACATGGCGTTTCGTTATCTTTTTAAGGGTGAAAACATATCTGTATCGAAAATAAATCGAGTCATTATTAAACCATTCCAATTCTGTAATTCTGTGCATAGTTATATGCCTTTCATAACTCGCCACTGACTTAGGAATAACTCAACGACAATTAAACCAGTCAAATGCCTCAATTTTATTTAAACATTCGGACACTGGTCATCCCATTGGTTTTCCAAGGCCGAGTATCTGTTTTTTTATACTTCTTTTTCTTATTGTTATAGACTTCATACTTACTTATATACAGCAAGGAACAAACAAAAAAACATGGTCGTTCTTAACATATTTTCAAATCAGAGTTAAATTGCTGAATGATCACTTATTAATTTGTCATTGATCTTTTTTTTTTTTTAGAAATAAACTAATATTATATAAAAACGAGGAAATAAAGTGTTTCAACTGGCAATAATATAATGTACTAATATCAATATAATCATTCTGAACATATCCTCGAACTGGAGTTGAAAATAATGAGTCGTAAACTTTTTATTCACATTTGTTTTTAAAAAAAGTTTCCAGAACATAGAAATACATTGTTTATACTGTTTATTGAGAATGTTTTGTTAACAATCCTCATGTGTTTTCCAAAGAATAGACTTGTGACTAGATAAAACCTGCATAGTCCTTATTTTCTCAAGATTCAGATTGAGTGTTGGCATATATCACTTGATTACTTTTAATATAAAATTGCCACAGACTATCACTTCAGTATGCTCAAAATATGTTTATCCCGGTTTGGTTTATATTGTAATATATATTGTTTAAACCAGATCATCCACCAAGGACGTTAAATGTGTTTGAATGGTATAAGAATACGTTAATGGAGTTGTCTTTTTCAGTCAGTAAAATACGCTTACATGTCTTCTAATCTTCTTAACTTGGTGACCAATATTATGCAATTGTGCAAAGTCAATTTTCATAATTACAATTTCCATGTTGTAGCTGGTTCCGCCTATTGAATTATTTGCATAAGTATTAACTGATTGTTTTTCTCTATACGTTATGACTGCGTTCTTTCGGTTATGCTTATTGTGTGAACTGCCATTAGATATGAGGTTTGCGGTGGAAAAGGGGTTGGGTAATGGCGCAACTTTTAGGAGGTTTCAATTGCATTAATATAGGTTTTTGTATTTCAATATAATATATACTTGTCTAAAGATATTGCAAGGTTTGTTATTTGTTTTTTCTACTGGGTCCGTCCCCGTAAAAACCTTTAACTCAAAAACAAACATATGAAAACGAATAAGAACAACAAAACTTTAAGCGCCTCGTTTTCACAATGTTCAAGGTTATTGAATATCTTACTTCCTACATGAATGACGCTACCTGATTGACATAGTGCGGTCACGCGTACGACTTGTATAATCCACTGTGGCAAACACATTATACTATGTTAAAAAAGGCAATATTTAACAGGTTTGCTGATGGCCCTATGCTTAAGGCATTTAACTGTTATCGGCGAGAAAATAAAACTACTGTGTTTTTTACGGATGTTTTTTTATATAATTTCACATCAATTATTCAAGTTCCAAAGATTTTGCTCGTACGATATTTAAGAAAATGTCACTTTTATGTAGCGTTTAATTTTCAAAATTGGACGCCATTGTGTGAACGGGCTTTACATTTCATCATGGATACTGGTATGGTAAATGCAGGTTCAATAAACTATGTTGTTTTTATTGGTTGCCCATATAGAGTACATTTTAAGCAAAATCGATTTATGTTATCAATTCCTGTCAAAACCAACATGTAAATATCATATATAGTAAAATCTTACTTTTTGCAACAAAGTATTTTCTAAAGAATATCTAAAAAATAATAATACAATTATACGATCTCTTGAATGTAACTCTCAACAGTTGATGTGAGAAATGCTATCAGTTTTACTTGACCACAGAAAATGTATATCTTATAATATCATGCACTACTTAAACCACTACTCGAGTAACTGTATACCACAATTAGCACGGATCGTGATTAATGTGTGATTTCCATCGCGATGGTTATTTTCACTTACCATGTAATCAGTAGTGCTTATGTAGTTGACATATATTCGCACGCTACGTGGTATAATAATTACACATAAGATAAATCAGGGGGAAACTGTATAGTAGATTCGATTTTAGTAAAGCCTTTGATTATATTAAAAGTAATAGTCTTTGATCTTAACTGATAAAACGTGTTATTCGCGGTAAAATGGTGACTATTCTGGAAAGTATGTACTCAAGTGCTTAATATCATGTTAGGTCTTACAACACGGTAATCAACGAGCTTTCGTGCTTTTAGGGGCTCGTCAAGGAACATCGTTGTCTCAACTTTTTAATGTGTCCTAATGACCATAAAGAGCATCTAGTACTGAATGGTTTTAGTGGTATTGATATGTACATGATTCGGCGGATGGCTTGCAAAACGGTTTAGATAGTTAATATCATTATTGTCGTAGATGGCAACTCAAAATATATGTCCAGAAAACTATAATAATAGTTTCCAGAAAGGGTTGTAATTTGCCAAGGAATCTACAGCTTACCTTTAACGGGGATCGGCTTGAAATAGTCAGGTCTCTGTCTCACTAAGGTGTTGTCTTTTCCTTTGGTGGTTATTTTAATAATACAGAATAAGCTCTTGCTGTTAAAGCACAACCAAAGCTATTTTTAAACTTAACAAATATTGATGCTTTTTTTGTTTATGTAAGCGTGAAACAAGAACTTGACCTTTTGGACAAACTAATTTTAACATTTTTAATTACTCTAGTGAAGTTTAGGATTTTTATGAAGCAAAAAATATCGAACCTAATAGTACACAGTACTGCAAACGCATTATTCAGGTAAAAGGTTGATCTCAAATTGATTTCGTTTATGGTATTCTCAGTAATATTTATTTAGCTTATAACAGATATATCAGAACAACTTATTATTGTAAAGTACTGGTTAATGGTTACAACCAGTTACGACTTGATGGCTGACTACTGAGCTTGATTCTGTAGTTTGTGGTATAAATATTGAGGTATTGTAAAACGAATTTTAAATACTAATGCTGATTGATGACACATACAGTATCGTGGGTTACATTACTTCAACATTTACTGACATCATTAGGATTTTATGCAATATGAATGTCGCAGCATGTTGGTTATGGAAATGTTTTGTTATAATTTTTAAACAACGTTTGTATGACACAATTGAACAGAACGGGAATGTCAGAATTAAAAATACACCACGCTGCACTTCCTATAAATACGTTTCTTCTGGCATTAAGTATTATTTAAATTGTAGCTTACGTTATCATTTAAGTGTAGCGATGTCTAGGTTACTTTCCTCATCTGATAATTTGTTTATTTAAACCAGTTTCCATCGTAAAGAGAGTGGAAGACGAATACAACTTTGTGATATAATGCAATTCATGTACTAAACTCCGTAAAAGATACATTTCTAAATATTAAAGGTACAAACCTAGTATATATAAATTGAAACAACTCTTCGAAAGTACTTATATTTTTAAACTAAAAAAAATAAGTACATACTCACATAAAGTGTTGTTGTTTTAATTAAGATTGGGTTTACAAAGATAAAATCACTTTGTGTGTAATGGCTGATATTTCTGTTTTTGAAATGCTTTATGTATAATTCTTAAAAATATCAGTGAAATAAGATTCTTATGTTGAACTATGTTTGCACTGAATGTTTTTAAATATATATCAACACCTTCTCTACCAATAATGTGAACGTCCATCTTTCAAACTTCACGTTGTCTTTAATCTTGACCTTATCTGTAAAAGCTATTGCGAAAAATAACAAAAACTAAAAGCTCGTATCTAAAAAAGAAATCCTCACATGCTTTACTAGCTACGTCATTTATCAATGTTAATTTGTGGATTTTATTTATCTCAACCTCCATGTGGCTTATTGATCATGTATTCAAAATTTAATATATTTGATGAGCATAATGCACTGTAAGATCATTGCTGAAGGCCTGACTATTATTCAATCATGATCGACAATACGATAATGATTATGACTAAATAAATTAACTAAGTAAATGTTTTCATTTTTGAAATATTACCTTAATTACACAATCGGATACTTCAGAGGCAAGTACACTATAAAAGGTATCTATAGATTTGTTTGTAGCAGATATGCACTATCTTTATGAGGTGTTCACGTGTTCGCGGTAAAACATAGAGGTTAAGAGTTTGTCCATGTGGTGCATTTAAAGATAAATACTTTTCCTCGTTTTGAACAAGATGTATTAAAGCCATGTATTTATAAGTAATAAATGCGTCGCAAAAATAACTAGAAGGACAAACCTTTAATTTTAATGTACACATTTAAGGCATTCTTTAACTATATCTGCATATCAGTAAGCTTGTTCGTAGAATGCAATTGCTACTTTAAGCCTTTGCCTTGCTTTTACGTGTTTTGTCTATGACAAATTGTAATGTCATGTTTTATTTCAATCTGTTTAAGGCTGATGGTTGAACATGTACAACACAATTAACAAAAACACGCTTGCCTTTTAATCAAAATAACCTGGTCGCTTAACACCAAAGCGACCTAGGTTGTTTGGTTAGCATATTAGAGAACTGACTTAACACCAAGGTTACCCAGGTTGTCCGGTTGGCGCAATGGCAAAAGAACTGGCTAGACACCAAGGCGATACATGTTGTCCGGTGAGCGCATTGGTTAGATAACTGGGCTTAGCACTAAGGCGACCCAGGTTGTTCGGTTAGCGCATCGGTTAGAGAACTGGCTTAACGCCAAGGTTACCCAAATTGTTCGGGTGGCGCAATGGTTAGAAAACTGGCTTAAATCTTTTTTGTCCGGTTAACGCATTGGTTAAAAAACTAGCTTAAAACCAAGGCAACCCAGGTTGTCCGGTTAGCGCATTGGTTAGATAACTTGCTTAACACTAAGGCGACAAAGGTTGTCCGGTTAGCGCAGTGGTTAGAAAACTGACTTAACCTCAAGGCGATCCATGCTGTCCGGCTAGTGCAGTGGTTAGGGAACTGACTTAACACCAAGGCGATTCACGTTGTCCGGCTAGCGCAGTGGTCAGAGGACTGGCTAGACACTAAGGCGACACAGGTTGTCCGGTTAGCGCATTTGTTAGAGAAATAGTTTGAACCAAGGCGACCCACGTTGTCCGACTAGCACAGTGGTTAGAGAACTGACTTAACACTAAGGCGATCCACGTTGTCCGGCTAACGCAGTGGTTAGAGAACTGACTAAATACTAAGGCGACACAGGTTGTCCGGTTAGCGCATTGGTTAGATAAATAGTTTAGAACCAAGGCGACCCACGTTGTCCGACTAGCACAGTGGTTAGAGAACCAGCTTTACACCAAGACGACCCAGTTTGTTTGGTTAGTGAAATGGTAGGAGAACCGGTTTACACCAAGATAACACAGGTTATCCGATAAGCGCATTGGTAAGAGAACTAGGTTAACACCAAGGCAACCCAAATGAATAATGTGTTAAAATTCTAAAACTGAAATACAAGTTTTGAAGGGGTTTGACTTTTGTGTCTTACCCCGCCAGGTGATACATTCCTGTATCAGCAACTCCGAGTCGAGCCAAGTGATACATTCCTGTATCCGCAACTCCGCCTGTATAGCAACGTACTTAAATCAGTTATTAAAATATCAGCATGTACTACCTTGTATATACATAGTTTACTTATTGTGTTAACATTGAATGAATCACACTACACAGCACTATTCGTGACGCGAAGTTAAAACAGGACTTTATGGTACTATTTGACCTCTATCTTAGCGCACACATGTGGCTTACCATGCATATACACTCATTTTTATAGGTAATAACACATGTTTATGAAACAGATAAATAATGACTTTACAATGAGACTTTACAATGTTAACTTTAATTTAAGTATAAAGATTGAGATATGCGAAAAATAGTAAGATTTGAGTTCATGCGGGACGGATCGAAAAAAACTCTCCCTTGGTCACGCTGCGTGGCCATTTACTCAAATTGCCTAGAAACCGGATTCTGCAAATGCTCTTGGGACTAAGCAGCTCAGCATACACGTAAACTATACTTATAACGTTTTTTTTTTTTTTAAATATAGGGTAGAAGTAAATGTCAACTAGCATTATACAATTAGGTTAGCATATATGATTTGCTTACTGTACCGAAATTTCGCAACTGCAACGTGAGGAGATACAATTTACTTAATGTCATATACTTTTATAGATTGAATTATAAGGCTAGGAGAAACAAGTACATAACTACTTTCTGTACTAAATGTTTAAAACTATAACTTAATAAGATAAAATTAGTTAACAGTATCATGGCATTGTATCAATTAATTATATTGCGTTCAACAAGATTTTCAACTCGACAGGTGAACGTGGATGATCATGAAAGAATACTTGTCTTAATTAGTCAATGAAGTTGTCGTTTGCATGCTTATTGTTATTATTTTCGTCTGTATGTAATCTATAAATCGTGTAGTTGGTGATTTATTTTCAAGTACTCGAGTTGTGAATTAGTACTTGATTACTTGGACACCTGGATACCTGATCGAATACTCGAATACCTGGATACTCGTTGCCATCCGTATTATTTTGTGAGCGTGCAACACTACTGATGTAAAAAGCATTATTTTAAACTGTACTAAACTTGTATATCCAGGCCCCCGCGGAAAATTGTTTATCCCATTAGTATGCATAAGTTTAATAGTATAGGTGAGTTTTCACTCGTAAAAAATATGTCTGTGTGGTGTTTGCATAATGGTCTAACCCATGATTGGTTTTTGAACGTCCCAGCTGATTGACCTAAAAGCGACATAAATAAAACAAGTAAATATACATCTCTGGAAATACTATGCCATTGCCGTCGAACTCATAGCGCATAACCTCATTTTATAAGCAGTAATAACATGTTTCAGTGCAAATCCATATGGGTGTTTCTGCATTCTGATTACGACAGTGGTACTAGTACTAAAATGTGGTACATTGGGTTGACATATCTGGAAGTTTAATAGTTCTATCAGTTTCAGAGACATAGAAACAAAAACTAACAAACTTGACTGTAGTCAAACCACGAATACATGGCTGTAGAATTCGGTAATTGGAGACATTAAATTCAGAATCAAAATCACTTTTTTGTAAACAACGACACAGGTGTATCGCGAAATAAACATTATTTTTTTTAACAAAGCTTATGCATCGGACCAACATAACTATAGTAATAATAAAAAGAACATTTAGCTAGCTAAATATATATGATTAAAGAAAGTTTTTATCGTGATTCCCGTGAGACTTTTCAAGGTAACGCTTAAAAACTTTGTTACTAGGTCTGAAGTTAAACTATAAGACTTAGCTATCTTGTCAGAGATTGAATAGATGACAAAACCATCAAGTATCTTTGACGTGCAAGTTTCGACCCATTAACATAACTGACATACCAACAATTACATTCTACACCATTAACGTATTGGTAATCCTTAGCAATAAGTAACACTCTCACCAGTTTATTTATTAGTCACCTCATTATTACCAGTAACTATGAAACATATCATAGTTACTAGAAAGGTATAAGCTGCTTAAAAGAGTAACATAAGCGAGAAATAATAAAGGTTTCTAAGCTTCCTTTCTAATCTGTCGTGATTTAAGTTTTGTTCCCAGTAATTATCATTCGTCTATTTTTCATGATTAATATCACTGGCGTTTATCATTTGTTTACACTTAAACTGCGATTATCATATAATTTTAAATGTAATTATTAAATGAACATTAGTTAAATGAAGCAATGAAGGTAACTAATTGTGTCTAAAATATGTAAGTTTACGAAAATAGAGTTGTCTTTTTCGGGCGATAAAGTATGCGTTCATGCTTCTAATTCCTTTGTGAAACAATGCTGTAATATTATGCACGGTCAATTTATCTGAAAACAAAGTTCTAGTGACAATTGGTTATACCTTTAGTATTATTGTTTCATTTACACTCTTATTATTTGTTTGTACGTATATATACTTCATGCCTGCGTTAAGTTAATTGTACCTGTCTTTTTTGGAATGACACTGACACATGTCTCTAAAATTCAGATAGCGTGGGTAATGATGCGAGTTCTGTCAATTTAAATACAGTAACTGAAACTGTCTACATTCATGTCTAATTCATTTCAGTGTTTTGTTTGCTTAATCTTATAACCAAGGCTTTGGTTCTTAGGTGTTCTACTGGCTACTTTCCTGTTAAACCATTTGAGTATAAATGAAATAAAATAAGCTTTTTGAAAGATTCCTCTATTAACCACCGTGGTTACCTCTCGGGTATTACAAAGCGTTTTAATTATCAACTAAAAGCCCATTACATCTAAGTGATATATATATTGGCGGTCCTGTGACCGCGAATGTCTCCTGTTGGGTTATCGTTAGGGAATTGGTCCTTTCACAAGGTTCCAACACAGTCACTCTATTCCTGTGACTTTCTGTGTCTTTTTGGATTATCGGTTCGACAATGGTCCTTGTCACGCCTTTGTATGTCTGTCATCTTAGTTGCATTAGGTTCCCTGCCTCAGGATTAAATATCACTCGTGACAAAATATAATGACGACTTTGTGTCATAGATGCATGTAGATAATGTCTCAGGTTTTGTCCTAGAAGTGTTTACAAGAATATTACTTTGATTTAAATATTCAATCGTTATCAGTTACTAGTATGTGAAATTGGACAACATGTAAATTGTCAGTGTTAGCGACATACCACATGTTTGAAGAATCAATATGTTTTTTAGGAATCATACACACTAAAAAGTGAAATGTTTATTGTTTCCTAACCAAGATGCTTTCGCTTTAATGGTTGAATATAAGTACAGTGTGACTGAGTGCTTGAAATAAAACAATGAACTAGGTGTCCTTTCCGATAACTCGATTATCTTTCCCTGAATACTCTTCAAGTGGGCATGCGCAAAAAGCGGAAATTTACTTCCGGGGACTACACAAACCAGGAAGTAAACAGCAACAAGTGAAAATGGAAAGTAAAGATTCAAAACTAATAAAGAAAACGGGCAGGAAAACCCCTAAGTACTGTTGTATTTGTAAAGGAATTTACAGAGGAAAGGTTATTGATGGGAGAAAAGTGTCATTGCACCGTTTTCCTCAGAACAAACGTTTAAAACGTGTGTGGGTGCAGCGATGTAAAACGGTCATGAGATCGTTCCAGTGGAATGAACACAGACGATTGTGTAGTGAGCATTTTGTTGGCTTCAGAGGACCTTCACTCCAGCATACACTTCCATCTATGTTTCCAACTGAGACTGGTGCTACCAAAACCTTCCAGCCAACGGTATTTTTTATTTCTTATATAAGTTTAAGTTCTTCCTTACATGCACCTCAAAATGAATTATGTTATATCAACGGTGCTTAAAAACAATGTCACAGCACTTATTTGTAAATTTTGTAATTTAAGAAATGATTAAAGAATTGTTTTCAAATACAGCCTGGAAAAATGTGTACCATATAGCCTGGCAGATTTTGTACTAAAACATTTATCTTATACAGTTTCATTTGCAATTTCAGCTCCTTGATGAAGACGTAGGTGATGATGATGATGGTGATACGGTCAATGACGATTTAGACCTAGAACTGTCAAATGATGATAGTATACAGCCACAACTGTCATTTGTATCCCCTTCCGGGCATGCCATTGATACCTCTGTCCACCTGCATGATTACTGCATGGGACCAGTACTACAGCCACAGAATCAGTCCTTTAGGTATTGTTCAATATATATATATATTGCTTCTTGTGCTATGAAATCGATCTGATAAGTTAATTACTTCTGATCATTTTTCTTCATTCTTTAACAAAAATAGGAAAATTTAAGTGTTTGTAAATGTTTAAGGCCAAAAAAACAAACATTTGGTTAGGGTTACCAGACTGTACATGTAAGATGTGGTAAATGGGTACATGATCAATTTGTATATGTTTCAGATGTTGTGACACACAGACTGAGAACAACTGTGCAGTGATGGAAGTACAAACTGAAGAAAGTTTCCTGGGAAAAACAGCAGACTTCAGTTCACAAACAGAACATTCTACTAGAGACTTTGGTGTACAATGTCAGCTACCTATGCTCACATATGATGACGTAAAATACAATGACGATTTGGTCAGTTTTTACACCGGAATCCCTAATCGAGTTGTGTTTGAAGCTTTGTTTGATGAAATCAAGGATGAAGCTGAAGTGCGGACATCAAGGCGGAAACTTAACTATAAAGATTCAGATGGAGGACGGCCAAGAACTCTAAGTGTTCTGGATGAATTTTTCATGGTGCTGATGCGCCTACGTCTAGGTCTGTTATTTGAAGATCTAGGTACTAGGTTTTGCATATCCACTTCACAATGTAGTGACATTGTTGAAAGATGGATCAACTATTTACATGTACAATTATCCTTTCTTGTTCAATGGCCATCTCGTGAGGTAGTGAAAAATAACATGCCTGAACAATTTAAAGAGAAATATTCTAACACTAGAATTATTATCGACTGCACTGAAATTTACAGTGAAACATCCAGTTCTCTTTCTTTGAAAAGTTTAATGTACAGTGATTACAAGTCTCACATGACTCATAAGATTTTGGTGGGTATAAGCCCAAATGGTGTTGTAACTTTTGTTTCTGACTGTTGGGTGGGCTGTACCAGTGACAAGAAACTCACAGAAAAATGTGGACTCTTGGACTTGCTTGAAGAAGGAGACGCCATAATGGTTGATAAGGGTTTCACTATTACAGACCTTACTACTCCAAGAGGCATTCATCTCATTATTCCACCATTTAAACAGAAAGGAAAACAATTCTCTAAACGTGAGGTTCTCCTTACAAAAGATATTGCAAGTTTACGAATACATGTTGAAAGGCAAATGGAGAGAATCAAGAACTTTCGAATATTGCATGGCAATATTCCTATAACACAGTCAAGGAGAATTTCTAAAGTGTTCAAAATATGCACATATTTGACAAATCTATGGCCACCACTTGTTCAATAATAACTCATGTGTCAATGAAAGCGTTTGTATATATCAAGCATTAGATTTAGGGATAAAAACTTGTATACTTCTAACTAGAACAATGAAATTACAATTTTGTTTTAAAATCATTTTTTCGAGCAAGTTATATGATAACATATGAGATTACACATTTGATTCAGGTTTGACAAAAATGGATAAGGAAATATGCTCATGTGAATGGATTTCAAGATTTGATTTGAAACATGTATGCATTAACTGATCAATTTATTGATATAATTTTTTGTTTGTGAAACATCTGCTTTGTATTTTGTGGTTTTATTATTTGTAACATTTCTAAGAATAAAAGTCAAAGATCACTTATTAAGTTTGGCTCTGAAATGAGTTTTTTTTTATTTGCCATGTGTAATTGATCTACCACGTACTTCAAATCATTAGTATTGAATTGCTTAAAGGATTTTTCAGTATGAACCATTTTCATATCAGTTTCATAATTGAACTAAGTGGAAATAAGAATAGGCAAGAGTGCCATAGATCAAACTGAAATGCCCGACAAATGTTAACTTTAAGATACATTAGATTAAAAAAACTAGCCCCATGCTAAATATGTCCCAATGTTTAAAGGGACTGTACACCAGATTGGCACCAATAAAGTTTTTTTCTGTAACAAATCTCAGGACAAATTATTTAATAAAATGTTTTACTCTTCTGATATGATAATGGTAAAGAAATACCAAAATGTAAAAGAAAATTGAGCTATGGATTGAACTAGTGTCACCAAAATAGCTGTCCAGTGTTGTATCCACTTTGCTACGAAGGCTTATCCGAAACCATATGAATGCTTAAGCTAATATACCTTACTTGGTTATATCCCATGATATCATCAACTAGCAAATCACGCATAAGAATGAATTCTACTAGGTATACATACCCAGTAAAAAAAAAAATTAATGGAGAAATATGGAAAAAATAATGCGAAAATAAATTAATTGTATACTACGGTATGTGGTACTTCAGTTAGTTAGTTTCAATGCATTGTACACATTGATACCAAGTTTATGTCAGTTTTTGACAAGTTTCTTTTTTTTTTCGATATTTCATCACACGGTGTATAGCCCCTTTAAGTTTTGCACCCTGCAAACATAAGAAAGTAACACTCATTTGTTGTTTTTAATTAGCAAGTCAGAAAAGGAGAACAACTCGACAGTCTTGAGTTATGGGCCGTGCAGTAGCTACATGCAAACCAATATTCAATTGAACATCTTCAATTGTTTTAGAGTAAAACTCAGCTACTTCTTTAAACAATGGCAATATAAACGCTATCACTATCCTGCACACAAAATGCAATAATAACACTCTTGAAAGGTTAAACATATGTCCATTTATTAAGCTCAGAAATACATCCCTGAAAACTAGATAAATGGAAAGGAAAAGTAGAAAAGGTCAAACATAAAACAAGGAAATAATTAAAGTAGATTTACAGCATCGCATAATCACAATATGTTGACAAAAGTACACATACTTTCAAAATACTGCCCAAAATTTAGATTTACAACTTTTTTATTCATGGTTTCAAATTATAGTAACAATACAGTCATTTTGGAGTTTCATTTTGAATATAGTTATGAAAATAACTGAAAGCAAACAAGATATTCACATAAATTGCCATTATTGATCATTCAAATGTACATGTATAAACAACACATAACTAGACGATGTACAAATCAATTGAACAGACTCATTCCCCTTTTAACACGTTGTGCGTACAGTTCAGGAATGTATGATTCAAGGCAAAATCTGTCAAGTTGACACAACATTTTCAGCCAAAATGATTCACAAAATGCAATTCTCTGTATAGAAAGACCTACACATGTCCAAACTACAAAATCACACCATTTCCTCCCGGTGATTCCCATCTGCCCTTGGACCTGGTAGTAATATTTGTGTGTTTCCTTGAGTAACACCTTGCCATTCTCTAACTGACAAAAAAAATCATTGTCTTCACAGCATTCCTCAGGCGTTTGCATCCTCCATTTCTTAGAGGCAGGACACTTAATCTCAACCAGACCAACACTTTCTGTACAATGTGAACAGAACACAAGCCCATCTGGACTGGCACCAAGGTAGGGTCTGTCGGCACATACAACTAGACCACTGTCTTTAACTGCTAGTCCTTTGTGGTCAGTTTGCATTGCTTTCGCATACATTCTCTTTGCAGCCTTCTCATGTTTAATTCCATATTCTGTGTACTTGCTTGTGAAATTGGAATACAACATCTGCCGCAGGAGTCCGTCAGGTTCAGTTGATTCTTTCCTACGACAGATGCTGCCAAAGTTTGAAGCTGTTAGGCGTTCTTTTCTGGCCTCTTGCCATTTCCCACTTTTTTGGCCCCTTGTTAAGATTTCAGTTAATTGAATTTCTTCAGCGCTTTGCTTCAAAGAGTCAAAATGATCCAAAAACACTGTCTTACTAGAACTGTCCCTCAAGTTTACACTATCATGGTAGTTGAATGGCACAGAATGTAACACAGGGAGATCTGGTTCATTTTCAGTTGTTTCAATTTCAAAGTTTTTTAACCAGCCTACATTCAACTTCGAACCAACCAGTTTCTGCCTAAATCTGTCAATGTTAACAGTGCATCCATTGATAGAGTTCAGTTCATGGTTTTTGTTTACAGAAACTTTACGTACTGACACGTTGTACAGTTTCTTCTTTGAGAACATAAGATCTTCAGATTTCCTAGGCGACAGCTTACGTTTCCGTGGTGCAGACAGCATGCTGAAGTTGTTCCAGGCACAGGGTTTGGATGTTGGAGCAAGGGTTTTTTTACGCGTCAGGTCTTCAAGTCCATACAGCAGGGCACCAATATGGTT
This sequence comes from Mya arenaria, assembly GCF_026914265.1. Classification (NCBI taxonomy): domain Eukaryota; kingdom Metazoa; phylum Mollusca; class Bivalvia; order Myida; family Myidae; genus Mya; species Mya arenaria. Next base: position 41,062,642 of record NC_069137.1, on the reverse strand, counting down.
GCAGCATTCACCTTCACTAGATGAAAATAAAAAAATTCATTTACATGTGTGCCTTTTTACTTGTTATACTTACATGTATATTCCAAAACATTAAAGTTTGAAAATGGAGGTGAATACACAGTATTTTACACTTAGTATTTCCTGGTAGGCCATGAACATACAAAACACAAACAGTGCCATAAGTAAACACCAACACGGTGAAGGGAGTTCATTGAATCAATACATAAGCTCGCCTGTTCTTTCATTCAGAAAAAAATAGCAAAACTCAGCTAACCATGAAAGCCAAAATTATGACAGTTATAACATGTGCTTTTTTGTCTCTTGTAACAAGTGTACCAAGTTTGATAAGAAGATATGAAATAGTTTGAAGAATGCCCCAAGTTTAAGTATTTGATAATACTGACAAAATAGCCTAGCGTGTGTGGGTTTGACACCTTTCATCAATGCAGATCAGAGACTTTGATTTATCACAAATTAATTCAACTTACCCAGCTGGACAGTTGCAGAACGCGGAGTGTATGCAGCCAGTCACTTTCGACAGAAGGATCCAGGGTTGGTACTCTGGTGACTTTCTTTTGTCTGCAGTTGGAAATGATGGCAGCACGGAAGCTTGAACATAACAGTGGCTGCACTCTTCGCTTATGAGATGGACCTGAAGAATAAATTATAAATAATATTTTAATTTAAATGACAATAAATAAACAACATACATCATAGAACATATGAAAATTGTACAAAATACATTATTTTTTTTAAAATTAAGATAAGTATATAGTCAGTGTGGTTCGACACATACATGTGCTTGCATCCACCACACCCCCCTTAATTGTGGCTAGCCCCGCCTACATAAAAATGTTGAGTACATTTTTCACACCAAATTATTTTTATGTCCAAGTCAAAATAGTCCCCTTGAGCTAATTATATAACTAGATGAAGTAAACATGGCAGAAAAAACAGCCTCAGACTTATTATAAACTCACTATTTGACATACCTCAACTTTCTGTACATGTCCGTCCACATAATAAGTCCTCGCCTTCAATTGACGTTTCGAGTCTCTTTTCAGTACAATGTAGTTGTATATATCCTTTTCCTCTACAGCAGGAAACAGATCAATAGTGGACTTCCATGCCTTCAGTGTTGATGGCGGTGGAAGACCCTCGCCACATGGGAGGATAAAGCGTTCGGTTGCTCTTCTCTCTCTTTCTTCCCGATCTCTCTCCTCCAGCACGCGTTTGTCAGTTATAGAAAGTCTATATGCGCCTTTTATCCTCTCAATCAATTCGCATTTAAGACCTGATACATTCAATTTCCGGTTCGCAAGGTATCTTTTCAAATCGACGACCTTAAATGGTGTCAACTCATTGTTATTCATACACGCCCCAGTGATCTCATTGTCTACGTCGGCCATCTTGCAAAATGTATTCCCCGGAAGTAGGAAATGGAGTAGCCTCCCTTAGAAATCAGGGGAAGTAACCAAGTTATCGGAAAGGACATTTATAAGTAATAAATGCGTCGCAAAAATAACTAGAAGGACAAACCTTTAATTTTAATGTACACATTTAAGGCATTCTTTAACTATATCTGCATATCAGTAAGCTTGTTCGTAGAATGCAATTGCTACTTTAAGCCTTTGCCTTGCTTTTACGTGTTTTGTCTATGACAAATTGTAATGTCATGTTTTATTTCAATCTGTTTAAGGCTGATGGTTGAACATGTACAACACAATTAACAAAAACACGCTTGCCTTTTAATCAAAATAACCTGGTCGCTTAACACCAAAGCGACCTAGGTTGTTTGGTTAGCATATTAGAGAACTGACTTAACACCAAGGTTACCCAGGTTGTCCGGTTGGCGCAATGGCAAAAGAACTGGCTAGACACCAAGGCGATACATGTTGTCCGGTGAGCGCATTGGTTAGATAACTGGGCTTAGCACTAAGGCGACCCAGGTTGTTCGGTTAGCGCATCGGTTAGAGAACTGGCTTAACGCCAAGGTTACCCAAATTGTTCGGGTGGCGCAATGGTTAGAGAACTGGCTTAAATCTTTGTTGTCCGGTTAGCGCATTGGTTAAAAAACTAGCTTAAAACCAAGGCAACCCAGGTTGTCCGGTTAGCGCATTGGTTAGATAACTTGCTTAACACTAAGGTTACCCAAATTGTTCGGGTGGCGCAATGGTTAGAAAACTGGCTTAAATCTTTTTTGTCCGGTTAACGCATTGGTTAAAAAACTAGCTTAAAACCAAGGCAACCCAGGTTGTCCGGTTAGCGCATTGGTTAGATAACTTGCTTAACACTAAGGCGACAAAGGTTGTCCGGTTAGCGCAGTGGTTAGAAAACTGACTTAACCTCAAGGCGATCCATGCTGTCCGGCTAGTGCAGTGGTTAGGGAACTGACTTAACACCAAGGCGATTCACGTTGTCCGGCTAGCGCAGTGGTCAGAGGACTGGCTAGACACTAAGGCGACACAGGTTGTCCGGTTAGCGCATTTGTTAGAGAAATAGTTTGAACCAAGGCGACCCACGTTGTCCGACTAGCACAGTGGTTAGAGAACTGACTTAACACTAAGGCGATCCACGTTGTCCGGCTAACGCAGTGGTTAGAGAACTGACTAAATACTAAGGCGACACAGGTTGTCCGGTTAGCGCATTGGTTAGATAAATAGTTTAGAACCAAGGCGACCCACGTTGTCCGACTAGCACAGTGGTTAGAGAACCAGCTTTACACCAAGACGACCCAGTTTGTTTGGTTAGTGAAATGGTAGGAGAACCGGTTTACACCAAGATAACACAGGTTATCCGATAAGCGCATTGGTAAGAGAACTAGGTTAACACCAAGGCAACCCAAATGAATAATGTGTTAAAATTCTAAAACTGAAATACAAGTTTTGAAGGGGTTTGACTTTTGTGTCTTACCCCGCCAGGTGATACATTCCTGTATCAGCAACTCCGAGTCGAGCCAAGTGATACATTCCTGTATCCGCAACTCCGCCTGTATAGCAACGTACTTAAATCAGTTATTAAAATATCAGCATGTACTACCTTGTATATACATAGTTTACTTATTGTGTTAACATTGAATGAATCACACTACACAGCACTATTCGTGACGCGAAGTTAAAACAGGACTTTATGGTACTATTTGACCTCTATCTTAGCGCACACATGTGGCTTACCATGCATATACACTCATTTTTATAGGTAATAACACATGTTTATGAAACAGATAAATAATGACTTTACAATGAGACTTTACAATGTTAACTTTAATTTAAGTATAAAGATTGAGATATGCGAAAAATAGTAAGATTTGAGTTCATGCGGGACGGATCGAAAAAAACTCTCCCTTGGTCACGCTGCGTGGCCATTTACTCAAATTGCCTAGAAACCGGATTCTGCAAATGCTCTTGGGACTAAGCAGCTCAGCATACACGTAAACTATACTTATAACGTATTTTTTTTTTTTTAAATATAGGGTAGAAGTAAATGTCAACTAGCATTATACAATTAGGTTAGCATATATGATTTGCTTACTGTACCGAAATTTCGCAACTGCAACGTGAGGAGATACAATTTACTTAATGTCATATACTTTTATAGATTGAATTATAAGGCTAGGAGAAACAAGTACATAACTACTTTCTGTACTAAATGTTTAAAACTATAACTTAATAAGATAAAATTAGTTAACAGTATCATGGCATTGTATCAATTAATTATATTGCGTTCAACAAGATTTTCAACTCGACAGGTGAACGTGGATGATCATGAAAGAATACTTGTCTTAATTAGTCAATGAAGTTGTCGTTTGCATGCTTATTGTTATTATTTTCGTCTGTATGTAATCTATAAATCGTGTAGTTGGTGATTTATTTTCAAGTACTCGAGTTGTGAATTAGTACTTGATTACTTGGACACCTGGATACCTGATCGAATACTCGAATACCTGGATACTCGTTGCCATCCGTATTATTTTGTGAGCGTGCAACACTACTGATGTAAAAAGCATTATTTTAAACTGTACTAAACTTGTATATCCAGGCCCCCGCGGAAAATTGTTTATCCCATTAGTATGCATAAGTTTAATAGTATAGGTGAGTTTTCACTCGTAAAAAATATGTCTGTGTGGTGTTTGCATAATGGTCTAACCCATGATTGGTTTTTGAACGTCCCAGCTGATTGACCTAAAAGCGACATAAATAAAACAAGTAAATATACATCTCTGGAAATACTATGCCATTGCCGTCGAACTCATAGCGCATAACCTCATTTTATAAGCAGTAATAACATGTTTCAGTGCAAATCCATATGGGTGTTTCTGCATTCTGATTACGACAGTGGTACTAGTACTAAAATGTGGTACATTGGGTTGACATATCTGGAAGTTTAATAGTTCTATCAGTTTCAGAGACATAGAAACAAAAACTAACAAACTTGACTGTAGTCAAACCACGAATACATGGCTGTAGAATTCGGTAATTGGAGACATTAAATTCAGAATCAAAATCACTTTTTTGTAAACAACGACACAGGTGTATCGCGAAATAAACATTATTTTTTTTAACAAAGCTTATGCATCGGACCAACATAACTATAGTAATAATAAAAAGAACATTTAGCTAGCTAAATATATATGATTAAAGAAAGTTTTTATCGTGATTCCCGTGAGACTTTTCAAGGTAACGCTTAAAAACTTTGTTACTAGGTCTGAAGTTAAACTATAAGACTTAGCTATCTTGTCAGAGATTGAATAGATGACAAAACCATCAAGTATCTTTGACGTGCAAGTTTCGACCCATTAACATAACTGACATACCAACAATTACATTCTACACCATTAACGTATTGGTAATCCTTAGCAATAAGTAACACTCTCACCAGTTTATTTATTAGTCACCTCATTATTACCAGTAACTATGAAACATATCATAGTTACTAGAAAGGTATAAGCTGCTTAAAAGAGTAACATAAGCGAGAAATAATAAAGGTTTCTAAGCTTCCTTTCTAATCTGTCGTGATTTAAGTTTTGTTCCCAGTAATTATCATTCGTCTATTTTTCATGATTAATATCACTGGCGTTTATCATTTGTTTACACTTAAACTGCGATTATCATATAATTTTAAATGTAATTATTAAATGAACATTAGTTAAATGAAGCAATGAAGGTAACTAATTGTGTCTAAAATATGTAAGTTTACGAAAATAGAGTTGTCTTTTTCGGGCGATAAAGTATGCGTTCATGCTTCTAATTCCTTTGTGAAACAATGCTGTAATATTATGCACGGTCAATTTATCTGAAAACAAAGTTCTAGTGACAATTGGTTATACCTTTAGTATTATTGTTTCATTTACACTCTTATTATTTGTTTGTACGTATATATACTTCATGCCTGCGTTAAGTTAATTGTACCTGTCTTTTTTGGAATGACACTGACACATGTCTCTAAAATTCAGATAGCGTGGGTAATGATGCGAGTTCTGTCAATTTAAATACAGTAACTGAAACTGTCTACATTCATGTCTAATTCATTTCAGTGTTTTGTTTGCTTAATCTTATAACCAAGGCTTTGGTTCTTAGGTGTTCTACTGGCTACTTTCCTGTTAAACCATTTGAGTATAAATGAAATAAAATAAGCTTTTTGAAAGATTCCTCTATTAACCACCGTGGTTACCTCTCGGGTATTACAAAGCGTTTTAATTATCAACTAAAAGCCCATTACATCTAAGTGATATATATATTGGCGGTCCTGTGACCGCGAATGTCTCCTGTTGGGTTATCGTTAGGGAATTGGTCCTTTCACAAGGTTCCAACACAGTCACTCTATTCCTGTGACTTTCTGTGTCTTTTTGGATTATCGGTTCGACAATGGTCCTTGTCACGCCTTTGTATGTCTGTCATCTTAGTTGCATTAGGTTCCCTGCCTCAGGATTAAATATCACTCGTGACAAAATATAATGACGACTTTGTGTCATAGATGCATGTAGATAATGTCTCAGGTTTCGTCCTAGAAGTGTTTACAACAATATTACTTTGATTTAAATATTCAATCGTTATCAGTTACTAGTATGTGATATTGGACAGCATGTAAATTGTCAGTGTTAGCGACATACCACATGTTTGAAGAATCAATATGTTTTTTAGGAATCATACACACTAAAAAGTGAAATGTTTATTGTTTCCTAACCAAGATGCTTTCGCTTTAATGGTTGAATATAAGTACAGTGTGACTGAGTGCTTGAAATAAAACAATGAACTAGGTATATTTATTAATATTTGGTTCATTTTTTAAATGATTTATTTTTACTTTCATGATAAATTATCTCATGGTTTTCAATATAAAACAACACGAACTTCCAATAATACAAGGAATATAACAGGAAAGAGCACAGAAGTCTGCAGTTAAAAAAATATAAAAATCCATTAACCAAAAGGAAAGTGCCAAAATGTCAATTAACAAGAGACCCAGACAAATACCCAACACATAAATAATTACAAACATCACACACAGACAAGATATGCATTAAAGTAGTTTTACCGATAAATGTTAAGCGGAAAACATAGACAGTGTCAGACGTTAACATTGGGAGATGAACTATGATAATGGTGGCAAACAATATTGGTCAAAATAGGATCTAGGAATACTGTAGCAAATCGGATTAACATGAGAAAGCAAAGTTTATACAACTACTCATTCATCAAGCATGTTTGAGATTTTACAATCTCCAAATTGAGCAGGAGCATTTATTGTCGCTTAAATCCCCCCGAAATGAAATCTCTTCATTGAATCAATATATCAAAATCAAGCTATTGTGTTACAATAAATGCTTCTCAAGCAAATTTATTACGGTCTTCGGGACATATATTGAGTTTCGTTTTTAATTATAATGCGCTCATTGCCTCTCTTATCTTTAGTAATATGCCAATAATAAGGTTATTATAAGTTTGAGTTATTAATACTATTTCGCAAAGATTATAACGCCTGGAACGGTGAACAAAAGAACTTTGGAACTTAAATGATCAAAGTGTCACTGGCATGCATATCGACAATTAACTAAAATGTGGAAATTCACAAATATCTAAACAATTGAATTAAGGAATACTCGTCTAAATCAGTAAATAACTTCAACTGTGACGAAGCATTAGGGAATGGGAACTGATACATGATTTTGTAATTAGTATTTGGTCTGTGTTGACTTCTTTGTTCTGGTCTTAACAATAATTGTTCGTCATTGTTAAAACTATATTTCGCTTGGTCATAATTGTAGGCAATATCTTGCGCCCACTCCAGCTCTGTTAAGCTCATCAAATAACCCGGTAATTACAAATGCCAGATTGCCAAATGCCAAATTACCAAATTACACTGCTGTTAGTCTATCTCAATGTTCATATTAAAGAAATTAGAGTTGGATTGTTTGGTTAGTAAAGTTTATTAATATAGTTTGCATAGTCAAAAGCAATCAAATGTTTATAGTTCTTACGGTCATAAGCAGGTAACTTATTGGGATACGAGTAAGGTCTGTGCACATAAACTGTTTTAAACCCCCAGTAAATTTACATTTTACTGACTGTTCCAAGGCGGTACCTAACAATCCTTGATAAACATACATTGTTTTTATGTATAGTATGCATGCACTGTGCTGCTTGTGGAGTTTTGTGCTGTTCTGTCAAGTTTCTTATTTGTGATTTTATGTCTTTGGCGTGTACCCAGTGCCATTAAACCGTGTTTATGTTTTAACCACTTGCTACTGAGCTTGTTTCTGTAGTTTTTCGCATAGATATTGAACGTTCCTAGGCTGGCTTTGACTTTTATTCGCACGATTATTAACAGATTATGCCTATTGTTTACAACGTCATCTGCTACCAATTGTTACAGCTTGAACGAATCTATGCTGGATATTTGTATACTTTTTCGGTCCTTTCCTGTAATGTCTATATTGTTTACAGCCATTAACTGATTGTGTTTACTGTCTGTACAATCCTAGGCTGAATATTTGTATACTTTAACGATCCTAAGCAATTTATGTTTGTATTGTTCAGGGTCCTTAGTAAGTTATATCTAGTTCGCACGGTCCAAAAACGGTTCGTTCTAGTTTTACGAATGTGTTCAACTCATTTACCGTGCAATAAGTAGCTTGCGCCCTCTGGCGATATTATGTGTATGTACAAATTATGTAATGCACTGAAAGAGAATTGTATTATGCATGATTATGCCCCCATTCAATTGTAACCACGCCCCCAATGCCAGGGAATAACTGGGACTTTGAGTTTCGGTCTAGCCAATCCCAGGTAATTCCACTCCCTGTGGGGACGAACTGCTAGTATAGTCCCAGCCAAATGACCCCACACATCGGAGACATCATGTTATTTGAAACTGAATTCTTTCAAATTATGGGGAGAATCAGGATGAGGTGCCCTTGTTTTAATTAGCTCGCGAGATCTTGTTAAATACCGGCAAGAACTTTGCTAAAACGCAGACCAATCCCGTTAAAAGAACGGATATTTCTCGACACAAAGCCACGGCCCATATACCGCTATTTTCAGCGCGAAAGCAAAACCACCGCATTCGCTCGGCACTGCCGGGCCATCGGAAAGGTAATAACACGGCCCATTTTCCACGCTATCTCCAGTATAACTTCGGACCTAACTCTTACCGTCAAATATGGGAATCAATTCATGAACAAAACCGTAATAATTTCATTGCTATAAGTACTTTAAAAAAAGAAAGAAAATATATCACCTGTAATGAATTCTGTTAAATTGAATTCATAGATTTCATAGAACACTCATATCATTATTATTACTAATTGGGATAAACAATATCAAATTTCATATTTTGACAATTAACTTCTTCACAAACGCAAAAAAGCCTGTTCGTTCCCTATCAATTTACTAATTAAACCAAAATGAACAATACACATTGTGATATATGCTAATATAAAATTATCTGACACAAAGGCCCCGTTAAGAGCATAACCTCTAAAGGTTGTGTAATATCATGCATCATTTTCGTCAATCATTTCATACGTCCTAATGTGTGATCGAATTGTGAATACCGCTACCCGTTTTGATTTGATACAAATAACTTAAGTTTAAGTTATTTTTGTTAAACACAACATCTTCCTATTTATCAGTCTTTTCGTAGAATGCAATTAATACAATTTTTGTAAATATCAAATATGCTATGACAGGGAAACACAATATATTCGACATAACAGTTGAACAAATATCAAATAAGAAGTAAGAACAATTGATTTCAGAGGAGGCCGACTAAATCCGTAAGCTAGAAACGTAATATGCAATGCACAAAATTATTATAATTTACGATGTATTCTAAAATGATCTTTAAAACAAATCGTTTTTTTTGTATTCATCTGCGGCGGATAGCGGATGAAGGCTGTAAAGAGCGCCTGCTAGTGTTGACTGCAGCGCTTAATCGCACTCAAGTTGTGTCAGCGATTTATACTGGAAGCCTTTGTCCGATTATTACCCAAAAAGGACAATATGCATATAACCAGCTGTATTAACCATGCCACTGCAAAATTTTGTTCGTTCTTGTACTCAATGTTGTTTTCTCTGTTTCTCGGCCAGCTGTCCATGCTAACAGACATAGCATATACGCGTATGGTAAAAAAGCTCGAGTCAATCAGTCATTTCGCCCTTGTCACATAAGTTATGGCCTTTAAATTACCTTAATAACACTGACGTATTTCTAAAAGAACTTTGTATTAGAAGTTTTGAATTATAGCGTTTATTGGCAATCTACACTTTGCCTAACGTTCATATTGTACAATAATATGCAAACCATGAAATGAAAAAAGACAACTATTCTTTGCCATTGTTATATTGACTATACGTACATTTAACATAGTGTATCCATTTTTACTTTGCTATTTGTTATTTTGATTTTGCAACTACCACTAATGAGCTGATCAAATTATTCTTCGTTTAAGCATTTTTTTAAAGTCACACTTCAGAAATATTTCAAAAGTGGTGTATACGATTAAATATATTTTACTAACTTGAAATAAAAAGTTCATAAAACAATTATATACAAGAAGAGATACCATTGTACAAAATAGGAGATAGTTCAAATTGAAATTGCTATAAAAACTGACTTAGAAGAAATTCAAAAGCACTGCAAAACCAAATAAAAACTTTAATTTGCAATAATCTCTGGTTCGAAACATTCAGCAAATTTCGAAATTGTTTATACAAAACTATTATTAACCTTGTCACCACATCATGTAAAATGCACAGAAATGGTTTTACGTTCCTTTTTGTTTCTTTCTATATAGTGTACGCTTAAAATTATTATGACGTGTATGGGTTTTGTATGTAGAAATAGCAATGTCATGATTAAACTATGCATTCTTTTGTACAGACATTTACATACCAAAGACATTTAGAATCATGAGAACATTATTATCAAATATATCAAAGCTGATGAAAACAATTGAGCAAGCCCGTCTCTTAAACATGATCTCGATTTAATATCAAGGATCAAGCTCTTAGGGGGAATTGTTTAAATTATTTAACTGATAATGAATATTGTGCATGTCATACGCTCAATGAATCTGAAATTCAAAACTAGGCCCATAGACTAATAGTTGTTCTGGCTATTCTTTCTCATGGAGTAGGACCCTATAAGGCATGCAATGCTTTGTAAGTATAAATCAATGAAAAGGCTTTGGACTACAAACAAATATCCTGTTTTTGCAACATATACAGTAATTGGTGATAGCGTTAGCAAAATTTTCACTTCAGGAATCCGACATTTTGAATAATTGAACAAATACCCATGATGACAAATGTCTATAAATGATTTGGTAAAAAGCACGATTGCCCAGATGACACACACTTTAGACGTTACGCACCTGGTCGAAATGAAATCTCTTCATTGAAACAATATATCAAAATCAAGCTAACGTGTTACAATGTAAATTTATTGCGGTCTTAGGGACCTATATTAGACTTTGTTTAAACTTATATTGCGCGCATTGCCTCTCTTATATTTAGTAATGTGCCAATAATTAGGTTCATTATTATATGAAATATATACTATCTCACAAAGAGCACAACGCCTGGACAGGTGAACAAATAGATTTTGAACCTCATGTTTGACTTTTATTTTCAAAGAGTCCTTGGCATGCATATAAAATAAATTTGTAAAATAACAGGTTTCAGAACAATTGAACATTAAATACTCGTTTAAATCGAGACCTACATCCATGACAAAGCTGTTAGGGAATGGAAACTGACACCTGAATTTGTAATGATTATTGTTGACTGCTTACTTATTGCCGACTTTTACAGTAAAATGCACTTTTGGAAACAACAGTTTTGTCAAATTGTTTGGTTGAAAACAAACAAATATATGCGATTTCTTGATTGTACTTGCATTATAGGCACATTGCATTAAGAATAAGCCGTAAAGGTCATAACACAAAGCACAATACCCAAAATACAACATTTATAATTTATTTCCAACAATATCAAATACACGAACGCCAACATATAAGCTACATTATGGCTTATACAGATATATTTTAATTTTAATTAATTTGGTGACGTTTCTGTTGGACCGGTATGGATAAAGCGTTGGCAAAGCCGTTGCCTCAATACTAAAATGGATTATATTGAGCGTCCATCAGATTGATGTCTGAAAGAGTTGTATAAAGGTGTCGTTGTTTGGTTTATCTAAAAGAGTGGTCTAATGGTGTCGTTGTTAGTCAAAAGTCAAATACTGTCAGATTGATGTATGAAATAGTTGTATAAAGGTGTCGTTCTTTGTCTTTTACATTTTTTGTAATAGATTTTCGCCAATGGGCTCCTTATTAAGAGATTTTAGAAAGTAGTTTTCGCTTCGTCACAATTTTTGACAATTTATTGCGCCCATATCAAATATGTTGAGCTCATCAAATACACTGGTTATCACAAATGCCTGACGTTTTACTCTATTTTTACTCTGTTTTACAATTTTTAGAAATACGAAAATAGAGTTAATTCTTTCGATCGGTAAGAACATGCTTGCTCTACTTCATTACTTTTGATTTTGAGAAACAATATTAAAATACTTTTGTCGTCTACGGTTCTAATATGGTTATTTCTAATGTTTGTTTAGTGAAAAGCAGATAATGTCTATAGTTTTAATGGATATAATCAGGATACACATGTAGCGTACACGCTCCTTAGCTGGCTGTGTCTTTAGTTTGCACGGTCCGTAGCTGGCAGTGTCTACAGATTGCATCATTCTAAACAGCTTAGGCATATAAATTACACGGTATTGTGATGCTAATTTCTACAGTTTGCACGGACCTATTCTGAATGTTTGTATACTTTTTTTTCGACCCAGTGTATGTCAATATTGTTTACAGTCCCGAGCTGGTTGTATTTACAGTGTGTACGACCCTAGGAAAGGTATATGTATACTTTTATGGTGCTAAGCAGTTATATTAATATTGTGCACTGTCTTAATATAGTTATGTAAACAACTTGCACGGTCCAACGCTGGCTCATTCTCGTTTTAGAATGGGGTTCAATTGTATGATTATTAGTTGTTTGCATACCTGTACAATACATCAAGACATATGCTTGGTATGTTTGGTGATTTAAACAAAGATTTATTGTGTGTGTTTTTTCTATCGAACCTGAAAGAAATATATAAGACTGTGGAACATTATATTGTACTAGCTCCTGTACACACAATGCTAATTAGCTACGTGTATCAGTTCTTTGATGCCTTTGTTTTCCGAAACAACCCCTGGCCATTAAATCATATATCTTGAAGTCTATATAACATGCTTAGTCAGACCTCCTGACCGTATCTGTATCAAACAAAATACCTAAGAAACAAACTAATCATATGATCATTTATCCACTGAAGAGGTTATTGTTGGTCTTTATGAATGATATCTTCGTATGACTTAATTGGTACTAATGACCTGTACTTAATTGGTAACACTATCAGACCTCATCGTGACAATCATTTACCACTGTCAAACCTTATTGTGGTTGACACTTCACCAATGAATAGACTTTGTGGATATTATCAAACATGGAACAATAAAGCATAATACACGATACCTCTTCTGTGAGCAATTATATCAGTTGGAATATTAACATTATTGTATTTGAAATGTTACAACATGAAGACACGCACAATATCACAAGTTTGCTTTAACACTTTTCGTCTATTTTTTAAAATAATTAATATGTTCATATAAATTAAAAATAGGCTTTCACTATAAGAAACTCATATAACTTATTTCCTACAACAAACATTTTCCTTGATTCTGATATACAAAAATGGGATTACTAGCACAATATAAGTATGATTAAGAATACTTGTCATATCGAAATAATCTACCAATCAAACTAGTCTTAACTATTGAAGAGATGATTTTATAAAATAATAAATAATATAATACATGAAATGTTTGTGCATCATTTATTATTAAGGAATAGTTACAATATCCACTACGTGAGTTATTTGTTTATCACAACGAGCGCAAAGCGAGAGTGATCTATCTTATCATTTGACAAGGTATTGGGTGACAGTAGTATCTATTTGGTTCTATATTTCCCCTCACCGTGCAAAAATAGCTTGCGTAATTTAGCCTATTTGTGTATCCGTAATATTTCATTGCTTTGTTCAGATATGGAAATCACTTTATGAACGAAAACATTAAGAAAATACTCGGCGGTTAGTTCTATTTTTTGAAAATAAATCCTGTCATCATTATTATCCAATTGAGTGCCTACATTATAACAGCTAATTCGTTAGTTTTAATATATCGGATAAACATATATGTTATCAGTTTTAACAATTAACTTCGTTACATAGACAGATACTTTGGAATAAAGTATTTAAGTTTTTGTTCCCTATACGCTTTTAAAACTAAAGAATTATTCATCCTATGGTATTTTTCCAATTAATTGCTGGATAGCACAGTGGTAAGTGCACTCACTTTTCACCAAGGCAACCCGGATTCAATTCCCGGCCTGACGCATGTGAGTTTGATTTGTGGTCACCAAGTCGGACAGGTGGTTATTCTCTGGGTACTCCGGTTTCCTGCACAACACAAGGCCCTCGCGCAACATTGTGCTAACGAGAGTGATTAATACAAGTTGAAAAATTCACAATAAAATAATTAAGTTCAAACAAAATTATCGGACATGAAAACATCAATTACAACATTACCTTTTACTTATAGAATAATACATGGTTGACCATGGCTTTTGGGTGATAATTGCCCCAGTGGAAGGAATAATTCGATGGGGCAATTATCAACCAAAAACCATGGTCAACCATGTTTTATCCTGTATAATACATATGTTTGTTGTATATGTCAATGATTTCCAATGAATTTAAACATTATTTTGTGAAATAATGAAGGATATATCATATGATTAGCATGTAGTCTGAAAATTTTAAAATGAAAAATAACAAAATGGTTTTGAATGGCATTAGCAGTGAAAAAAACAACAAATGACTGGAATTCAAAATAGCAAACCTTTTCATACGTGTTTTCAGAATAAAGCTGTAATAATTCCTTTCTTCAAATATTTCCTGTTTTACATCGCCTGATTGTGATGTTAATTTTAATAGGTGAGCACAGCTGGGGTCGATCAAGCCTAGGAGCAGTTTCATAGGAATCTCGGCATGAATGACTCTAGCAATTTCGCTGGAATAATTATCATTTCTTAGCAAATAAAGTAAAACAAAACGTTTTTAACAAAACGTTTCCTTTTCTCACTGCTCTATGGCCTTTACCGAATGTAAACATCCGGTACGGTTTCGGGTAGTATTCGTTACTAAAACTCGGAAGGTGTCACTAATTGGTAAAACTAATTTCACATTTTCTTGCACCGCTAGTTCCATTTTAATTCATTTAAAGCTTTTAATGTTGAAATGTTTGCCTTCCAAGTATACGGCGGCCATTTTTATTTTCGTGAAAATGACGTCAGTGTGCACGTTCTCGTCTTCGTCGGGCAATTATGCCATAATCGCCCTGACGTACCGTGATAATCTCACGGGCGGAGATATTAATCATTATTGCGGGAAAGAATTTCTATAGTAAAATGTTGCTGTTTATAGTAACATGTGTATTATTGTTGTAATAAATCGTACTTCAACCATTTATGTCTGATAATTGAATGTTATAGAGCCTGTCTGTCGGAATGTGAGTGCTTGTTGTTAGGACACGTCCACTAAAAGAACATACTGGTGTACGTGATATATTTTTTTCAAAAACATGCGACCGGTTTGGATTTTAATGCATTGCAAACAAGGTAATGAATATTTCGCCAAAAAATTTAGCTTGGTCCAAGAGCAAACCTCTAAGTTTGATTCAAATCTCTAAAACACTCATTATATATCTTCCTATCAATCAGCCATATCGTAGAATGCAACTCATACTTTTTTCACCAAATAATATTAGCCATGCCATATGGCCACGATATCAGCCCTTTATAAATGCTCCCAGCTAAGATGAACGCATTTCCATCAATTAGCGTCAGTTTACTTAAATGATCAAAGGTATCGTGACATTTATGTCCATAATAAATAGAGTATGTAAACAAAACATTTAGCAAAGTAATTAAAGTGTAAGAACAACTGATTTACGTTTAAGAAGACCGCTATTAATCCATGAGCTAGAGACTTAGAATGCAATCAAAGCGTTTATTGTCAAAGCTAATGTGTTAACCACTATAAAGAATCGGGTAAAGATTTTAATAACATTATACAAACCATGGCATGAAACAGACAATAATACTTTGCCATTGTAAAGTTGACTTTATACTTTTTTTTGCAAATTGGCAAAATGTTTCATTTACTATTCGATTTTTTAAGCGACCACTGATAAAATACTCTTATAAGTAATCTTAGTTTAAGCAAATAAAATATTTGCAATGTCATACTTGACGAATGTTTCAAAACTAGTGTCAATACAGTAGATACTAAATGATTTATTTTGTTTTCATACACTCCTTTTTGAAATATATTTAAGTAAATTACGTTTAACAATTATATATAATGTATACAAAGAGGCCAGTATTATTATATATTGCTCTAAGACTTTTTGGGATAAATGTAACCCCAAAATTGCTTCCATTGCCAGTCATATCATGTTTAAAACATTTCAGCCAATTTTGAAAACGATTAAACGATAATGAAAATATCATAATCTAGTCACTTCATGATGTAAAACAGACAAAAAAAGCATTACGTTGCATTTTGTTTCGTTCTAGAAATTGTCAAGACAGTGCGATTAGTAGTCTTGTCTAGAGGGTTTCGTTTGTGGAAAAAGTTCTTTCATGATTAAGCTAATCAGTCCCTTTGATAATAACCATATAAACAATACTTGAAAAACTGAAATAAGTATAAAATCTCGAATTCAATTTAAAACGACATAAACAATGGCATTCATTTTAAACGATATCTGCGTTTAAAATCAATGAATGATCTGTTAGCAGGGATCGGAATTATCTTCAAGATAACGGGCTTGAAATTCAGCGCAGCCTGATAAAAGTCCTTGTTCGGCAACCAGGTACATGCATTTTTTTTTTAGATCGGCACTTCCATATATGCATTCAAACTAGTTCGGCATTTGAGATGAAATTATATTTCATAAATGACTGTGCAGTACTGTATGTAGCAAAGTACTTTTTGTCATTTAAGCAGTTATTACACCTGACAAATTCACAAATTATCGCTGCTGCTGAAACGAAATATTTATAAAATAAAATTTATATATATTTATCCGTATTCCACGCTACAATGAACTTGAAGACGATTTTCTATATACACTGGACGCCATTTTGGTTTAAATACCTTGGTTTAAATTGATACAAGAATGGCCAAAGGTAACGAAGCCAAAAATCAACTGCTCAGCATGCATCATATGCACTAAATAGACTGTTTTCTATATTTTATAAAGTTGATTTAAATCAAAAGCTGAAGTTATTTGACTCCCTAGTTTCATCGATTCTTCATATTGGGAGTGAAGTTATTGGCTTGAACCCGTGTCCGGATTTGGAATAAATTCATACCAATTTTTTTCAGAAAGTTGTCAAATGTTAAGCAATCAACTAACAGGTCCGCACTATATGGTGATCTTGGTAGAGTTCCGTTGATAGTTATCCGTAAACTCCGAATGCTTAAATATTGGGCCAAAATACTTAAATCAGACGAAAATTTACTTATACACAGAACTTATACAATGTTAAAATGTGACTCGGACAATAATATTACGTATGGTGGCAACAACTGGGCTCACCAAGTTAAAATCATCCTACAAGAGCATGGCTAAGAGTATATTTGGACTAACCAAAACGACATAGATATACCAATGCCGAAAATAGAAGAGCGATTGTTTGATATGTATTATCTATCAATCATGGTATGCCGATATAATTAACTCTTGTAAATTAGAGTAAAATTGTACGTTTAAACAAACCTTCGTGTTAGAAAATTATATAGACAATGTCTCTGTCTTAAAATATAGAGTCGTTTTAACAAAATTAAGAGTATCTGCACATACACTAGCAATAGAGACTGGGAGGTATGATAACACACCAAGAAACGAACTACTTTGTAAAGTCTGTTTAATGACAGCTGTAGAAACAGAATTTCACTTTTTGCTTGTCTGTCCTGTATATAGAGACCTAAGAAAAACATATGTTAAACCTTACTGGCCTACTTTAAATAAGTTCGAAACCCTTATGTCTTCCAAATAAAACAAATGTCAAATGAATATTGCGAAATACATATTTTTTGCAATGAAATTAAGAAATGAAATTTTACCAACGACTTAGTATCTTAAGTTAAATATTGAACCTGAAATTATATCTTTGTCTGACTTTTTGTACTGTTATATTGGAATAATATACATGTATGTAATAACATCTCATGCATATGTCTTTTATACATAACATCCCTTTGTTAAGTTCTGTTTACCACTTTTCATCTGTTTTTTTTTCACTGCTATAAACATTGTAAGTTTAAAGCCGTAATAAACGTATTGTATTGTATATGAAACTTTGCCCATTACCAAAACAAATTCTTCTCCTGTTTTAGAAGCAGAGCAATAAGTTTGATCAAATTTGTAAAGTTGAGTTTAACAGAAATGCATGATTTTGATTTTTATTGTATTCAACTTCAACTAAGGCTTTTAAAAAACCACCTGTACTATCAAATACTTGAGTGAAACCAATTGTCAATAATCAAACTGGAACCGATTTTCATTACGCACGCATGCCATTAAGGGTAATGGCTTACAATTATGTAAAATGTCAGCTGTTTTACGTGCAAAACAAACAGAAGGAATATGTCAATGATTCAATGTTTGAATTTACAAGTCAATATTGTCCGGCTAGTGCAGTGGTTAGCGCACTTTCCTCTCAGAAAGGCGATCCGGGATCGATTCACTGCCTTATTGCATGAGTTTGGTTAGTGGTCACTAAGTCAGACAAATGGGTTTTCTCCGAGCATACTGGTTTCCAGGACAATAGGTGATTACACTCTACGCAACATCGTGCCAACAATAATAACTAAGTATAAGTCATCATAACTTACTTCACAATTGTTGTAAGATATATAATGCTTAAAATAACAGTTCTAGACAATATGGCTTTTAAACATGCATGTGCAAGTTAGTTGCTGGTAAGAACTCTATGCGACTTACAATGAACATACGGATAAAAACGATTCACTTCTAAAAAGGAAATAATGATTTCTTGATTATCTCCTCAGACCCTGTGTTACGTATAAGGGTCATGCAACAGGACGACGTAATCCCTCGGAGTGAGCGCGGATATTGGGTCTTACTCGCTGAGTGAACTGTACCCCTAAAGCGAAATTAAGTACTTGTAATAACCAAAGCCCTCCACCGCCTTTGCCATCTCGAGAGTATGTACTTATGAATTTCTTTTCTTCCTCAAACGTCCAGTATATGCGGACCTTAGACGTCAATATATTCCGAAGTATTTTTACACTCATACGAGTTTGATGAAATATATTGTTTTAATGCAAAGTAACAACCAAACCACCCTAAGGAAGTTAGCGCTATACTGTGATAAGTCCTTCAAATTACGTGATTCCTTAATATAGTATAAATTTTGCTTTGTTTCTTCGTTATTTTGATCATATTCTTGTTCCTTTTGTGTGTGTGTTTTTTTTTTCTTTATTTTTTGTTGTTGTTGGTTTTGTTGTCCTTTTTTGTAATATTCATATCCTTACACAGTAGCCACAAAGTTGTATGTACCACGCAGCTTGAACCTTGCGGCTGTATTAATCAACGTTGAGCAGTATTTATATATAGAGAGAAATTTATTTAGATTTTTATAACACCGAAATCATTACCTTTTCATATTATGCCTTAATATCGATGACATTCTTGTATTTGTTATAAACACTCTCACAATACTTATATCAAACTAAGGATTGATTTATTAATAAAACTTATGTTATAATTGTCACATGCCATGCATTATTTATATACATATTGTTGTGACGATGAGCTTTTTATGCTTAAGTCGAATAACATGTATGACATGATGTGGAATTTGTTTACTTTTGCACAATAACATTATGGAAATGTTGTCAAGCTGTAGCATGTATTAAACGAAGACCGCTTAGTGTTGGTCATTGGTCTGTGTTGTAAAACTATTTTGTCTGCTCTTTTTTTTTAGCATTACCTTCAGAACTTATTACAGAAGCAGTGAAACAAACTTTGAATAACTTTTGATTGCTTTAGTGTACATTTGATTTCAGCTTTTGAACAAGAAAAACATCTACTCAACAATCATGGCATCAACATAAAACAAAAGTCTAATTTGAAAGAAATTCTTCCACTCACTCACCTCACCTCTCCTTACCTCATCTCACTTCACTCACATATTCATTCGTATTCATAGTTCTTAAATGAAATACTTGAGATATCTCAAAGCAATTCGAATAAAAGTGTTCCGGTTACATTATGACTATTGCCTTCTCCTATAATACACCTAAATACATTTAAATATTCTGTTAAAACATAAATCCATTGTTCTTTAACCGCCTGTCTGCTGAAGCTTAGGAGGAACCTTCCAAGACAAATATCTGTGCTGCTCACAAATGCTACTGTCCAGAATTCAATACCGCCTCCGTAGAATAAAGTAAAGACTATAAGTAAACAGAGGTTCTAAGCATGAGTAGTTATGACTCCTCCAAACTGCTTCTTTGTAGTCAATACGTGGGGTGCTACCGCAGTTGTTAAATACTTATGTTAAATCGCAAAATATCCGAAAATAATATATTTTATCAACTTGATTTTTAAATGCATAAAATCTGCACTATTTATCAAATAAATGACTTCATATAGTGGTGTGTATGCGTCAAAATATTGTCTACAGATATTTTGCATACCTTCACAGTAGTAGATGGGAATTTTGGTTATATTTAAAACATGGATTTTATGTAATTTGCATAATCCGTTGTGTAGGAAGTGGTCAAGATATCTGAAACCGTTAGTCGATGCATCACTGAATCCCATATTTCAGTAGATTGAAGATATAAGTCACCCCTGGCGAAAGCGTGTGTGTATGTAAATTCAAAGTTGTGACAGCAATTGTGTTATCAATAACAAACATGCCGCTCTCTTAAATTTGTGCCAAACTGGGCATTCAGAACTTTCAGTTTTTACATACAAAGAATAGTATGGCTTTACAAAAGACGGCAATCGTTGTATTCACTTCTTCAAAAAAGAAACAACTTTCAAGAGTGGAATTTGTTATAGGCATTCCAATGGATTAAGAGGACGATGATTTATTTAATCCTAGCATCAACTAGCTAGTTTGTTAACAAATTTCTAAGGCGTTGGCGGGGTTAAAAATCCCCAGTTAATCTGTTCTTTGTTGTGTTAAATTTCCGTATTACGTAAAACAACGACAAAAATACCTTTAAAAAGATTAAACACGCTGATATATCATCGTATTTATGCTCGAGATGTTGTTTTTGTCTGTAATTTATTTTATATGAAGGCAAAAAAAAAAAAAACGTTTGAAAACAGGATTACCATTTTCTATTTAACTGTTAGTTGTTTATGTTCAAATACATCTAAAATTATATTAAGACAACCTTTTTTAAATTTCATTTTTTTTCTTTTGCCAACATTTTCTGGTTCAAAAGGGACGTGTTTAATTTTTATCAAGGGGAACTGACTACATTGGATTTTAAAAGTAGTTTTTATTTGACTCCTTGGTTATCAGTGAAAATATGAATTTGATACTTTCACTGTTGTTATTGCTCTGATAAAACTTCATATTTCATTGAAAAGCATAAAAGGAATAGATCTTTTCAGGGAAGTTAAGCATTAGATGTATTCATAGTCCGTACATAAGCTGGTGCAAACAGACGTGCTGGGAAGAAATAATACAGGTACATGTTGAGTGATAATTGATGATATGTATATCGGTCACTTTAACTAAGTAGCCACAAACGATCGCAAATTTGTTTGCATCTAAGTAAGTCGCGAATTAAAATCACTTTTGTAATAACAGTTTAAAGTGTAACTCGTAAAATAACAAAATACATGCATGTCACATATTATAGAAACACAACTGTTTATTTGTTTGAGTTAACAAATGTGCCGCACCTTTTGGCTGCATGATGGCTTGATGCCGATGTGACGCTAATGATAAATCTAAGCAACGATTGACTTTCAAAGTCACCTGAAAATAAACTGGCGTAAATCTATAATGTATGACAATTCTATTATTTTAGATGAAAACTGACAAGTATGTCTTGTTCGACAATAAAACCACACCCTACAATACTAAAATCCGTAAACGTAGACATTCTTTCACCGGTTCACATATGGATCGAAAGTGTACACGAAATTCGCTATACAATCCAGGTTGTGTGTTACTATTTGGCCATCGGGTCGAGAGAGCTTCAAGATAGTAATACAATTTTAAGATATATTTAATTTATGGACACTTGAATTTTGTCTGAGCTCGAAGGTTGTTAACCACAGTCAGGTAACCTTAGTGTTATACAACATAAGCGATGCTAATATTTTGGATTGCATGTAGAGCGATATTGCATCAAGGTTTTATTTTGGAAAGAACAAACAAAATGTAAGGATGACTTGGTTTGGACCTATAGCTAATTCCCCGTTTGTGCCAAATAACAGTTAAATGTAAAACGCCACAACACAATACAACCGTTTGAATTTTAAAATCTTAACCATACTATATCATACTCTGAATAACCTTAATAACTGAAATAGAACTGTAACCATTATTTTTTGAAAGGCCCTGGTACATGTATCAAATACCACGGATAAGACTTTGTATAAACGTCAATGTAATCAAGCAAACTTATTAGTTCAACTGGATTTATCAATACGTTGCAGTCAATGGAAGACAATGTTTAAACCGTATACTCGAATGGTTAAGGGATATTTACAAAATGAACATAATAAGTTTTTTGTTTTAATTTTTAATATTTTTTAAATTATTGTTAACAATCTTAAAGACAAAAGTTTTACTTACCATATTATTTATTGAAATGAACATTAAGATAGGGTTATTTGAATTTATATATATTTGTTTTCAATTTATTTGAACCAAAACAAAAAAAAAATATATTTGTTTTTCATTGGTTTTAAAGAAATTAGCAAATAAAATGCAATCCACACAATAAAATTAAAAAAATTTAAGATTTAGGTCAGACAACGAATAGCCACGTATTAAGATGGGATCTTGCTGTAGAAAGTTTGTGAAATGCACTACTTGCGGCTTTTGTTGCAAAGGTCCTTACGGATATTGTTGTAAAGGGACTTGCGAATATTGTTGTAAAGGTAATATATTCCTCAATCTTTAGCCATTGAAATGCATTCAACATGCAAGTAAATAAATTTTGTAACATTATTGAATATCAGCGTACGCTAATAGCTTAAATGAGTTCAAGAATTTAGTAAAAGGTATCTTGCTATGTTAACAGTTTGAATGGTGTCATAATACTTTGTCAGCCATATAATTATGAAATGTGTATTACATACACAAAATGCATTCATCATATAGTTGTTCAATGACGTCCAATATGTTTTGCTATTGGACGTTTGAGCTGTTGACATCGTGTGTACCGAAATACTTGCAATTTCCTGTGGAACGTCTCTGACAATTCGATTGAACATCAATACAGATTAACAGATAAACGCGCGAAACACCAATCATCGTTTTCATGATGAAATTATATTCCTTTCATTTGTCACTTGTTGTTGTTTTTTATCTCGAAATATGCGAAAAAAGAAGCAACATTTTTATAGTGATATTTTGATCCTTATGCGTATGTATTAAAATTGAATTGAAATTGAATACATATGATCAAAGCACGTTACGAAACTCTTGCATATACTTTTATTTATATTCAGTAACCAAAACATGAAGTGTTTTTACTTAACATTATGGCCACTCAAATGTATCAAACTCGTTTGACTCCAAACCCTATTTGGGCACGAACTGGATGTTAATGACAGATTTCTTGATACTTATTCTAAGCATTCCCGCTTGGATCAAAATGTTCGTGGCTCGAGGCATCTTTACAAGTCCCTGAAAGTTTGAGCTAACGAAGTTCGAATGTATTTCAAATGTCCACGAACTTTGAGCGCAAACCTCAAATGTTCCCTTGCATTATGTTTGATCAGTTTTTAAACGTGAAACACGTGAGAAGTTTATATAATATTTGCTACGACTGGCTCATATCTGTATATTATATATATGCAGCTGCATCATTTGCAATTCAACAATATTTTCAACAAAAAAGATACTTGTGAGCACCTTTCAAAATTAATTGGAAATACACTCTACAAATGCTAACGTTTTTGGGACGTGTGTGCAGATACCCCTGTTAATCAAATAGCTGATAGTTATAATGCCCAAACAATAACTAATATTAAAAGTATATCAAAAAACGTATTGAAGGCATTTCGAAGATACATCATGGCATCATTCGTTTGGTACATATTTTTTTTATCTTTTTTGGCATGATTTAAATTAAAAATTGCCTTTGATTTCGCGTCATTTAAGTGATGATGCTGACTACTTAGTTGTCCCATTCTTTTCTTCTGCATTAAGACATTTCAAGGTCTCCTTCACAGGTTAGTTCAATGGAAGTGTGCTATGTTAAAATATGGACTTTATTTTTGCATCATATCAACTACTTGATTTGATTTATACTTAATCATTAGCGTTTTTGTGTCCTCCTCTTTCAGATTATACAAAGGATGCGAAATGCAGAGAAGCTGTTGATGACGTCACCATTCCTTTAAATAATGATGACGAATTCGATCAAAATATTGAAAGTAAATATTGTTAATTGTTTTGTTTTTTTAAGTTATTATTTGCCATGTCTGCTAATGATTTCACATTCAAAACATATGTCAAATATATGACTTCTATTTCGCGATATGATTTATTTGTGCATTTAGTCCTTTTTCAATAGCACAGCATAGAAAATGAAATAAAAATGATAACATCTTTGTTTGAGATGTAAAGGCTATGATATGATTCATTTAAATGTAAGCAGTCACGGAAATTCCTTTTGCTCTAATTTAATTAACATATGTATGTTCCCTTGTGTATGGCTAAATACACGAGTCACTAAACAAGATAAAAGTACGAGTTTGACTATCGGTTTCTTAAGCCTTATTCGCAAAAGCAGATACATATTTCAATGCCTATTAGATACTGATAGAAAAAAAATTCTCGACCATCGGATAATACTCAATCATGCAATTCCAATAACCCTTATTACAATTGAAATCAAAACTTAAATGTGTTGAAAATTAATGGCTATGCTTTGAAGTTTGAAAGTGTAATTAACGGTTATAAAGTTTCAATACGAATTTAAACCACAGCTATGTAAAATTGCAGAAGAGCACGAAGTCCAAAAACCAAAAATGGTAAATGCATACGTACAGACAGACAACATAAAAGAACAAACTGTTCACAAAATATCATATGTCAGCAAAATACATATGACATCAAGAAATTTTTCACAACAAACAAACCAGAACCAATCGATTGAATCTTCACAGCAAACAAGCAAAACGTTGATTGCCGATACACTTCAGCAGACTGACGTAAGCAAAGTGCATTTGACAACAAACGACACTTCGCAACAAACAAAGCAGATACAATTGATTGAATCTTCACAACAGATAAGCAAAGCCTCGACGGACGATACACTTCAGCAGACTGACGTTAGCAAAGTGCATTTGACAACAAACGACACTTCGCAACAAACAAGCAAAGAGTGTATTGCTGATTCCTTTCAGCAGACTGATGTCAGCAAAGTGCATTTGGCAACAAACGACACCTCGCAACAAACAAGCAAACAGATAATTACTGATTCCTTTCAGCAGACTGATGTCAGCAAAGTGCATATGGCAACAAACGACACCTCGCAACAAACAAGCAAACCGTGTATTGCTGATTCTTTACAGCAGACTGATGTTAGCAAAATTCATATGGCAACAAACGACACATCGCAACAAACAAGCAAACCGTGTATTGCTGATTCATTTCAGCAAACTGATGTCAGCAAAGTTCATATGGCAACACACGACACCTCGCAACAAACAAGCAAACCGTGTATTGCTGATTCTTTACAGCAGACTGATGTTAGCAAGGTTCATATGGCAACAAACGACACATCGCAACAAACAAGCAAACCGTGTATTGCTGATTCCTTTCAGCAGACTGATGTCAGCAAAGTTCATATGGCAACAAACGACACATCGCAACAAACAAGCAAACAGAGAATTGCTGCTACTTTTCAGCAGACTGATGTCAGCAAAGTGCATTTGACCTTAAGCGACGCTTTGCAACAAACAAGCAAACCGTGTATTGCTGATTCCTTTCAGCAGACTGATGTCAGCAAAGTTCATATGGCAACAAACGACACATCGCAACAAACAAGCAAACAGAGAATTGCTGCTACTTTTCAGCAGACTGATGTCAGCAAAGTGCATTTGACCTTAAGCGACGCTTCGCAACAAACAAGCAAACCGTGTATTGCTGATTCCTTTCAGCAGACTGATGTCAGCAACTTGCATCTGACAACAAACGACACCTCGCAACAAACAAGCAAACCGTTTATTGCTGATTCTTTACAGCAGACTGATGTCAGCAAAGTGCATTTGACAACAAGCGACTTTGCGCAACAAACTCAGGCGATACAATCGATTGAATGTTCACAACAAACAAGTAAGAAATCGAAAAGTTTTTCTTTCATTTTGTACTTGCTATTGTTGATTCTTGTTTTTAAATGCTGATAAACAAAGTTCCGAAAAAAACTTATTCTTATTGCATCACAATATCTGTAAATTTTTCAATGTGATTGTTAAAACTTTGCTGGGGGAAAAGAACCATAGCTTGATTTAAAGTTTTCATGGGGAATGGCATATTGTATTAACGGGTTCTGATTTGTCAAAACGTCTGGCACTAATGAATGTCCTATTATGTTTAAATAAATAAAAAAATAATAATTGAATTCTTAAATATAATTAACCAGATGAAAATATATCAGATTATCAGTGTCATAAATTGAATGATAGATGTGTTCCCGATATTGCAATGAACAGTATAAAGACACACACAGAAGTTATACATTCAAATAAAAAAAACCAGTTTAGTGGCACTAGCTCAGATTTAATTGTGAAACGAAACGCACAAACGTAAAAACACCAGACATAACAATGTTTAATGTTGCAAGGAAATAAAGCGAAAGGCAAAAAGTAGAATGTTTGCCAAGTTTTGTATAAGGCTACTAATCTGTCTTAGGTTAATGAATAAAGTGTTTTAAAATCGTTGAACATGTTTTCAAACGTCTGATAATGTAAAATTTAATGATTTGTTTTTGCTTTCAGACCCATGGAATGACTGCGAATTAGAGGTAAGTAAAATATGTGAATCCTATGTTTATGCGTAAGATTAATATTTTGTTTCGTAGCTTTATTTTAATATTTGATGGTTGACTTAATTGTTCGCTATTAAACTAGTATGTACTTCATTATAAATATTTGTCCATTATGAAATTACAGTAAGCACTTGAATGTGTTTTAAATGCAAATCGCTGAGATATTTGCTACCAAATTCGTATTAAAACAGTGTGATTAATAAACTTAACAAAATAAATTAAAATAAATTAGTGGCAAAACAGCGTATCGATGGTCAATGATCGTTAAGTATGCTTAAAGTCACGAGCGTTTTGATTGGACGACGATAAGATCCGGAAAAAATGTATTTATAGTTTTGCACTCAATTTTGCAGCGATTGAATCAGAGGTTAGATTCATCGCGATCAAACACTGATGAATGAGAATGTATTATGCTGAACTTATTATACTTTTTGATTTAGGCACAGATAAAAATATAAAAAATGATGAAAATTGTCTGTTTTTTCACTGTTTCATTTATAGCTACGTAGTCACATTTCAAAAAATTTAAAAGCGCAAAATATCGCTAGTATTTTGTTTTATCTGAACCTAGGTCATATGCATTTTTTTCTTTTTGACTATATAAATAAAAATGAGAGAGACATGATAATGCATTAAATTGGGATAAGAATATTTGCATCAACATAAATAGTCTGCCTTTAATATCGTTCTCATTTCAATCAAAATACGACATTTGGAGATAGATTAAGATATGTAAAGTTGGTGTATCATCAAGTTAGCGTACGTAATGGGCAACATAAACATTTTGGATGATTGGCAGATTACTGCTGTGAAGCAAATGGGAGGAGGAGATGGGTGAAGAATGTTAAGAAAAAGTTCTTATACTGTTAAGAAACATTTCAGAAAGAGCAATAATACGTTTAAACTATTTTGACAAAAACATTCAACATATTATTTCTAAATGACTATATCTCAGCCTATGCTTATTAGGTAGTAATGTCATTCATATACGTGTTTATCTTCTAGATTTAGTTCTTTGTTACTGCTGTATATTTCATAGTTACAACAACCTGTTGCCGGACAGTCGTAGTAGAATTGTATTGTATATCAACATGTGCAAATGCCCTTTAACATAGATCAAGGACAGGGGAACAGTTCTTAGATAAAACATAGAAATATTACAAACACATGTTTTGTGTACAGGCATACATGTTCTGTTGGATTATATCAAAGCTAGTTCGTTGTTATTTTGTGGTTTGAATGTATTTACCATATAATGGATTTTTTTTAATTAACCTCTTAATCACATTTATGTTATTTAGTAACCATATTTTATTTTCTATCCACATGAGCAATAATCAGATATGTACACTACATTTCACATCAATAACCTACCTAGTCGGAGGGACTGAACCTGCAGATTCTCAATCATAAACTCGTTAGGTGACTGCTGTTAATGTTTTTGATTACTTCACTAAACATTGTAAGAAATAAGAGCAAAGTAGTCTTTTGTGTCGTCTAATGTTTGCAAAGACGGAGGAATTAAACCAATGTCAGTAAATATAAGTTGTTTAACTTAATTTAGTAAATTAAAAGTTAATTTCGAACATAAAATATCGTTTCCTTGCATCTCTATTTTGTTTATATCTTTTTCTATGTTTAGTGAACAGAAGTTTTTAGAATCAAAACTTTGAACAAGATGAATTAAACAGCTGGCCCCGATTTCTCGAAATGTCTTAAGTCCCTTATCAGGATCAAGCTAAGCTCAATATTTTGGGTTTTCAAACAATTGCGTAATGTTCACTTCTTAAAGAGTTCTTATAATTAAGATATGGATTATCATTATGATAATCACAATAAACCATGTTTTCATTTATCAAAATTCAATTTAAGAATGTATTTTGGCTAATTCAAATAAGCTACTTAAGCCTGTTAAGCTTAAGAAGTTTCGAGAAATTGGGGCCTGAATCTTTTTCTGCCATACATCTGTATTATACCATTCACGGATCGTCCGCAGTTTTTGAACAAACTTCCCGTATGACCAAACAAATTATGTTCATGATGAATATTAATTTGAATAGTATTTGCGGAACCATTATAATTAATTGAAAGCGTGTGTTTATTAAAAAATACTTTGTATGTATAAGGATATGTTTGATATATTCAACTTGATTCTTAAATAGATGTTTACAAAAATAAACGGGTGAACGTACTTATGTTATCCGTGTTTTTCTTCCAGAAGCTAACAAATATTTCCTGTTTAACTTCTATTGGACGTACCAGATTTGAGTATAGAAAAATGGAAATTACAATTGGAATTCGGAGAAAACTGTTTATAACCTACCAATAACTCCCTCTAAATCACTGTTTTGGTAAAATCTAATGAATATGTTTTATAGGAGGATCCAGAGGCAACATTTACCCCTGACCCAAATATCATTGAGTATGAAGAGTATATCGAATTGCAAAAACAGGTACCACCAAAGTCGATTTGTTTCCAATTTCGTAATTTAATCAGTATTTAAATCAAAATTTCTTTATAGTTGACCTTTTTTTTAAAAATGGCTTGAATGTCTTGTAAAAATGTTTTGATTATGTCAAAAATAAATACCATATCAGGCTCAAAAACAATTTGATGAAAAGAGAGGCATGCCAGGCTACTTCAAGCGTATCAGCGATCAGTATGGCATTAAAGGGATGTTACAACAACTTCAAGACGAACTATTGAAGTGGAAAAGCACTAAGTTGAATATTGCCATCACTGGAAGATCTGGTTCTGGCAAATCTAGCCTAATTAATACGATACGGGGAATGGTACCAGATCATCCACTTGCAGCAATGGTTGACGTTGTAGAGGCAACTGTTAAACCAATGCCTTATCCACACCCAACCAACAAAAATGTCATCTTATGGGATCTTCCTGGTGTCGGAACTCCGAACTTTCTGCGAAAATATTATGAAGAAAAGGTACATTTAAAGGACTTTGATTTTTTTATAATCGTCGGCTGCAAACGTTTTACAGATGACGACGCATGGTTGACCGAGATCATTTTAAAAATGAAGAAAAAAGTATATCTTGTACGGTCCCATATAGATTCAGATCTTTACAACGAGAAGATTGATCATCCCACAAAGTATTCTGAAAAAGAATCCCTGGACAAGATACGCAAGTCAACGATATCTATGTTGAACGAGATATCTCACAAATTAAGATTCTACGATGTTCCAGTTTTTCTGATGTGCACAAAAATGGCCTTCACTAAGAAGTATGACTATGAACTTTTTCAAGAAAAACTGGTTTATGCACTGCCGGAATTAAAACAAAAGGCCATGGTGCTTACTCTCTCAGTTCTGACGCAAACAGCTATCGAGCAAAAGGTGAATGTACTATTGGAACAGATCGAAATGATAGGATCTGCTTTTGGCTTCCTGGGCACAATAACTGGGATATCTACATTTTGGCAATGGTTTCAAAAGGACACTATCATCCAGGAACAAATCCATCATTTTAGAACACAGTTGGGTCTCGATGAAGACACTCTACGGGAAAAACAAATTGATACGAAATGTTTTGAATTAACAACTATCCCATATCTGAATTTGGAAAAATACAGGCGCTCCGCTGCGAAGACTGCTCGATTCTGGACGCGAAGTAGTGCTGCCGATATTTTGAAATTGGTGCTATTAGATATGAAAAAGGATGCATTAAAAATATATGGGAGTGAAAATACACAACACAAATAACTGCTAGCATTTCATTATCGCAAATTTTTCGGACAACTTGATAACAATAGCTGAAATGTTATATGAATGAATGAAGCGTCGGCACTCCGGTACCAGGATAATTACATGGGCAACGGATATAAATCATTTGATTTGAAAATTTATGCTGCCGTGCTTAAGACATGTTCGAAACGGATACCTAATACACACCGCATTTTTAACAGATAGGATTAAAGCACACATGCGTGTGAATTGAGTCGTATGGGACAATTTGGAATGAACTAGTTTTATTTCCAACGAATTATTTCAATCGTAGAAGAATTGCTTAAAAAGACAGATGTAATTGAAACATTTGTCTAGGTAACACTACACTAAGGCTGCATTCGATTTAATTAATCCGGGATGATTTCCTATACGGGTGTGATAGCCTTCTATTCACTTAAATCGTGTGATGCATACAAACCATACTCACGCTCTCAAGCAATTGGCTTATATATCATTCGCAATACTTGTGTGCAAATGTTTTAGACCATTTCTAAACATAATCGTAAATGATATGTTAATAGTTCAGAGATTTTGTAAATAATACGAAATTGTTGTACGCATAGAAAGTATGTCCAATAACAATCATGATATCGTCATTGTTATTGCTTCCGCCTTAAGTGACCATATATTATGTTCCCTAAATAAATGCCCAGAATGTTACATTTCTTTTTGCCTGACAATTTCTTATTCATGTTCGTACAAAAGCATAATGATTTTTTCCTATCTTGAAGTGATAAGTCTTACTTTAGTTTTACAGATCATTTTAGCCGTTTTTTTAACAAAACAATGCTTTTATTAAATTTTAATGGTATTTGAATGTTTATCTTGTCAACCCTCAGTGTAAAGCTGACAAGATCGCTGATTTTGACATATCTTGTATTTTGATAATGTTTTGTTCTATGTAGAACAGCTCATTAACATATGCATCTGTATAATAATATTAATTTATGGTTTATTGTGATGATATTGTTTCATATTTGATAAGTTTTCCAATAGTTCAGTGATGATGATGATGATGATGATGATGATGATGATGATGATGATGATGATGATGATGATTTTCATAGTTTGCCATAAAATCACTGTTTAACATGACATATATTCAATTTTGCATATAATAAGCGTTGTTAACCTTTATCAGTCGGAAAAGACATAATTTTAGGCTTAGGTAAGATAGGTAGTTCACGTTTAACGAATTGCAATATCGAAGATGGACAGATGACCATACAGGAACGTATGTACCTGTGACAGTTTAAACAAATCAGTCGATATATTTTTTCACTTTATATTAGAATATAATTTAATCTCGGAAAAAAGGGTATCATTGGATAAAGGTGCATATTACAGGCGAGGGTTAATATTTAGAATTAATAAAGCAACACCGTTTACAATTTGTTTGTGTTACGTCTTCGCATATGCATGTTAAATTAGGATACATTTCGTAATTCGTTGATGTGGTAAATATTTAGAAAAAGTATACATGATATAGTATTTCAAATATGAAAAAGGCACACAAACCTGTAAATATCTAGCTATTTAATAGATGTTTACACTCTGTGTTTCACATGTAAATGAATGTTCGAAACAACATTGGTTTTCTAGTTTCACGAGAATGTGAATACATATATCATATCTATGTGTTCGAATGTTATATGCTTATGTTTCGTTTTGTTAATATATGTATGGTATGTCAATATTGTAGTCATGCATGTTACATATTACAACTTTTGTTTTATTATGTTAAGATAATCTTGCGCTTTACCATTCGTTTGTTTTAACTGTGCGGTTTAGTTTTGCGAACATTAAAACGGAAATTTATCTCTGAAAAACTTTATTTTGATTTCAAATAAATACATTTCCTTAAGCGTTTTTGCTTACTTGATCCTAAGAACGGACTGTGCATAGTGTAGAATTAGGAGTCGAACCTACGACACGTCTTTCAACAGACAGACACTCTACCGCGTCACTGGAAAAGCCCGGGGCTCGTTTCAATGAGATATCTAGTTCGTAAACATAACGCGTTTAAGAGTGCTCGGGAACACCCGAAAGGGTACTGGCAGAATTTATGCGATAACCAAAAATATATTTTTATTGAAACGCAATTGCGCGAAATATGGAAGTTATTGTAAGGCGTACAAACTTTATTGAAGCGGAAAACAGCGGAAAAGTGCAAAGTTCCGCTATATTTACGTCACGTGTAAATACTTAGTTTGATAATTAAAGATGAAACCGGTTGGGGGTACATAATTTATGGCCATTTATTTTCAAGCAAACATAAATGCTTTTCAAAATAAAGCATTTAAACATTAAGACGAAGCCTACGATATTTATTTGTGTAATTATAACACGGAACGACAAAAATATAGCGTGTTATCATTCTTTAATATATCAGTAGTTGATACATTCGTGTTCAGGAAATGCTCCAATAATATTTCATTTTCTTTCATGCTTTACGATGAAATATGGGGTTTTAACAGTAAAATAACAACAGTGAAAATATCAATTTGATATTTTCACTGCAAAATAAGGAATGAAAATATCAACTTTCAGAACTACTTTTAAATTCCTCTTTTGTTACATGTACTTGCCTTGATCAACACAGACCACTGGACTTCAGTAAATAATGTTAAAAAAATAAAAAAAATATTTTATTAATTTAAATAAATATATAATTGGAAATTAACAACTTACCGTTTATTACCGGTTATCCCGTTTATCAAAGATTTTACTGATCTCTGAAGCTGAATGTTCGAACATTTGCTTTCATACCAAACAAATTACAGACAAAAACAACTGTTCGAACATAAATTAAATTTTATATCATCGTTCAAATGTATTTTGAACTGTTAACCGTTGTAGTACGTAAAATGAGCTTCCTGGAGAATTCACACAACAATTTACTGTTTTACAGATAGATCCGATATTTTTTACCCCACCCACACCTCAACATGTGTCAATAAACTAGCGTGGCGTTTACTCTTTATCTGGAAAACAAACATTTTAAAGCGAAACAGACTTGTCTCTGACAGTAAGATGACTGAATATTAACTTACTATAAAAACATGCGTACATGCAGTCTTAAACTAGGAAGAATGGTTAAAATCCAATGAGTACCCACATTTGTTTTGCTAACACATTTGACCTTCCAAATTTTCATTTTTTAAATAGCGGCGTAGTAATTTGGTTATGTATTCATGCCCATCTTAAAATAAAAAGTGTTTTCATTAATTTTTGAAACATATGTGCACTTATAATGCTTCATTGTTTACTGTTCATGAAGTTTTGCAATAAAAAAACGAGCGAATATGAAGCTATAAGAATCAATAGCAGAGAACTATTTCTCAGCAAACCGAATTTATGTCAATGCATATCTTTCTAAACTAATGCAAAGCGTAATTTGCCTGCGATAGACGATGTATGTTGACTTTGGCCTATTGCGAGGCCCAACATATTCGGAATATTTTTAATTGGATTGAAGTCAGAAGTGTTGGCAGGCCCCTCTAGGTCATTTATCTGCTCCTGTTGCATGTATGTCGCTGTGGCACGAGCAACGTACGTGCGTGCAATATCGTTCTGCAAAAGAAAAAACAACAACAATGGTATTTATAAGTGTTCTTTGTATGTGATAGCAATTTCATTCACATTGAGAGCATAAAGATAAGTTTAACCAAACTCTGTTTTACCTCACCAGTCATGTACTGTTCCGCATTCCCGACTGTCAACTTCCAACAGTGTGCTTGGCGCTCGCCTTGACGCCTCAATACACGTAGCCGACGATCGGCTTTGACATCTAGCGTGTAAGTACTTATGTTTTAGACGGCGACTTTGACAACGGGACGTCTAGCGTGTAATCTTTTATATTTTAGTCGGCCACTGGCCGTCGCAACAGTAATAATACGATCTTTATTTGAAGAAAACATGTTTTCATCGTAGAGTTTGAAATATAAATATTACTGATGATCAATTTTGGATATAGAGCCTAATAAACTTTAACGTGTAATGCGTATTACTTAAGTGAATTGAACGTAAATAGGTATATGAAAAACTACAGAAACAAGCACAAGTCAACAGTTTAAACATAATCTCCGTTATAAAAGACAAAAACATCCATTTAAGCGGGTATATGTTGTTATATGCTGGTTGAGTTTACCTATTCTTAATATTTATGCTCGATATGCAAAGTCATGATGTGTACATTTCTTAATAAACAGGTCAATCCCGAAGTATTTCGGACAAAATTAAATTCGGATTTATAAATAAATTCCAAAAGTTTTAAAAGTGGTTAAAAATTATCTATCTGAAATATAAAGACACTTAACCCATGTGTACAAACAATGTGCCGTGCGGTTTCTTTGACTGGTTTGAACCGGTTTCTGAGGTGAATCATCCTGATATTGGCGTCTTGTCGAGGCGCCCAAACCCTTGGTCTGCTACTTCCTGAACGATATTTTACTGTCTTAGTCGTGCTATACGAATGTAACAACATACCTAATGTCCCTATATATTCCACTTATTTCACACAAAAACATTACCATATCAATTGTGCACTTGTCGGACATGAAAAACGATTAACAAAATGTCGTGCTCTTTTCCTTATTCAAAATCATATATAACGCTTGGACCGGTTTATCAGGGTGTCAACACAACGACAATAAATAACATAACCTTAATAAGTTCAAGAAATATAACTATGAATAAAATGGATACTTTATTTTTTCGTTGAGTGAATATTGCACAATTCCATCAAATTTTAATCTCGACTCATATGCAAGGAAGGAAGCAGCGATTTTAGAATGAACGCATTCGATCTAAGGAAACCAGCAGGTACAAGCTTAGAAAAGCAATTATCACAACTACCTTTGTGAAGTTTAATTACCCAAAGATCAAAACCATAACATATAAAGACAGATAGCAAAAAATGTATGCAAGCTCTGCTAGCAATATTACCTGGACTGTTTACAAAAAAGGGAATGGGTCCCCCTGACGGTGAAATTTATGTTTAATGATTCATTTTTACTGTGCAACTACCCAATGCAGTGGTCGACTTGGATATTATATTATCATCTACCGATTCGTTTTACAGAGAAAATATCATACTCGTAATAAGGGTTTATTATCCTCGGAATGGAACCTATTGTTGCGCAATTTACGTTTTTTTAACCCAAAACAATTTTACATTCAGAAATACAAAGATCAGTCCGTTAGTATATAATGAATGACTGTTAGTTAGTTAATGTATTGCATTTCACATCGCCACACTTATCCCGTATGGAAGAAAGGATTTTCCTCATGCAGTTTCTGTAACTTAACCAACCGGTCCGAAACGCAAAACTGGTATTCTACTGGTCAATGTGCAAACCACTTGTGAAGATTAATTGCAAAAGGTCAATTCGTTCTAGAGTCAATGTATCATAACAATACATGTGACATTGATTATGAGAATTGTTGGCTTAAATACATCTGGAGTAAGGTACTTAACAATGGCAATGCACAAGTGGAGTTCTCATGACCCTCGGGCAATGCGTTCCAAAACAAATACGTTTTATGATGCTCTTGAGCATGACTTTGACCTTTGATTTTAAAACTTTAGGAGTCATATATCCGCCACTTAAGGGATATGTTATTATAATATGAAATAAGGCACCGCCTTGGACGGGCTCTAGGAATGTTATCAACTACAGAAACTGCTAAAGCCGTGCAAATATTCCTAGGTAAACAAGTGTTAAAGGCATTTTTTTTTATTGGACATACCACGACTATGACTATCACCAACATGAGATATTGCCAATCTTTTAATCATGTTCAGATGATAACTGATATTTGCAGATAACCTTATCTTTTGACCCTATGACCTTAATATTCATAGAGGTCATCCTCAACCTAAATTAAAAGTTTGAGGGCTACGAGTGCAAGCATTGTCGAGATATCACACAGACAAATTTTAGCGTTCAATGTCACAGTGACCCCGACCTTGGACCTTATAACCCCTAAAATCAATAGGGGTCATTTACTTATCAGGCCAAGCCTCAATGTCTAGTTGTACCATATGTCCAGGCATTGTTGAGTTATAAGCCCAACCCCCAAACTAAAATCATTAGGGGTCATCTACTAGTCAGACGCAATCTTCACGTATAGTTTGATGACTATAAGTCCAGGAATCGTCCAGTTATTACTCGGACAAGCTTTGATCTACCGACGGACCGACCGACCGCCCGGCATATGCAAAGCAATATACACGCTCTTCTTCGAAGGGGGACATAATTAGATCATTTAAGTGCATCACAAGTAAGGTAAAGGCAATGCAAAAGAAATTAAATATTTTAATGTTTGAAAAACTCATAAATACAAACACAACAAATATACTAATTATACTGAATGTCACGTAATAGTGCAAAATAATGATTCATACTCTAAACATAACAAGGTTAATAAAAGAGATTGAGTTTACTTAAAATTAATTATCATAGACTCAACAATTATCTGACAAGCAACCTGTACTTAACTATTTCAATATGTAAAACAGCATTGTGTATATCTTAGATAGTTAAGCTTCTGCAAATAACCCGAAAAAATGGTTTGGCCCCACAGCAGTTTGAAATGAATATAAATCGCCTGTAGTTGGCGTTTTTAGCAACATTCAATCATTGAATGGATATAACAATGTATGCTTAAAGTATGAACATATTTGATTATGTTAAGTATGAGACTTTAAACTGAATTATAAACATTGAACAACAAAACATCTATAACATTAACAAAATAAGCAAATAGATTTATCCATGAAATATAAATGATTGTATTAATATAATATATATGTGTGCTATAAGATTGTAATATATTCACTATATTGCAGTTTAACATTTCACAACATAATCAGAACTAGAATGCACTACAATTTTGATTACATTAGCCAATTCAGTTTAATACTATATATTTTGAGATAGCAATGCAAGATGATCTGTTGTGTGCATATACACTTAATTGTACAGAACCTATAGGCTAACTCATGTTAGTTCCAGCATTATATACAGCGCTTTCACGTTATTTTATACGTCTCTCACAAAAATGAACAATCAATTACTTGATTTGTTTTTGTCAATATACAAATTAAACATATATTTATAAAAAAATGGAAATATGATGTAATCAGGACCTGGTTATCAGCTTAAGAAGATATGGTACAAAAACATGACATGGTTATTCTACAATACTGACAAAAAACATTTGTGCCCGATGTTTAAAAACTTGTTTTCAATAATTTATAATAAATAGGCATAACTGTAGACTGAAGATTTGTGAAGTATAATAAATACATATCTTTTTACAAACGTTTTTAATAGAATTTCACTGATGTAAATAAGTTAAAATTAAAAAGATATTTATTACAGATGATCTGTTGAGAACACTTTGTGGCTCATATGCAATTCTTATCTCCTAGCTTAAACGTTCTTCTTGATCACGGTACTCTAGTCATCGATCCCATCGATCCCAGAATACGGTACTGAAGTGATCAGTCCAAGATGCCACACTGGTATCCTGGATAAAACGTTACTGGTGAATACGGTACTAAAGTGATCAATTCCTAATGTTACTCTAGTATCCTGGGTAAAACCATACTGGTGAATACCGTACTGAAGTGATCATTCACGGATGCTTCTCTGGTATCCTGGATAAACCGTTACTGGTGAATAAAATACTGAAGTGATCAATCCAAGATGCGTCTCTGGTATCCTGCGTTAAACGTTACTTTTGAATACGGTACTGAAGTGATCAATCC
This sequence comes from Mya arenaria, assembly GCF_026914265.1. Classification (NCBI taxonomy): domain Eukaryota; kingdom Metazoa; phylum Mollusca; class Bivalvia; order Myida; family Myidae; genus Mya; species Mya arenaria. The sequence continues at coordinate 41,024,154 of NC_069137.1, read as the reverse complement.
TGATCTGAAACAGATTAACACAAAAATGAACTAACACCAAAGGGTCAATTTGTTCACACTGACACAGATGAAAAGGCTATCACACTAACAAATGACGTCACCTTTGTAAAAAAATATGTAAATATGGCCTAAGACCACAGTTTTGTAACTACATGTTACATACAGACACTAACCTGGCTTTCCACTTTAAAACAGTCCCAATTTAAAAACGAGTAACTGGCTGCTGTAGAACTATCAAAGACACAAAATTTAATCACAAGAAAACACAGGGTTGACCGAGTAGTAATACATGACCCTGAGGTCAAGACGGAATAAGGATTAAAACGACCAATTTACATAATTCAGCAGGCAATGACTTTTCCAATGTTTACACTGAAAACTTTTAGTTTTTACAATACAAATAATGTTAGGCTCTATGCAAAAAGACCATCCGTTTTTTCTCTTTCATTCAGCTTTAATAAGATATTGATACTTACACAAACACTCTTTCTTCTGTATCAACATCCAGATCTTGGTCAATGGGGGCATATAACTGTGGTCTTGAGCCTATTTAAGCAATATTTTTGCAAAAACAGACTTCAAATCAGAAATAGCCATTTTCATCAAACGGTTAGCCGAAAACCTTCGGTGATTTCCTTATGCATTTGAATACTCTGACCAAGTAAAGTTTTCATTGTAGCTTTAAATGTTGTCTATAAAACAACACCATTAAACGGCCTGCTTAGTCTTTAAGAACCTTTTCTAAGCAAAATATGATTTTTATACTTTATCACCTTAGTGTTTTATATAAAAAATGACATAGGGCCATACTGAAATGATTCAACTTGACAAATTCATGCTTTTCTGGTCCACTGCTATACATAGGTAACAAAACTGTTTAGTTTAATAAATAAATTTAGTGATTATGTGTTTATAGATAGTCTTAACACCACTTTATGACAAACTGATTGCCTCAGGGACAAATGGCGCAACAAAGAAAATGGCAAAAACCATCCAAAACTGAAAGATTCATGACATCTGCAAGTATTTTCATATGTGAGGTGGCTACATGATGTAGACGGTATTCTTTTCTCGGAAATCCTTGCCGAGAACCGGAATGCAATTCCATACTAGACCACGTTTTGACCAGCACTGGTTCTTGTCCTTAACATACCTCCGTGGCTTTAGGAATAATAATAAAACAATAGTTTAAATTGTGTTAAATCTTCTGTGGGAGTAAGAGTACATCGTAAATGCATGAAGGGAAAAGGCTCTACTCTTAATGAAACCAGCTCACTATTTATTTCTTTTGCCTTCAGAAATGTCAAGTTTTTTAATGTAAAATAAATCTGAATAAATAATAGTGATCTCATTGTGTTGCTGTGATTGTTGATGTATATGTTTTCTTGTCCATACGCTGAAAATCATATGCACACTGATTTAAACATTATTATGCATCATATGTGTAGTACGTTTTGTTTTATTGCTTTTAGAATTTGAAATTAATGTTTGCTTAAAAGGGCAAACAACATGTGCGAACATGTGCACAACACAGACCAAAGACCAAAACAATACGGTAGTTTCATTAGAAAATGATAAATGAACTTAGATATTTAAGCCGGTTACGCTTAAGATTTATCAAGAAACTGGGATCTTTTCGCACGCATATTTAAGTGAATGGCAGAGGGTCTTTACAGTCAACCACGCAACCCCCATCAGTACCCCCCCCCCCACCGCACTCCCTCCCTGAAATTGCCAAAGTGAACTTTTTTTAGAAAAAAAAAGCAAAGGATACATGACATTACATAATTTGAACATTTACATTCTTTAAGTCGGCAATTGTGTCTGATTCATCTCATTTAGACCTTTTGACTTAATTAACAAGCATGGATTTGATTCAATGACTATTTATAACAAATTTGACCATGCTATTGAGTCTGAGCAAGCCAGTACAGTTTGACTTACCATTTTGGTGAAAAGTCGCTTAACAGCGATGTAAGTTGAAAAAAATGTTACACCTAGCTTTTTAAAGTGCAGGTCCAAAAAAAGACATACCTGTCTAAATAAAGAGGTGCACCTTTATTTATGATATAGAGGTGCAGTTGTATTTATGAAAGAGGTGCATCTCCACTTAATGGTTGTTTTAAAAGAAAGGTGTGACTCTATATTTAGACAAGCACGTATGAATATAGAGATGTACATCTTAATAAGATACAGGTGCACCTGTAAATTGAGCAGATGTTAGTAACAAACCCTGTCGTTTAATGAAAAGGGTACAGCCTTTCCCATTCATGGTATTAGTTGCATTTCTCATTCAACCATGGTGGTGTTTGGCGGGATGGGTCGCCTCGCCCACACCCTGGACAGACGTTTTAGTTACAATATTTCACACAACCTTTTGCACACTGCAACACCATCGGCCTGCAACCGCCCATTCATCTTTCAACCACAATCTCGCATTCCACCATGGTTTTGCTTGGCAGTAGGGGAGACCCCTCCGGCAGCCTCCCCGTCCAACCTTTAAGCTAATATTTGCTAAACTGACACGATGTTACTTGGCCGGACAACCCTGACACACCATTACCACCTATGTTTTAAATTTTAATCTCTCAGCCCTGCTGTTTGTTAACAAGCGTTGACACCTTTTTGTCAATCTTTATTTTCATAATATCTGAAATGGCCATGATGTTGGTCTGCACCCATCCTATCACTATTTTCAGTCACAATTTCTCAATCAGCCATAGTGTTGCTTGGCATGAAGGGACACCCGTCCCGCCCCATCCCCGTCCAACTTCTTAATTTAATAACAATTTGTCACACAACGATATCTCACTCAGCCATAGCGATTTCTGAACTGGTCAACGGCATGTCAAGTTTATGAAATTGATACTTTCATTTTAGCGTTTTTACATAATAACCATACCTGTGACCTGTACGTGACAAGCTCTGCTATGTGTACCGGTGTAGTCCATGGTCTTAATCAAAGTGGTAATCAAACATGGATAAATTATTGGCAATTTCTATCCGATTAACCATTGTCAAACATTCAACTAGTATTGTTAAATCCATAATGACAACTACTGGAGAATAAACTAAACAGTGACCTTCGTTTAGAATGTTAAACATTGCGTGTGGTATCTTTAATGAAAAAGTGAATACAAAACATATATCTTTGACAACCTAAAGAAATATAATTTATTTGCCTTTGCTTGTTTACCAAAAGTATTCATAGTAATTGTTTATAAGCATACCTACAACTATTTTGATAATATATTTAACAGGGGCGCTATTTCGCATCTCGTAGTTTCAATTTTCACACAAGCCGGAAATGGCCGACTTGGCGATGACGAAAACTACCGAACAAAGTTTCGTCATGATGAAATTTTGGTGTCCGTCATTCACGCGCTTAATATGATTTATAAACAAAAAAACATACTGGTTCCATCACCTTAAGGTCTTTTTTTTTCAGGCTCTTAGTGGTTGCACTTTTGAGAGAAAGTGGTGTTAAGTGTATACGCGCATACATGTAGCCGTAATAAGGCTTTGCCTAGCTTCGATCGGTTTAAAGCCCGTATAAAACCGTCCTACGGTATTTTACAGATAGTTAACGCAATAAAGATGACTGTTGCCTTGATCATTTGCTTACTGATTAGATTACGATTGATTTTGGAATTAGTAGGTCAAGGGTCAAGGTCACGTTCTACACATGTGAAAAATTTGTCCAAACAATAACTTGACAACGAATTTACATAGCATCATGCAACTTCAGTGACCAGTCACTCTTAACCAGAAAATGACTTTGTCATTGTTTTAACACGATTACGGGTGAAAAAGGCACATACAAAGAACTGGTTAATGGCCTTTGACCGAAATATGATCAATGTCATTGGTTGGGTGAGGTCAGCATATTAAATGTTAAGATAACGGTTAGCTATCATATTAACACTTTGGTCACACAAATACCTTTTTAAATGTTGATGAAGCAAACGCCGGTGATATGTTTTATGCAAAACAAGACGTTTCACTAACATATACAGCAGTTTTAGGACCCTTTTGTTTGTTACAATTTATATTATTTTTACACGGAATCATTTTAAGAATATAAACAAATAATTGTTCATAAGGTTAACAACAGTAAATCCAAATGCTATTCTGATTATATTGATATATTACTGTTTTTATACTTTTTCAGATATTCAATTGCATCTATATTAAATACATATATTAGTAGCCCTTGCATATTTGGAAAAATGGTCAAGCGCTCATCAACAGAAAATTTTAGAGTGACTTAAATTCACGTTACGTCATTTTAACGCGATGTATATAACAGATAAACAATTAAGTTTGTACGACTGCATAAAGTAAATAAAGCGTTTACCATTGCCAACGTTTTCGTGGCTGGGCCTGTGCCATGAAACTACCTCACCCTATGGTCTTGGTGTATATATCGGGTTGGCCGTAAATTGCCCGCGTAGTCTCAGCAGTCAACACAACTCAAAGCGTTTGAATCAATATGAACAGCTAATGGTTTCACCAGCCCAAACTTCTGTCACTCTATCCAAATCTGCAGATGCTCTGAGCGTCTCAGAACCTTTTATATTTCATTTTAGTAAATATTTATGAATTATGCGATAAGTGTAAGGTTATTGCCATACGTACTTCTTTATGCCACCATTTAATATTTATGCAAAAAGCTGCAGAAACAAGAACTCGACTTCCAGTCAACTCTTATTTCACTGACCGTTCAAAGATTTTATTCCCATCATGTAAAAAAAACAACAATTTTGATGAAGGTATGGATTGTTTGTGATGTTTGCATTTGTGTATGTGGTGTAAGTTTGTTTTTGGTGTTTGAATTTTGTAAGCGATGTTAAAGTGTTTGTGTCTATAGTTCATTGTCGTTTGCCTTTTGACTCTAAACAGGGTTTATTTTTGAATGTTTATAGTATTATTGTACCGGGTGTATCCCGTGAGTATCCAAAGCGACTTTGAACCCAGACGACGGGAATATTAACTATCTATGCGATGACCAAACGTAATGCAATGTTTCGTATACCATGCGCTGCTATTATGTTAATGTGTGATCGTTTCACATAGATCGCAATGAATGAAGGGTTAGCACAGCCCATGCAATTAGCGATAGTAAGTATGTCCTTTCGCTCGAGAAGTACTTTAATGATTTCTGCTAAGCAGGATGACAAGCTTTTCTGAAACTGGACACTGGGTTCCTAAAATACGGATTGTGAACTACTATTTTTCTACTATTTATTTAAAATTTTTACTTTACAATAAATTACATAAATTTGAATTGATAAATCAACTAACAATTGTACACGAAAGATGTAACTTCCGTTCTTTACTACACTAAAATAAGTAATAAATACAACATAAAACAAAGACATTCATGCTAACAATATCTAAACATTCAATCAAACTATTCAGCGGTATATTAGTTACATTCATTCACATGCGAACAACAACAACAACAACAACAACAACAAAAACAACAAAAACAACAACAGTATTTCAGTTAACGGTGCCAATATATTTCAACACTTTCGGTCCAACCATTCATAATTGTTTCATAATCCAATAAGCAATAGCTGTCAAACCAACAATAGCATGCCAGCAGGGACTAGCTGTCCATCACGTTGCTAACAATTTAGCAGCCCAACCAGTTGTAGTGATGTTTTTCATGGAAAGTAATGATCTCAAAAGATAACATCAGCATATTTGAATCGTATCTATAAAGAAAGTAATGGAACATAATAAACATAAGTATATTCTTCATAAAAAAGTAAGTAACTCTCAGACTTGTTTATTAATGGATTTTAAGACAATCTGGACCCCGATTTAATTCCAGGCCTGGGTGTATGCGACTAGTCCATAAGTTATCATAATATTTAAACATAACTAACTAGTAACACAAGTGTGTATTTGTTCCTCATTTTCCATTTGATTGAATAATAGGCCGTGAAAACGTCCAATAGGCTTGGGGATGCGGTTTCTGAATATATTTCTCTAATTTCTTAATGTTCTTAAACTCCATGTAATTTAAGAAAAAAAAAACTGTTGTAATGGCATAGCTAATATTTATAGTTTCTAAAACCGTGTTATAAATAAAAGCTATTTTTATGTTGTTAGCTTAGAAACAATGTGGTGAAATTTAATCTAGAGAATATAATCAATGTTTTACAATGATAAGCCTTTTTCATGCTTTCTCTTGATATTTATATACATATATTCTAACATTTGGTTTGAAATTTTATAACGACGTGATTTTATCCTTTGCTGCAAATGATTGTGTCATTTATTTATGCTTCTTTCTAAAGAAAAAGGGATATTTTATATCATCCTGTACTACATGCTCTATCATGGCGCCTTTATAATTTATATCAATGGTTTTCTCTTCTGTATTGCTGAAATGCTTTGCATGTTCGCATGTTTAGAAGTGGCAAAAGATTGATAGAATCTACGACCTTGAGCTCAGCTAAATTTGTAAATGAATAGTTCGTGTTATATTGATCTTTATGAAAATATACGTTATTTTCAAACGATTGATCTGGGTCTATATTCAAGATGCTATCAGCTTATGCTTATATAATTGTTCGCATAATTACCCCCCGCTTTTTCATTGATAAGTTAATGGTGGTGTTTGCAGTCTTCTAAAACAGTTATAATAAACACAACGCATCCAGGATATATTGCTTTATTCGGGATTGTTTGTAAAAAAATAATGTTGTGCACACATACATTTTTTAACCCTTTATTGTTTTACATTTCCAAGGCGGTATTTAACAATCCTACATAAATACCCCTAGTGTTTATATATTATATATGTAGTGTTCTGTTTGAGGAGTTTTGAGTTGTTTTTCCATGTTTCTGGTTTTTGAGTGTTTGTTTTTGTTTTATATGTCTTTGGCGTAAAACGGGGTTTATGTTTAATTTTCGACTACTGTACTTGTTTCTGTCGTTAACATATATATATTCATTCACTAATTCAATTGTAACAATATTTCAACTGACATTTATGATAAAAAAGTGCCAAATAGTGTTGGTTGCTCACTTGTCCAACAGGATCTAAACCACCAAAGAGTGGGTAATGTTAACCCTTCGCACAGGACTTGAATAAAGTGAAGAGTGTGTAATGTGTACCAGGTACAACATAACACTGTGAAGGTTGTCATCTTGTCCTACTACACTTAAACAAAACAAAAAGTGTTTATGTCTATCTTAACCAGGACCAATATGGTATTTGAAGTGTTGTTTTATCCTATCCGAGAAGTGTTAAACAAACAAAACATCGGTTTATGTTAACCCACGATAATACCACACTTGGGAGCTGGTTCTTTTTATTAACAGACGGTTAGTCAGCTTTGTATTGGATGATGATTACCAGTTACAACACAGCACTGGGTAGTGTGATCCCTTGTACAATAGGTTCTAAACAGACAAAATGATTTATGAATTGCAGGTTTAACATGGAATTTGACAGGATGATTCCTTGTACAACATTATCCTAACAGACCAAAGAGTGATTTATGTTTTCTAACGTGTTACTCAGAAATGAGAATATTGTTGATCTGGCCTCCAGCCTCTTAACACACTAAATAGTGGTTTATGCTTTCCAGGAACCACGCCACTTAGCATTAGAGGTTGGGGATTGTTCCCCCTGGCCATCAAGTTTTACACAACCTATGGTTGGTTTATGCTTACCAGGAACCACGCCACTTAGCATTAGAGGTTGGGGATTGTTCCACCCGACCATCAAGTTTTACACAACCTATGGTTGGTTTATGCTTACCAGGAACCACGCCACTTAGCATTAGAGGTTGGAGATTGTTCCCCGTGGCCATCAAGTTTACAAAACCTACGGTTGGTTTATGCTTACCAGGAACCACGCCACTAAGCATTAGAGGTTGGGGATTGTTCCCTCTTGACCATCAAGTTTTACACAACCTATGGTTGGTTTATGCTTACCATACATATTGTATTGCTGTAGGTTGAAATGTTCTAAATTAACCTAAGAAAAAAGATATGCTTGATTGTGTCTATCTTCTTTTGCATGTCATTCAAACAACTACAATCGATCAATTAAGCCAACATCTACTTTAGGTTTTAACTGATTTACGGGGATTTCTGTCAAACTCTATGAACATGATCATTTTGCAAGATCACCAGTCAAATAACACCATATTGGAGTGTAAATGTAAAAGATCCTTAATCGTCCAAATAGGATGTTTTTTTTAAATGAATAGACGATATCTTTTCTAAAGAATTTAATTGTAAAGAATATCTTTAACCATTTACAAACTAATGAATTGTAATCTAGTAATTGCTAATTAACGCATGCGTTTATTATAAATGTATATTTTACGCGTCCGCAAATAATATCTTGTCTATACGATATTATGAAGGTATATAAAGATAATAATGATTGCTCTGAAATCCTTTTGTGGTTATGATTTTGGACCAGATCTTTGAAACCAAATACTCATTTACACTTAGCAGAACAACGTCCAGTTCATATTAGGGCATGATCGTACAGACAATGTACAATATTAGACTGGTTTGACATTGAATGACTAGTCCTGATGTGTTTATACAGGTATGCTGACGTCTATAAGTGATTGTAACCGACACCGAATAACAAGTGACACAGCCCGAGGTATTTTGAAACCAAATACAAGTTTACATTCAGCAGAATATTTATTACAATAGGCAACGATCAATCCGTTTGTCTCCTTTTAACATGAGCATAATTGGTAATTCACACGAACACTAAATTATGTTTGAATACACTCAATGAAGGGTTTAGTTACAATCAATATATCAAACATGGATTTTGAGCAATACACCTTTAACTACATACCTTATAATGCATTTACGGACAATATCAATAACTGATAACAAGACTGCATCCATGTTTTTAATTAATTATAAACGCACATATATATTAAATGACAGGATGGTCCTAAACGGATACTGTCTAGTTTACTACCTGTCTACAGCTTGAACAATCAGACGATTTAATACCATCTGATATTGCTTTAGTTTGTATTTAAAATATGACTAAAGTTAAAAGGTATATTTATATTTCATAAGATCAGCATATGAAATGGATTATTATTAAATGCAGTTTTGATGAATTGATAAATCAATTTCAAAAAATTTTATGGTGTAAATAAATCGCTTACATTTTTAATATTCATACATGTAACTCTTATTTGCGAATTGTAAGATCCCCTAACCCCGTAGAACATGAGTATTATCTCCCAAGTATTGTCAGTGAATCTTAATATATCATATTTTATGGACTGCATATTACAACATCTTTGGTAGTGCCCATATCAGTTTGATCAATTTTGTAAACAGTGGTTAAATTACAAATGTCGTTCAGATATTTACCATGTCCCATGACGTTCAAATTCTGCTTACGATATTATTTCTTTGGTATAATTCGAAAACCCGACAAGGATCACGAGGCAGGTGAAAAAAATGCATGCAAATATCATATTGATCATATTTCAATAGAAGCGGTGTGAAATAATTGAACGGAAAGGTACGATCAATACTTAATTGCATACTTTTTAACAAGGACATTCATCTTGTTACTTAAATCTTTAAAATAGGTACTTGTTATACAAGAGCGTCTTCAATGACTCACAGGTTTTGCAATCAAATATTATATTAAAGTTTAACGCTCGATATTGAAAGACTAATGTCCTCGTTCCACCATTCTTTGAACTACAACGCGTAGGTCTTGATAGCAAGGACTGACATTATAATTGTAAACGAAGGCTTTGAGAAAAGTTCAAGGTATAGGAACACATCAAATGCTTTGGTTTGCTTTTTACCACAAGCATTATTCAATTTAAGTCTAAACTTTGTTTACAAACGAGTTGAATGTGTTTAAAAGCAACGAGACATTGCTTTATTATACCGTTCTGTTTCAATCTTTTGGTCAGGAAATACAACAACAACAACCAAGCATCAAGATAACAAAATATAGCACACACTTAAGATTAAACATATCAAACGATGTTCGACTGGTGTTGAGGTGTATGGTTATATTATTGTCAACTGGTGTTGAGTTTAAACGATTGTCGAGGTATGGTTAAAAATGTGTCGACTCGTGTTGTGGTGTATATTAAACGATTGTCGACGGTGTTGATGTGTATGGTATTACACTAGTCGACTTGTGTTTAAAAAATAGTCTACTGAAGTTGAGGTGTATGATTATACGAGTATCGACTGGTGTTATGTTGTTTGGTTATACGTTTGTCGACTGGTGCTTGGGTGTTCGGTTATACGAGTTTCGACTTGTGTTGATATGTTTGGTAATACAATGGTGTAATGGTTTTCAGGTGTATGGCTACCAAATGGTCGACTGGTAATCAAGTGTATGGTTTTCAAATGGTCGATTGGTGATCAAGTGTATGGTTTTCAAATTGTCGACTGGTAATCAAGTGTATGGTTTTCAAAAGGTCGACTGGTGATAAGGTATATGGTTATCAAATGGTTGACTGGTATATAGGTGTATGGTTATCAAATGGTCGACTGGTGTTCAGGTGTATGGTTATCAAATGGTTAACTGGTGTTTAGGTGTATGGTTATCAAATGATCGACTGGTGTTCAGGTGTATGGTTACCAAATAGTCGACTGTTGTTTATGTGTATGGTTATCAAATGGTCGACTGGAATTCAGGTGTATAGTTATCGAATGGTCGACTGGTGTTCAGGTATATTGTTATCAAATGCTCGACTGGTGTTCAGGTGTATGGTTATCAAATGGTCGACTGGTGTTCAAGTGTATGGTTATCAAATTATTGACTGGTGTTCATGTGTATGGTTATCAAATGCTCGACTTGTGTTCAGGTGTATGGCTATCAAATTGTCGACTGGTGTTCAGGTATATGGCTATCAAATGGTCGACTGGTGTTCAGGTATATGGCTATCAAATGGTCGAATGGTGTTCAGGTGTATGGTAATCAAATGGTCGACTGGTGTTCATGTGTATGGTTATCAAATGCTCGACTGGTGTACAGGTGTATGGCTATCAAATGGTCAACTGGTGTTCAGGTGTATGGCTATCAAATGGTCGACTGGTGTTCAGGTGTATGGTTATCAAATGGTCGACTGGTGTTCAGGTGTATGGTAATCAAATGGTCGACTGGTGTTCATGTGTATGGTTATCAAATGATCGACTGGTGTTCAGGTGTATGGTTATCAAACGGTCGACTAGTGTTCAGGTGTATGGCTATCAAATGGTTGACTTGTATTCAGGTGAATGGCTATCAAATGGTCAACTGGTGTTTAGGTGTATGGTAATCAAATGATCGACTGGTGTTCATGTATATGGTTATCAAATGATCGACTGGTGTTCAGGTGTATGGTTATCAAATGGTTGTCTGGTGTTCAGTTGTATGACTGTCAAATGGTCGAATAGTGTTCAGGTGTATGGTTATCAAAAAGTCGACGTGTGTTCAGGTATATGTTTATCAAATGGTTAACTGTTGTTCAGGTATATGGTTATCAAATGGTCGACTGGTGTTCAGGTGTATGGTTATCAAATGGTTAACTGGTGTTTAGGTGTATGGTTATCAAATGATCGACTGGTGTTCAGGTGTATGGTTACCAAATGGTCGACTGGTGTTCATGTGTATGGTTATCAAATGGTCGACTGGAATTCAGGTGTATAGTTATCGAATGGTCGACTGGTGTTCAGGGATATTGTTATCAAATGCTCGACTGGTGTTCAGGTGTATAGTTATCAAATGGTTGACTGGTGTTCAAGTGTATCGTTATCAAATTATTGACTGGTGTTCATGTGTATGGTTATCAAGTGCTCGACTTGTGTTCAGGTGTATGGCTATCAAATTGTCGACTGGTGTTTAGGTATATGGCTATCAAATGGTCGAATGCTGTTCAGGTGTATGGTAATCAAATGGTCGACTGGTGTTCATGTGTATGGTTATCAAATGCTCGACTGGTGTACAGGTGTATGGCTATCAAATGGTCGACTGGTGTTCAGGTGTATGGCTATCAAATGGTCGACTGGTGTTCAGGTGTATGGTTATCAAATGGTCGACTGGTGTTCAGGTGTATGGTTATCAAATGGTCGACTGGTGTTCAGGTGTATGGTTATCAAATGATCGACTGGTGTTCAGGTGTAAGGTTATCAAACGGTCGACTAGTGATTAGGTGTATGGCTTTCAAATGGTTGACTTGTATTCAGATAAATGGCTATCAAATGGTCAACTGGTGTTCAGGTGTATGGTAATCAAATGGTCGACTGGTGTTCATGTGTATGGTTATCAAATGATCGACTGGTGTTCAGGTGTATGGTTATCAAATGGTTGTCTGGTGTTCACTTGTATGACTGTCAAATGGTCGAATGGTGTTCAGGTGTATGGCTATCAAATTGTCGACGTGTGTTCAGGTGTATGGCTATCAAATGGTCGACTAGTAGTCAGGTGTATGGCTATCAAATGGTCGACTGGTATTCAGGTGTATGGCTATCAAATGGTTAACTGGTGTTCAGGTGTATGGTAATCAAATGGCCGACTGGTGTTCATGTGTATGTTTATCAAACGGTCGACTGGTGTTCAGGTGTATGGCTATCAAATGGTCGACTTGTATTCAGGTGTGTGGCTATCAAATGCTCGACTGGGGTTCATGTGTATGGTTATCAAACGGTCGACTGGTGTTCAGGTGTATGGCTATCAAATGGTCGACTTGTATTCAGGTGTGTGGCTATCAAATGCTCGACTGGTGTACAGGTGAATGGCTATCAAATGGTCGACTGGTGTTCAAGTGTATGGTTATCAAATGGTTGACTGGTGTTCAGGTATATGGTTATCAAATGGTTGTCTGGTGTTTAATTGTATGGCTATCAAATGGTCGAATGGTGTTCAGGTGTGTGGCTATCAAATGCTCGACTGGTGTACAGGTGAATGGCTATCAAATGGTCGACTGGTGTTCAAGTGTATGGTTATCAAATGGTTGACTGGTGTTCAGGTATATGGTTGTCAAATGGTTGTCTGGTGTTCAGTTGTATGGCTGTCAAATGGTCGACGTGTGTTCAGGTGTATGGCTATCAAATAGTCGACGTGTGTTCAGGTGTATGGCTATTAAATAGTCGACGTTTGTTCAGGTGTATGGCTATCAAATGGTCGACGTGTGTTCAGGTGTATGGCTATCAAATGGTCGACTGGTGTTCAGGTGTATGGTTATCAAATGGTCGACTGGTGTTCAGGTGTATGGCTATCAAATGGTAGACTGGTGTTCAGGTGTATGGTTATCAAATGGTCGACTGGTGTTCAGGTATATGGTTACCAAATGGTCGACTGGTGTTCATGTGTATGGTTATCAAATGGTCGACTGGAATTCAGGAGAATAGTTATCGAATGGTCGATTGGTGTTCAGGTATATTGTTATCAAATGTTCGACTGGTGTTCAGGTGTATGGTTATCAAATGGTCGACTGGTGTTCAAGTGTATGGTTATCAAATTATTGACTTGTGTTCATGTGTATGGTTATCAAATGCTCGACTTGTGTTCAGGTGTATGGCTATCACATTGTCGACTGGTGTTCAGGTATATGGCTATCAAATGGTCGAATGGTGTTCAGGTGTATGGTAATCAAACGGTCGACTGGTGTTCAGGTGTTTGGCTATCAAATGGTCGACTGGTGTTCATGTGTATGGCTATCAAATGGTCGACTGGTGTTCAGGTGTATGGCTATCAAATGGTCGACTGGTGTTCATGTGTATGGTTATCAAACGGTCGACTGGTGTTCAGGTGTATGGCTATCAAATGGTCGACTTGTATTCAGGTGTGTGGTTATCAAATGCTCGACTGGTGTTCATGTGTATGGTAATCAAACGGTCGACTGGTGTTAAGGTGTATGGCTATCAAATGGTCGACTTGTATTTAGATGTGTGGCTATCAAATGCTCGACTGGTGTACAGGTGAATGGCTATCAAATGGTCGACTGGTGTTCAAGTGTATGGTTATCAAATGGTTGACTGGTGTTCAGGTATATGGTTATCAAATGGTTGGCTGGTGTTCAGTTGTATGGCTGTCAAATGGTCGAATGGTGTTCAGGTGTATGGCTATCAAATAGTCGACGTGTGTTCAGGTGTATGGCTATTAAATAGTCGAAGTTTGTTCAGGTGTATGGCTATCAAATGGTCGACGTGTGTTCAGCTGTATGGCTACCAAATGGTCGACTGGTGTTCAGGTGTATGGTTATCAAATGGTCGACTGGTGTTCAGGTGTATGGTTATCAAATGGTTAACTGGTGTTCAGGTGTATGGTTATCAAATGGTCGACTGGTGTTCAGGTATATGGCTATCAAATGGTCAACTGGTATTCAGGGGTATGGCTATCAAATGGTCAACTGGTGTTCAGGTGTATGGTAGTCAAATGGTCGACTGGTGTTCATGTGTATGGTTATCAAACGGTCGACTGGTGTTCAGGTATATGGCTATCAAATGGTCGACTTGTATTCAGGTGTGTGGCTATCAAATGCTCGACTGGTGTACAGGTGAATGGCTATCAAATGGTCGACTGGTGTTGAAGTATATGGCTATCAAATGGTCGACTGGTATTTAGTTGATAGGCTGTCAAATGATCGACTGGTGTTCAGGTGTATGGTTATCAAATGGTCGACTGGTGTTCAGGTGTATGGTTATCAAATTGTCGACTGGTGTTCAGGTGTATGGCTATCAAATGATCGACTGGTGTTCAGGTGTATGGCTATCAAATAGTCGACTGGTGTTCAGGTGTATGGTTATCAAATTGTCAACTGGTGTTCAGAAATATGGTTATCAAATGGTCGACTGGTGTCCAAGTATATGGCTATCAAATGGTCGACTGGTATTTAGGTGATTGGATGTCAAATGATCGACTGGTGTTCAGGTGTATGGTTATCAAATGGTCGACTGGTGTTCAGGTGTATGGTTATCAAATGGTCGACTGGTGTTCAGGTGTATGGTTATCAAATGGTCGACTGGTGTTCAGGTGTATGGTTATCAAATGGTCGACTGGTGTCCAGCTATATGGCTATCAAATGGTCGACTGGTGTTCAGGTGTATGGCTATCAAATGGTCGACTGGTGTTCAGGTGTATGGTTATCAAATGTTGGACTGTTGTTTAGGTTTATGGTAATCAAATGGTCGACTGGTAATCATGTGTATGGTTACCAAATGGTTGACTGGGGCTCAGGTGTATGGCTATCAAATGGTCGACTGATGTTCATGTGTATGGCTATCAAATGGTAGACTGGGGCTCAGGTGTATGGCTATCAAATACTCGACTGGTGTTCATGCGTATGGCTATCAAATGGTCGACTGGTGTTCAGGTGTATTGCTATCAAATGGTCGACTGGTGTTCGTGTGTATGGTTACGAAATGGTCGACTGGGGCTCAGGTGTATGGCTATCAAATGGTCGACTGGTTTTCAGGTGTATGGCTATCAAATGGTCGACTGGTGTTCATGTATATGGCTATCAAATGGTCGACTGGTGTTCAGGTGTATGGCTATCAAATGGTCGACTGGTGTTCAGGTGTATGGCTATCAAATGGTCGACTGGTGTTCAGGTGTATGGCTATCAAATGGTCGACTGGTGTTCATGTGTTTGGTTACGAAATGGTCGACGACTGGGGCTCTGGTGTATGGCTATCAAATGGTCGACTGGTGTTCATGTGTATGGCTATCAAATGGTCGACTGGTGTTCAGGTGTATGGCTATCAAATGGTCGACTGGTGTTCAGGTGTATGGTTATGAAATGGTCGACTGATGTTCATGTTTATGGCTATCAAATGGTCGACTGGTGTTCATGTGTATGGTTACCAAATGGTTGACTGGGGCTTAGGTGTATGGCTATCAAATGTCGACTAGTGGTAAGGTGTATGGTTATCAAATGGTCGACTGGTGTTCATGTGTATGGCTATCAAATGGTCGAATGGTGTTCAGGTATATGGCTATCGTATGGTCGACTGGTGTTCAGGTGTATGGTTAACAAAAGGTCGACTTGTGTACAGGTGTTTGGCTATTAAATGGTTAACTGGTGTTTAGGTGTATGTTTATCAAATGGTCGACTGGTGTTCAGGTATATGGCTATCAAATGGTCACCTGGTGCTCAGGTGTATGGCTATTAAATGGTCACCTGGTGCTCAGGTGTATGGTTATGAAATGGTCGACTGGTGTTAATGTGTATGGTTATCAAATGGTCGACTGGTGTTCAGGTGTATGGCTATCAAATGGTCGACTGGTGTGCAGGTGTATGGCTATCAAATGGTCACCTGGTGTTCAGGTTTATGGTTTTCACATAACAGAATCAACGATCATGAGCTTAACTGAATTTGTAGATAAATATTTCGTGTTATATTGATCTTGATGAATATTTTTAAACGATTGATCTGGGAATATATACTATATGCAAACAGCTAGTGCTTATAAAATTGTTCGCATAGTTACCCCACACATTTTCATTGATAAGTTAATGGTTGTATTTGAAGTCTACTGAAATGATAATATAAACTGTACTTGTAATGATAAACACAACGCATCCATGATTTATTCATTTATTCGGGAGTGTTTGTATAAAAGTGAGGTTGTGCACTCATACTAGTTTTAACCCCTTGTAATATTACATTTTGCTGACCTTTCCAGTGACCCAACAATCCTTGAAAACACCCCAGTTTTTATATTTTATTTAGGCATTGTGCTGTTTGTGGAGTTTTTTGTTGTTGCTCCATTTTCTAGTTTCTGATCGTTTCATTTTATGTTCCATGTCTTTGGAGTTGACCCTGTGCCATTAAACGGGGCTTAGGTTTAAACGTTCGACTACTGTACTTGTTTCTTGTTTTTCATATAACTATTAATACTAATTCAATATAACACTGTGAAGTTTGTCACCTTGTCCTACTTGACTTTAACAAATTTAAAGAATGTTTATGTGTATCTATACCAGAGAAAAGATGGTATTTGAAGGGTTGTTTCCTTATCCGACAAGTTCTAAACAAACTAAACAGTGGTTTATGTTTACCCGCGATAACACAGCACTGGGGAGCTGGGTCCCTTTTTCAACAGACTTTTAGCCAACTATAAATTGTTGATGTTTACCAGCTACAACACAGCACTGGGTAGTTTGATCCATTGGTTTACAGTGTTTTATGATGTTCTTGTCTAACATGGCATTTGAAAGGTTGATTCCTTGTACAACATGATCCTAACGGATCAAAGAGTGACTTATGTTTTTTAAGTGTTACATAGTACTGGGAGTATTATTAATCTGTCCTCCAGGCTCTTAACAAACTAGATAGTTGTTTATGCTTGCCAGGAACAATGAAGCATTGAAGGTTGGGGATTGTTCCCCCCATGGCCAACCTATGGTTGGTTTATGTTTCCCAGGAACAACTCAGCATTAGATGTGGGGGATTGTGTCCCCCGGTCATCAAGTTTTACACAAACTATTGTTGGTTTATGCTTGACAGGAACCACGTCACTTAGCATTAGAGGTGGGGGATTGTGTCCCCAAACATCACATTTTAAACAACCTATGGTTGGTTTATGCTTACCATAAACCACGTCACTTAGCATTATAGGTGGGGGATTGTGTACCCCGGCCATAAAGTTTTACACAACCTATGGTTGGTTTATGTTTACCAGGAACCACGTCACTTATCATTAGAGGTGGGGGATTGTGTCCCCCGGCCATCACCTTTTACACAAACTATGGTTGGTTTATGCTTACCAGAAACCACATCACTTAGCATTAGAGGTGGTGGATTGTGTCCCCTAGCCATCAAAATTGACACAACCTATGGTTGGTTTATGCTTACCACGAACCACGTCACTTAGCATTAGAGGTTGGGGATTGTGTCCCCCGGCATACACGTTTTACACAAACTATGGTTGGATTATGCTTAACAGAAACCACGTCACTTAGCATTAGAGGTGGGGATTGTGTCCCCTAGCCATCAAAATTGACACAACCTATGGTTGGTTTATGCTTACCAGGAACCACGTCACTTAGCATTAGAGGTTGGGGATTGTGTCCCTCGGCCATCAAGTTTTACACAATCTACGGTTGGGTTATGCTAACCAGGAACCACGTCACTTAGCATTAGAGGTGGAGGATTGTGTCACCCGGCCATTAAGTTTTACATAACCTATGGTTGGTTTATGCTTACCAGGAACCACGTAACTAAGCATTAGAGGTGGGGGATTGTGTCCCCTAGCCATCAAGTTTTACACAACCTATGGTTGGTTTATGCTTACCAGGAACCACGTCACTTAGCATTAGAGGTGGGGGATTGTGTCCCCCGGCCATCAAGTTTTACACAACCTATGGTTGGTTTATGCTTACCAGGAACCACGTCACTTAGCATTAGAGGTGGGGGACTGTGTCCCCTAGCCATCAAGTTTTACACAGCTATGGTTGGTTTATGTTTACCAGGAACCACATTACTTAGCATAAGAGGTTGGGGATTGTGTCCCCCGGCCATTAAGTTTTACACAACCTACGGTTGGGTTCTGCTTACCAAGAACCACGTCACTTAGCATTAGAGGTGGGGAATTGTGTCCCCCGGCCATCAAGTTTTACACAACCTATGGTAGATTTATTTTTACCAGGAACCACGTCACTTAGCATTTGAGGTGGGGGATTGTGTCCCCCGGCCATCAAGTTTTATACAACCTATGGTTGGTTTATGTTTACCAGGAACCACGTCACTTAGCATTAGAGGTGGGGGATTGTGTCACCCGGCCATTAAGTTTAACACAACCTATGGTTGGCTTATGTTTACCAGGAACCACGTCACTAAGCATTAGAGGTGTGGAATTGTGTCCCCTAGCCATCAAGTTTTACACAACCTATGGTTGGTTTATGCTTACCAGGAACCACGCCACTTAGCATTAGAGGTGGGGGATTGTGTCCCCCGGCCATTAAGTTTTACACACATATGGTTGGTTAATGTTTACCAGTAACCACATAACTTAGCATTAGAGGTGGGGGATTGGGTCCCCCGGCTATTAAGTTTTACACAACCTATGGTTGGTTTATGCTTACCAGGAACCACGTCACTTAGCATAAGAGGTGGGGAATTGTGTCCCCTAGCCATCAAGTTTTACACAACCTATGGTTGGTTTATGTTTACCAGGAACCACGTCACTTAGCATTAGAGGATGAGGATTGTGTTCCCCGGCCATTAAGTTTAACACAACCTATGGTTGGTTTATGCTTACCAGGAACCACGTCACTTAGCATTAGAGGTGGGGGATTGTGTCCCCTAGCCATCAAGTTTTACACAACCTATGGTTGGTTTATGCTTACCAGGAACCACGTCACTTAGCATTAGAGGTGGGGGATTGTGTCCCCCGGTCATCAAGTTTTACACAACCTATGGTTGGTTTATGCTTACCAGGAACCACGTCACTTAACATTAGAGGTGGGGGACTGTGTCCCCTAGCCATCAAGTTTTACACAGGTACGGTTGGTTTATGTTTACCAGGAACCACATCACTTAGCATTAGAGGTGGGGGATTGTGTTCCCCGGCCATTAAGTTTTACACAACCTACGGTTGGGTTCTGCTTACCAAGAACCACGTCACTTACCATTAGAGGTGGAGGATTGTGTCCCCCGGCCATTAAGTTTTACACAACCTATGGTTGGTTTATGCTTACCAGGAACCACGTCACTTAGCATTATAGGTGGGGGATTGTGTCCCCTAGCCATCAAGTTTTATACACCTATGGTTGGTTTATGTTTACCAGGAACCCCATCACTTAGCATTAGAGGTGGGGGATTGTGTCCCCCGGCCATTAAGTTTTACACAACCTATGGTTGGTTTATGCTTACCAGCAACCACGTCACTAAGCATTAGAGGTGTGGAATTGTGTCCCCTAGCCATCAAGTTTTACACAACCTATGGTTGGTTTATGCTTACCAGGAACCACGCCACTTAGCATTAGAGGTGGGGGATTGTGTCCCCCGGCCATTAAGTTTTGCACAACCTATGGTTGGTTTATGCTTACCAGGAACCACGTCACTTAGCATTAGAGGTGGGGGATTGTGTCCCCTAGCCATCAAGGTTAACACAACCTATGTTTGGTTTATGTTTACCAGGAACCACGTCACTTAGCATTAGAGGTGAGGGATTGTGTCCCCCGGCCATCAAGTTTTACACAACCTATGGTTGGTTTATGTTTACCAGGAACCACGTCACTTAGCATTAGAGGTGGGGGATTGTGTCCCCCGGCCATCAAGTTTAACACAACCTATGGTTGGTTTATGTTTACCAGTAACCACATCACTTAGCATTAGAGGTGGGGGATTGTGTCCCCTAGCCATCAAGTTTTACACAACCTATGGTTGGTTTATGCTTACCAAGAACAATATCACTTATCATTAGAGGTGGGGAATTGTGTCCCCCGGCCATCAAGTTTTACACAACCTATGGTAGATTTATTTTTACTAGGAACCACGTCACTTAGCATTAGAGGTGGGGGATTGTGTCCCCGGCCATCAAGTTTAACACAACCTATGGTTGGTTTATGTTTACCATGAACCACGTCACTTAGCATTAGAGGTGGAGGATTGTGTCCCCTGGCCCTCAAGCTTATCACAACCTATGGTTGGTTTATGTTTACCAGGAACCAAGTCACTTAGCATTAGAGGTGAGGGATTGTGTCCCCCGGCCATCAAGTTTAACACAACCTATGGTTGGTTTATGTTTACCAGGAACCACGTCACTCAGCATTAGAGGTGTGGGATTGTGTCCCAAGGTCATCAAGTTTTACACAACCTATGGTTGGTTTATGCTTACCAGGAACCACGTCACTTAGCATTAGAGGTGGGGGATTGTGTACTCCGGCCATCAAGTTTTACCTAACCTATGGTTGATTTATGCATACCAGGAACCACGTCACTTAGCATTAGAGGTGGAGGATTGTGTCCCCTAGCCATCAAGTTTGACACAACCTATGGTTGGTTTATGTTGACCAGGAACCACGCCACTTAGCATTAGAGGTGGGGATGGTGTCCCCGGGCCATTAAGTTTTACACAACCTATGGTAGGTTTATTCTTACCAGGAACCACGTCACTTAGCATTAGAGGTGGGGGATTGTGTCCCCTAGCCATCAAGTTTTACACAACCTATGGTTGGTTTATGTTTACCAGGAACCACGTCACTTAGCATTAGAGGTGGGAGATTGTGTCCCCCGGCCGTAAAGTTTTACACAACCTATGGAAGATTTATTTTTACTAGGAACCACGCCACTTAGCTTTAGAGGTGGGGGATTGTGTCCCCCGGCCATCAAGTTTAACACAACCTATGGTTGATTTATGTTTACCAGAAACCACGTCACTTAGCATTAGAGGTGGGGGATTGTGTTCCCCGGCCATCAAGTTTAACACAACCTATGGTTGGTTTATGTATACCAAGAACCACGTCACTTAGCATTAGAGGTGGGGGATTGTGTCCCCCGGCCATCAAGTTTTACACAACCTATGGTTGGTTTATGTTTACCAGGAACCACGTCACTTAGCATTAGAGGTGGGGGATTGTGTCCCCCGGCCATCAAGTTTATCACAACTTATGGTTGATTTATGTTTACCAGGAACCACGTCACTTAGCATTAGAGGTGGGGGATTGTGTCCCCCGGCCATCAAGTTTTACACAACCTATGGTTGGTTTATGTTTACCAGGAACCACGTCACTTAGCATTAGAGGTCGTGGATTGTGTCCCCCGGCCATCAAGTTTAACACAACCTATGGTTGGTTTATGTTTACCAGGAACCACGCCACTTAGCATTAGAGGTTGGGGATTGTGTCTCCCGGCCATCAAGTTTAACACAACCTATGGTTGGTTTATGTTTACCAGGAACCACGTCACTTAGCATTAGAGGTTGGGGAATGTGTCCCCTGGCCATCAAGTTTAACACAACCTATGGTTGGTTTATGTTTACCAGGAACCACGTCACTTAGCATTAGAGGTGGGGGATTGTTTCCCCTGGCCATCAAGTTTAACACAACCTATGGTTGGTTTATGTTTACCAGTAACCACGTCACTTAGCATTAGAGGTGGGGGATTGTGTCCCCCGGCCATCACTTTTTACACAACCTACGGTTGGTTTATGCTTACTATACATGTTGCTGTAGATCGGTAGGCTCGAAAAAAATATGATTGAATGTGTCTTCCTTTGCATGTCAATCAAGCAACTACAATACAATATTTATTCTAGTTTCGATCAATGAAGCAAAAATCTATTTTTGTGTGTTACAGGTTTACGGGGATTTCTATCAAACTCTATAAACATTTTTTTTGCAAGATCACCTGTCAAATAACACTATATTGGAGTGTAAATGTACAAGATCCTTAATCGTCCAAATAGGATGTTTTTTAAATAGACGATATATTTTCTAAAGAATTGAATTGTAAAGAATATCTTTAACTATTTACAAACAAATTAATTGTAATATGGTAACTGGTATTTAACGCATGCGTTTAGTTTACATGTATAATTTAATAGTCCGCAAATAATATCGTGTTTACACTCTTTTATAGAAGTATAAACAGATAATAAGGGTTGCACTGAAATCCTGTTGTGGTTATGATTTTGGACCAGATCTTTGAAACCAAATACTTATTTACACTTAGCAGAACAGCGTCTAGTTCATATTAGGGCATGGTCGTTCAGACAATATAAAATGTTATACCAATTCAACAAAACTCCTCTTTCATATTATGACATAACCCTTTACATTTAAGCTTTTGGTTTATTATAGGCATTAACTAAAGTATAAAGATACTGGGTCACTATGAGTAAAACCTCAAATTTTAAATTGTGCTGAAAAGTGACCTTAATCAGAACAACTGAAATAAAGCAATTCAATAAAAGTGTTGTTGAAATATGGTACTATCAGGTACAATCAATAATTTATTTAAATAGTTTAGAAAATGAACAAAGATCTTATTACTTTAATCTCTAAAACAGATAATTGTTCCAGAAAAGCTTTGGTTTTGAAATTAAATATAATGTTAATTTCTGCTGATAAATAAACTCATTATATATGTATATTTCTTTTGGTCTACAATCCGTTCGACTAATAAAAAAATGACTGGAAATACGATCAAAATTGGTAGTGAGAAGCGTTAGGAAAGGAACATATGTAATGATCCGGTCATCCTTTTGCCACATGCCTTGTTAATTTAAGGCAATTTAAAGGTCTGAAGATTTGCAAGGACAATAGCTGTAATTGATTTACAATAAAACCTGCCTATGGCAAATAACAACAACTATAGAAGAGCAAATAAGTTGAAAATGCAAGCGATGAATACCGATCAACTGACGATTAATGATGCTGTACTGCTTACATATTCAAACGGCAGACTGACGGACATACACACAGTATCATTATCAGCAGAAACTAACAGAAAGTAATATTTTATATGACATAATGACCCCAAAGAAACGACCATTCATTGCATGTAAATTGGTTATGAGATAAATGCTTGGTGCTGAGCTTGATGGTAATACAATATTCTAGTGTTTTTAGGTGTATGGCTATACAATAGTCGACTTGTTTTGAGGTGCATTGTTCTACAATAATCGGCTTGTTTTGAGGTGCATGATTATACAATAATTGACTTGCTTTGAGGTGCATGGTTATACAATAATCGACTTGTTTTGAGATGTATTGTTGTACAATATTCGACTTGATTTATGGTGCATGGTTATACAATAATCAACTTGTTTTGAGGTGCATGGTTATACCATGATCGACTTGTTTTGAGGTGCATGGTTATACAATATTCGATTTGTGTTGACGTGTATGGTTATACAATAGTCGATCTGTGTTGACGTGTATGGTTATACAATAGTCGATCTGTATTGACGTGTATGGTTATTTAATAGTCGATTTGTGTTGACGTTTTTGGTTGTACAATAAGCGAATTGTTTTGAGGTGCATGGTTATACAATAGTCGACATGTTTTGAGTTTCTACAGGTATGCTGACGTCTAAAAGTGATTGTAACCGACACCGAATAACAAGTGACACAGTCCGAGTCATTTTGAAATCAAATACAAGTTTACATTTAGCAGAATTTGTATTACAATAGGTAACGATCAATCCGTTTGTCTATCTTTTAACATGAGCATAGTTGGTAATTCACACGAACACGAAATTATTATGTTTGAATAAACTCAATGAATTGTTTAGTTACAATCAATATATCAAACATGGATTTTCAGCAATACTATGGTGGCATACTTCTGCCACCATATAACTAACTAGCTAATTAAGAGGATAACTGGTTACGTAACTAGTTAACCTCTTAATTAACTAGTTAGTTACATGGTTATCATAACGGGAAATAAATGCATGTTAGTGCCTACAACTGCCATCCCTTTATTATTTTAACAGCTTAATGTTAAGTGGTTAACTAGTTACGTAGCTATTTAATCTATTAAATAACTAGTTAGGTATGTAGTAAACTAGTTCCGTAACTAGTTAATCACATACCATTTATCAAAAATATCGCTAACTGGTAACTGGTTAACTAGTTACGTAACTAGTTAATCACTTAACTAACTAGTTAATTATGTGGTTATATAGTTACGTAACTAGTTAACCACTTAACATTAACCTGGTAAAATAATAAAGGGATTGCAGTTGAAGGCACTAACATGCATTTATTTCCGTTATGATCTTTTATTTATTGAAAAAAAATATCTAGTTACGTTACTAGTTAACCACATAACTAACTAGTTAATTAAGGGGTTAACTAGTTACGTAAATAGTTAACCTTTTAATTAACTAGTTAGTTATGTGGTTATATGGTGGCAGTAATATGCCACCATACAATACACCTTCAACAGCATACCTTATAATGCATTTACGAACAATATCAACAACTGATAACAAGACTGTATCCGTGTATTTAATTATTTGTAAACGCAAAATATTAAATGACTGGATGGACCTACGGAGATCAACGATAGTCTCCGTTACGACGTTCGGGTGATATCGTAAATGTCATTTGCCCCATCTTAAATAATGATGAGTGAGCGGTAAAATAAAAATGAAATTGGACTTGTTCTAGTTACTTGAGCGCTCAATCGCTTCATTTGAAATTTAATCAGATACGTTCCTTGTAAAGGACTATTAAAATCAAATAATAATGATATATGTACACACATTTCCTGCAAACAAATCTATCTGAAATGCAAATCAATGAAGTGGTTTATCCTGCTAAATTCTGAAAGCATACTTTCGAGTTTACCTGTCTACAGCTTGAACAATCATTTAATAGCATCAGAAATTCCTTTAATTTGGATATTAAATATGACTTTGTGTATATAGTTATATATACATATTTCATAAGATCAGCATATGAAATGGATTATTCCTAAATGAATTTTAGATGGATTGATCAATCAATTTCAAAACATGTTTTAGTGTAAATAAATTGCTTATATCTTAAATATTCATACATGTAACTATTTTTTGGGAATTGTAAGATCCTTCAACCCCGTAGGACATGAGTTTCATCTCCCAAATATTGTCAGGGAATCTTAATATATTATCTTTTACGGACTGCATATTACACCATGTTTTGCAGTGCCAATATTTGCTTGATCAATTCTGTAAACAGCGGTTGAGTGACAAATGATATCTTGTCACTTTTATCTCTATGATTGGTACTTGTTATCCAAAAGCTTTTTTAATGACGGTAAGGTTTTGCAATCAAATATAATGTTATAGTATGACGCTCAATATTCACAAACTAATGTCCTCGTTCAACTGTACGTTGGTCTACAATGCGTTGGTCTTGATACAAATGACTGGTATTACAGATTTTCGCTGACATTGAGAAGAGTATAGGAACAGATCAAA
Source organism: Mya arenaria (assembly GCF_026914265.1). Classification (NCBI taxonomy): domain Eukaryota; kingdom Metazoa; phylum Mollusca; class Bivalvia; order Myida; family Myidae; genus Mya; species Mya arenaria. The sequence continues at coordinate 40,998,263 of NC_069137.1, read as the reverse complement.
TGCTTCGCTTGCCTTTTTACCATAAGCATTATTCATTTGAATGTATATTCTTTATTTGATAACGTGTTAAATGTGTTAAAGATAAACTGGACAGTGTTTTAATCACACCATACTTTTTAAATCGTCTGGTCAAGAAAAACGTTAACAGAAACCAAATAACAAGATAGATAAAATATATCACACATATTAATTTAAACATATTTTATTCATCAGCATATTCATACAAAACCTTAAGAAAGGAAACCAATGCATAATCTAGAGAAAAGGATCAGAACAAAATATAAAAATATATCTTAATACTTGATAAAACTTAATAATAAAACAAATAATCATAATCTTCTAGGTAAACCCCAAGTACTTCAATGATTAGAACAATCCTTAGCGAATGCACAAAGCTAGAGACAAATATTTTTTATAGCTTACAATAAAACAATAAATTTGATATTGTTTAATATATTAAAGAAGTGAGATTTAAGTGAAATGTGGAGCATTATTTTGTTCTAGGAAATATAATAAAGAAGGATTTTTTTTACAGACGAGTTACACTGACAAGATAGTAGTTCTTAGTACTTAACTCATTAGCAGTGTTAAAGTAAACTAAGTACACTTTTCGAAATCGAAAAAAGTACATTGATTCTGCTCGAGAACACACAGGTTGGAAATGCTAGAAATGAAAATCGATCACATGACGATTTATGAAACTGAACTGCTGTTATGTTTGAACGGTTGACAAAAGGACAGGCAGACAAAAATAGTAACAATAATAAACACACACACACAAACAAACAAACAGTATTGATACACACAGAATCAAACAAAAACAGACAATACTATTATTATAACACAAAACGAGCTTAAGGAAACCGCGTACGTCATAAAGACACATATCTTCATATTAAAGAAAATAAGTCTGGAGATACAATTTTAAATGGGTATTGATTTGTATGGTTATAAAATTATATTGTACACGATTGTCGACTGATGTTGAGGTATATGGTTATACAAGTATCGACTGATATTGAGTTGTATGGTTACACGATTACTGAGATTGTCGACTGGTGATGAGTTGTATGCGTATACGATTGTGGATTAGTGTTCAGTTGTGTGGTTATACGATTTTCGAGTCTTGTTGAGGTGTATGTTTAAATGATTGTCGACTTGTGTTGAGGTGTACGGTTATACGATTGTCGACTGTTGTTGAGCTGTATAGCTATACGATTGTCGACTGTTGTTGAGCTTTATGGTTATACGACTGTCGACTGGTGTTGAGGTGTAAAGTAAAATGATTGTCGACTGACGTTTCGATGTATTGTTATACGATGTTCGACTGGTGTTGAATGAATGATTAAATAAAGGTCGACTGGTGCGGGGGTTTATTTTTATATGAATGTCGACTGATGTTGAGGTGTTGTATTTATACGATTGTCGACTGGTGTTGAGGTGTATGGTTAACAAAGGTCAACTTGTGTGGAGGTGTATGATTATACGATTGTTGACACGTGTTGGGTTGTATGGTGATACAATAGTTAACTGGACTGGTGCTGAGGTGTATTGGTAAACAATAGTGGACTGGTGTAGAGATGTATCATTAATAATAAGTGGACTGGTATTTAGGTGGATCGTCATACAATGGTGAAATGATCTTGACGTGTTTATACAGATATGTTGATTCTATAAGTAATATTGATCGAGAAAGAAACTCTTGTGAAACAGCCGGAAGTGTATGAATTGTATAAGAGTTTCAAGTACTGTTGTGTCTTTTTAGCTTCAAAGTTAAAGTAGTAATTTTGGAATCATTATACAGTGTTTTCATGTTTAGCAGAACTGTTATACATGAAGCAGACTAACGTTGAACAAGGATCACTTCGTAATTCTAGCTTTTTACCTGAGCATGATTTGTAAATAACACGAACAATGATACAATGTATAATTCATATTTCAAAAAAGTCCTTGAATGGTTCAGATAATATTTAAACAAGTCTTTAAAGGTTTTGACATTCAATTTTGATCAATAAGAAGGTGGAATCTGACACTGCCCAGCTTAAGAACATAATGACATAATTGAATTCACCAAAATGAACTCATAACCGGGAGTCATATAAATTAATAACATGTTGTGTGCGTTTTTCATAATGTAAACAGAAGTTTTTTTGTATATGTGTTTGTATTTACATGCTATTTGTCTGATTGGGCCCTTAGGGGTTATTCGAGCATAGTTTGCTGCAAATGTTTGTTTCATTAATTTATGCTTCTTTCTCAAGAATTTTATATCATGATGTACTACATGCTCTATCATGGCACCCTTTATAATTTGTATCAATGTCTTTCTCTTCTGAATAGCTGAAATGCTTTGCATGTTTGCATGTTTAGAAGTGGCAAACGTTATAATAGAATCTTCTACCTTGAGCTCAGCTGAATTTGTATATGAATAGTTCGTGTTATATTGACCTTTATGAAAATATACGTTATTTTCAAACGATTGATCTGGGTCTATATTCAAGATGCAAACAGCTAATGCTTATATAATTGTTCGCATAATTACCTCACGCTTTATCATTGTTAAGTTAATGTTTGTATTTGAAATGCTAATATAAACTAAATTAGTAATGATAAACACAACGCATCCAGGATATATTACTTTATTCGGGATTGTTTGTATAAAAGTGAGTTTGTGCACACATTCTCGTTTTAACCCGTTGTAAAGTTTCATTTTACTGACCTTTCCAATGACCCAAAAATCCTTTATAAACACCCCTATTTGTTTTTATATCTAATATAAGTATTGTGGATTTTTGAATTGTTTTCTATTTTCTAGTTTGTGATTGTTTGTGATAGCTTTTTTGTCTTTGTCTTTGTGTTGCCCCTGTGCCATTTAACGGGGTTTATGTTTGAACGTTCGACTGTTTGTGACAAAGAATGTTTATGTTTATCTATACCAGGAGCAAGATGGTATTTGAAGGGTTGTTTCCCTATCCGACAAGTTCTAGACAAACTCAACAGTGGTTTATGTTTACCCGCGATAACACAGCACTGTGGAGCTGGTTCCCTTTATCAACAGACTCTTAGCCAACTATGAATTTGTTGATGTTTACCAGCTACAACACAGCACTGGGTAGTTTGATCCATTCTACAATAGAATCTAAACATACCAAACAGTGGTTTATGTTGTGTAGGTCTAACATGGCATTTGAAAGGTTGATTGCTTGTACAACAGGATCCCAACAGATCAACGAGTGATTTATGTTTTGTAAGTGTTACAAAGTACTGGGAAGATTGTACACCAGTCATCCAAGCTCTTAACAAATTAAATAGTTGTTTATGGATACAAGGAACAGCGCATTAGCGGTGGGGTGTTGTGCCCCCATGACAATCAAGTTTTACACAACCTATGGTTGGTTTATGATTACCAGCCATATTGCTGTAGGTCGGTAGGCTCTAAATGATCCTAAGGAAACAGTTAATGCTTGAATGTGTCTTCCTTTGCATGTCAAACAAACAACTACAATACCATATTGATTCTAGTTTCGATCAATGAACATCGAATTGGGGGTTTTAATGATTTACGGGGATATCTATCAAACTCTATCAACATGATATTTCTGCAAATTTACGAGTGAAATGACATTACATTTAAGTCTTAATATATTATACCTTAATCGTCCAAATAAGTTTTTTTTATTAATAGAATATATAATCTCTATAGAATTGAATAGTAAAGAATATCTTTAAATATTTAGAAACTAATGAATTGTAATCTGGTAAATGATATTTTACGCATGCGTTTATTTTACATGTATATTTTACGCGTCCGCAAATAATATCGTGTTTACACTCTATTAGGAAGGTATAAAGCTATAATAATGATTGCACTGAAATCCTTTTGTAGTTATGATTTTCGACCAGATCTTTGAAACCAAATACATATTTACACTCAGCAGAACAAAATCTAGTTCATATGAGGGCATGATCGTACTGACAATACAAAAAGCAATACCAATTCAAAACACTCCTCGTTAATATTCTAAAATAAAACCCTTTACATTTAAGTATTGGGATTATTATAGACATTTACTGTATAATATAGATACTGGGTCACTATGAGTTAAACGTCAAATTTCAAACTGTACTGAAAAAATGACCTTAAGTAGAACACCTGACATGAAACATTTCAATAGAAGCGCTGTTGAATTTTGGAACCATAAGATGCGATCCATACTTTATTTAAATAGTTTGGAAAATTAACAAAGATTTCATCTCTTTAATTTCTAAAATAGATAACTGTTATACAAACGCACTTTAATGACGGACAGGTAATGGCATCAATTATAATGTTAAGTTCTGCTGATAAATAAGCTAATTACTATATAATTATCGATCCTTTAGTCTACAATCCGTTCGACTAGATACAAATGACTGGACATATGTATATATGAACTTTGCTAGTGAAACGAGTTTAAGATTTAATAACAAATAAAGTGTTTCAGTCGGCGTTTAACCACATGCCTCTTCCTTTAACTTCTGAAGTTTTGCAAGGACAACAAAATAGGCCTTTAGCAAATTACAATAGCTATAAAAGAGCAAACAGGTTGAAAATGCAAGCGATAAATACCGACCAACTGACGATCAATGACGATGTTCTGTTTACTCATTCAACCGACAAACTGACGGACAAACATACAGTATTATTATCATCAGAAACAAACAGAAAGTTATATTTTTATGACATAATGATTCAATAGAAATGGCCACTCGTATTTATGTACATTGGTTATAAGATAAATGCTTGGTGCTTAGGTGGATGGTTATACAATACTCAGCTTGTTTTCAGGTGTATGCTTATACAATATTCGATTTGATTTGATGTGATTTATTAAACTTTTTTGTGGTGCATGGTTATACAATAGTTGACTCGTTTTTGAAGTGAATGGTTATACAAAAGTCGATCTGTGTTGACGTGTATGGTTATACAATAGTCAAATTCTGTGGAGGTGTATGTTTTCAGATGGATGGTTATAAAATAATAGTCGACTGGTTTGGCATTGAATGTCTAGTCCTGATGTGTTTAATTAGGTATGCTGACCTCTATGAGTGATTTTAACCGACACCGAAAACAAGTGACACAGCCCGAGCCATTTCCCTACTAAAAACAAGATTACATTCAGCAGAATATTATTACAATGGGCAGCGATCAATTCGTTTGTCTATCTTTTAACATGAGCATAGAGGGTAATTCACACGAGCAAGAATTATGTTTGAATAAACTCACTAATGGACTTAGTTAAAGAAGTACTCGTATTCACAATCAATATATCAAACATTAATTTTGAGCAATAAACATTTAACTACATACTTAGTAATGCATTTATGGACAATATCAATAAATGGTAAAAGACTGCATCCGTGTATTTAATTATTTGTTAACGCACAAATATTAAATGACTGGATGGTCCTAAACGACTTACTAAATTAACGACATGTAACTCTTATTTGCGAATTGGAAGATCCTCAAACCCCGCAGCACATGAGTGTCATCTCACAAGCATTGTCAGTAAATCTTAATATATCATATTTTACGGACTGCATATTACAGCATCTTTGGCAGTGTCAAAATCAGTTTCATCAGTTTTGTAAACAGCGGTTGAGTGACAATTATCTTTGAGCCATTCACCATATTCTCTTTCTGCTTACGCTATCAATTCTTTGGAAAATTTCTAAAAACTCGAAATTGGTCTTGAGGTAGTAGGTTATTCTTTAAGTTGGCATGCAAATATCATATCGATCATATTTCAATAGAAGCGCTGTGAATCATGGGCCGAACAGGTAATACCAATACTAAATTATATATCTTTTAAAAGGACAATTATCATGTCACTTTTATCTCCATTATTGGTACTTGGTATTAAAAGCCTTTTCAAAGACGCACATGTTTCCTTTCTATTCCACTTTCCTTTGGTCTACAATGAGTTGGTCTTCATACCAAGGACTGACATTATAATTGTTCACATTGGCAGTGAGAAAAGTTCAAGATATAGGAACATATAGAATCCTTCGGTTGGCTTTTTCACCACAAGCAGTATTCAATTTAATGTCTAAATTTTGTTCAAAAACGAGGTAAATTTGTTAAAGAGCAACGAGTCATTGTTTTATCATGACGTACATTTTTAGTCAGAAATACAAGTTTGAACAACAACATCAAAATATAAAAATATAACACACATATAAATTTAAACATATCTTATTCAGCAGCGGATACAAACATAACATTACGACAACATACATATGCATTATATAAAGAAAGGGATTGAACGAAATATAAAAATATATCTTATAAAGCTTCCACTATTGGCAAAAGCGCTTAATTTACTTGCAGAAATCGCAAACAAAATACGTTGATTCTGTTTGAGACAGAATAAAAAAAGTAAAATATAGAGCACAGAGGTTGCAAATGCCAGCGATGAAAATCAATCAACTGACGACAGAAACAGACAATTTAGAAACAAAAAGGAAACAAACAATGTTGTTGATGTTTATGGTTTTACAATTGTCGACTGATGTTGAGAGATGGTTATACGATTTTCGACTTGTTTTAATGTGTATTGCTATACAATAGTGAATTAATGTTGGCTTGAATATTTACACGATTGTCGACTGGTGTTGTGTTGTAAGGTTATATGAGGGTTGACCGGTGTTAAAATCTTGGCAATACGGGTGTCGACAGGTGTTAAGGTGTATGTCGTTTTCAATAGTGGACTTGTGTTAGCTTGTATGGTTATACGGTTGTCGACACTTGTTGGGTTGTATGGCTATACGATTAACGACTTCTTTTGAAATTTCATGTTAAAACGATTGTCGACTGGTGTTGAAGTATTTTGTTATACAATAGTCGACTGGTGTTGAAGGGTATGGTTATACGATTGTCGACTGGACGGGTGTTGAGGTTTATGGTGATACGATTGCCGATTGGTGTTAAGGTGGATGATTTTACAATTGTTGTGGATTGGTTGTTATAAAATTGTAGACTGGTGTTGAGTTTTTTTTACGAATTACGACTAGTGTTGAAGTATATGGATAAACGATTGTCGACTGGTGTATAGATGTATGATTATACAAAAGTCGACCGGAGGTTTATGTTTACAAAATTGTCGACTGTAGAGGAGGTATGGTGTCGACTTATTTTAAGGTGTACGTTATACATAGTATTGATGTTGAGTTGTATGGTAATATGATTTTAGACTGGTGTAAAGTTGTATTGTTAAACGATAGTCGACTGCTGTTGAGGTGTATGTTCCTTTTTTCAATAGCCGACTGGTGTTAGGTTGTATGGTTAAACGTTGGTCGACTTGTGTTGAAGGGTATGGTTTAACGATAGTCGACTGGTGTTAATGTGAATGGTTATACAATATTCGACTGGTGCTAAGTTGTTAGGGTATACACTAGTGGACTGTTGTTGAGATGTATCGTTAAGAATTAGTGGACTTATGTTGTGGTATATTATGATTGTCGACTGGTATTGCGGTTGATCGTCACACAATAGTTAAATGATCTTGTCGAATATATAGATATGCGAACATTTATTAGTGAAAATGACCTAGAACATGGACCTAGAACGAAACACTTGTGAAACTGCCCAAAGCGTATGAATTGTATGAGATTTGCAATTATTACTGAACAAGTCTACCGAACAGCTAATATACACTGAACTAGTAATAATAAACACAACACATCCCGGATATGTTACTTTATTCGGGATTGCTTGTATAAAAGTAAGGTTTTGCACACATTCTGGTTTTAACCCGTTGTAATTTTACATTTTATTGACTGTTCCAAGGACCCAATCCTCTTTGATAAAAACCCCTAGTTGTTTTATATATTATATAGGCATTGTACTTTTTTGGAGTTTTGATTTGTTGGACGATTTTTTGGTGGTTTGTGATTGTTTGTTTTATGTTCCATGTCTTTGGAGTTGACCCTGTGCCATTAAACGGGGCTTATGTTTAAACGTTCGACTACCTACTGTACTTGTTTCTTGTTTTTTTTTCATAAAGCTATTATAACTTATTTAATATGACAATGTGAATTTTGTAACATGTCCCCCTCGACTTAATCAAAACCATAGAATGTTCATGTTTATCTAAACAAGGAAAGAGATGGTATTTGAAGGGTTGTTTCCTTATCCGACAAACTAAATAGTGGTTTATGTTAACCCACGATAACACTGCACTGTGAAGCTGGTTTCCTTTATCAACATAATATTAGTCAACTATTAATTGTTCACCAGCTACAACACAGGGTAGTTTGATCCCGTGTACAATAGGATCTAAACAGACCAATCTGTGGTTTATGTTATGTACGTGTGGTCTAACATGGCATTTGAAAGATGTTTCCTTGCACAACATGATTCTAACAGATCAAAGAGTGATTTATGTTTATTTACGTGTTAAATAGTACTGGGAAGATGTTTCACATATATCCTACAGGCTGTTAACAAATAAAATAGTTGTTTACGCTTACCAGGAACAACGAAGTTTCGGAGGTGGGGGATTCCCTTCTCCCCTGGCCATCAAGTTTTACACAACCAATTGATGGTTTATCTTTACCAGACATAGTGTATCGCTGTAGGTTGGAATGTTTCAAATGAACCGAAGAAAAAATAAAATGCTTGAATGTGTCTTCCTTTTTATGTCAGTCAAACAATTACAATGCCATATTGATTCTAGTTTCGATCACTGAAGCAAACGGGGTTATGCCGGTTCACGGATATTTCTATCAAACTCTGAAAACATGAACGTATTGCAAGATCACCAGACAAATGATTATATTTTTGAGTGTACATTTACAAGATCTTAAATCGTTCAAATATTATTTTTTGATTGTTTTTGAAAATATACTTTTTTAAAAAGAAAGGATATCTATAGCTTTTTAACAACTAATATAGTATATCCTGGTAATTTGTATTAAAACATACGTTTATACGTTTTACGTGCCCGCAAACAATATCGTGTTTACATGCTATTATGGAATTTTATACAGATTATAATAATTGCACTGGAAGCCTTTTGTGGCTATACCTTAAGACCAGGTTTATGAAACCAGATACATATTTACACTCAGCAGAACAAATATAGTCTATAATTTCGGCATGATTTAAAGATTGCACAGACAATACATAACGCCGTACAAATTTAACAAAACTCCTCGTTTATTCTGACATTACCCTTTACACAAATGTATTCGGTTTATTACAGGCGATAGCTAAATGAATAATTATACAGACAGTGGGTTATGAAGAGTTAACAATTAAACATCCGATCCGTTTTTAAGACAAATTTGATTTGGTTCTGAATCATTTATTGATGTTAATAGCTTGTTTTTAATGGATAGCATTCCGTTACGTTGAACCGTTTTTTTGCAAAACTAGATCAAATATACCATAGCTTTACATGCATGTTAATATCGGTTAACACGTGTTAACCAAAAGCTACAATCCCTAAGTCACTATTCCCGTTTGTGTTTTAAGTAAGATTTTAATATGTAATTGAAAGATGATATGAATAAAATTATGAGTGCTCAAGTATGGGTAGAGAGAGCATAGCAATATCTGACACAGTGAGTGTGTAACGGATGAGTGGCAAAAGGCGGACCAAAAGAACACCTTAATTCCAATGGCTGAATATATAGGTTGAAGTATAAGATAGTGTTAAATGATGGACTACTTGTACTTGAAAATGAATAGTGTACGAACATGCTATTATAGATCATACATGATGCCAGTGGTTCTGTATGACCAATTTCATTTCTTAAGTAATAGTCGCTTGTATGTTCGCGATGCATTTGCACAGCTATCAAGCCTACCTTTGTGATATTTAGACTTGAATATGCATTATGGGGCTCAAAACATAATGATAACATTTTTACCGTATTTGAATTGAGTGTTAAATGTTAGTCCAATGGATACGTTTAAATAATACTCGTTAAATCTGCACGGCATTTTGCTTTCAATTAGCGTCAAATACAATTTTGTGTGCGGGGCAAATATCTATTAAGACATCAATACATGTAACTTAAACACAGTTTTTTGACAAGTAGGAAATTTTATTCAAAATTCAAGTCACCTTGGTCTTGTATAACAGAGGTGCCTTAGGTTTTCATCGGTTAAAAATAGTCTCTGTTCAGGCGAGATTATGTAACAGTTTCTGAACTTTTATGGAGTGCATTTAATCATCATGTATGAGCATTTCGTGATCTTTGGATTATACCAGTACGGTTATAACAATTAAGTAAATTTCGAGCACCGCGGGAGAAAGGCCAACGTTCGACTTTTCTTTTGTATCCGTCACGTAAAGGACACAATTCGACACTTGAAAGGTTGTAACCGTTGTATAAAAGGATCTAAACACATCAACGAGTGCTTTATGTTTTCCCTGTTTTACCTAGCATTCGGAAGATTGTTCACCTGTCCACCTACCTATTTAACAACCTAAATAGTGTTTATGCTAAACAGGAACAACGATGCATTAGAAGAAGGGGTTCCCTCCGACCATCAGGATATAGACATACCAATTGGTGTTTTTTCTAGACACATAATAGCACTGTTTATAGATAGGTTTCAATTAAATCTAAAAAAAACAAATATAATTTTGGCGTCCTATTCGTTTCAATTAAACACCTACAAGACCATATTGATTCTAGGTTCGATCACTGAAACAAATGAATATTGTGGGGCTATACTAGTTTACGGGTACTGTTTCTGATTTCGATACTGCTTCTGCTTCCAACGCTGCTGTCTCTGCTACTGCTGCTGCTTTTGCTGCTGCCGCTGCCGACGCCACCACCACCACCACCACCACCACCACCCCCACCACCACCACCACCACCACCACCACCACCACCACCACCACCACTACTACTACTACTACTACTACTACTACTACTACTTCTACTACCGCCGCCGCTGCCACCGCCGCCACCACCACCACCACCACCACTACTACTAATACTTCTACTACTACTACTACTACTACTACTACTACTACTACTACTACTACTACTACTACTACTACTACTACTACTACTACTACTACTACTACTACTACTACTACTACTACTACTACTACTACTACTACTACTACTACTACTGTCGCAACAACCAACACCACCACTACTACTACTACTACTACTACTACTACTACTACTACTACTACTACTACTACTACTACTACTACTACTACTACTACTACTACTACTACTACTACTACTACTACTACCGCCGCTACCGCCGCCGCTGCCGCCACCACCACCACCACCACCACTACCACTACCTCTACTACTACTACTACTACTACTACTACTACTACTACTACTACTACTACTACTACTACTACTACTACTACAACTACTACTACTACTACTACTACTACTACTACTACTGCTACTACTACTACTACTACTACTACTACTACTACTACTACTACTACTACTACCGCCGCCGCTGCCGCCACCGCCGCCGCCGCCCCCGCCCCCACCACCACCACCACTACTACTACTACCGCCGCAACCACCACCACCACCACCACTACTACTACTACTACTACTACTACTACTACTACTCCTACTACTACTGCTACTACTACTATTACCGCCGCCGCAGCCGCCACCACCACCGCCACCACCACCACCACCACTTCTACTACTACTACTACTACTACTACTACTACTGCTACTACTACTACTACCGCCGCCGCCGCCACCATCACCACTGTTTATGTTGGGCAATCGTGCTCTTTACCGAATCTTTTATATACTTTTGACAGCATGGCTTTTTGTTAAGTTATACAAAACGTAGGATTCCTGAAGTGTAAATTTTGTTAACGCCCTCACAAATTACTGCTTATGTTGCAAACACAGGATAGTTGTTATGTATAATCAAGTTCATAAACTAGTCCAAAGCTTATGACAGGCAAAGTATTCGCTATAATTAAGATAATTTAAACAATTAACCCTAAGAGCTTGATCCTTGATCTTTAACAAGATCGCGATTTAGATACTGGCTCGCTTAATTGTTTTTAAAAGCTTTGATACCTTTGATAACATTTTTCTCACCATTCTAAAAGGTCTTTGGTATGCATTTTCAAAACGAATGCTCAGCTTAATCATGAGATGACTATTTCTACATACAAAACACGCACGATTTTCAAGCGAACACTATCTAGAAAACAAAACAAAAAGGAACGTAAAACCATTTATGTGCGTTTTACATGATGTGGTGACACGGTTTTTAAAATATTTTTACAAACGATTTCAAAATTTGCTAAATATTTCCAACATAGATAATTGCAATTTAAAGCTTTTATTGGGTTAAATGCAGTGTTTTTGAATTTCTTCAGTCAGTTTTTATAGCAATTTCATCTCAAATGATCTCCTATTGTGGACAATGGTATCTCTTATATATTTGTTTAATGAAAATTCCATTTTATGTTTGTAAAAAAAACTTTGATCGTAGACACCATTTTTGAAATATTTTTGAAGTGTGACTTGTTAAATTGGCTTAAACTAAGAATATTTTGATCAGTTCATAATAGGTAGTTGCAAAAAATGAAATAGTAAAGTAAAATGGAGAAACTATGTTAAATGTAAGTATAGTCAATTTAACAATGGCAAAGAATAATTGTCTTTTCCATGTCATGGTTTGCATATTATTGTAACATATGAATGTTAAGCAAAATATTCTTTGAGACTAAACGCTATTTTTAAAAACCTTAAATGCGGAGTTCTTTCAGAAATGCATTAGTCTTTTTTAGGTAATTCAAAGGCCATAACTTATGTGACAAGGGCAAAATGACTATTTTTCTGATTGACTTGAGGTATTTGAGCTATTTCAACATACACAGAAGTATATGCTATATCTGTTAGTGTTGTATGGAAAGCTGATGGAAACACAGAGCAAACAAAATAGAGTACACGAAAGACCACAACTTTACAGTGACATGGTCAATACATTTGGTTATATGCATAATGTCCTTTTCGGTTAATAATCTGACAAAAGCTTTCCGTATAAGATCGCTGACACAACTTATTGGAGTAAGAAGTAAGATGGTAGCTGCAGTCAACCATAGCAGCAGCTTGTTAAAACCGTCAGCCGCTTTCCGATGCAGATGAATCCAAAACACGATCTGTTTTAATGATTATCTAAAAGACACCGTAGATTAAGACAATCTTTGTGCATTGGAGATAAAATGTCTAGCTTAATTGATCATTTGATTTTATCTACGATTAATTAAACTCAATAAATTATGGCATGACAGGGTTTAATTTATATCGAGATTGAATGATAAATACAATTTTGTATTATATTGTTTAAATGAATATCTGTATAAACCTCCTATCAATATTTGATCGTTGAACATTGGCCAGCTTTAATAGTTCTCTCACACGACCACACTGCGTATGGCCTACCACTTTGAATTGTAGATTCATGTAAGACACGTCATTAGACCCGTCGACCGGTCTTAAGACATTCAGCTGTTAAATCTTAAATGTTGAAGCAACGCCAGCCTAGAGAAAGACGACACTAGGCATGTTGAAGTATTTTTGCTCCCTGTGATTATTGAAACCGAACATGAATGCATTTAAAAGAACTAAGCATGACGTCGTTATATTGATAAAAGAATCATCAAATGACATAAACTCAAAACAGATCTTCCTATTATTTCCACAAAAGTAGGTATATAATTTTACAACGTGCATGCAGTACAGGTTATGATCAGAAAATGACTCCTATGTGTGTTGAGCTCAAATGTTACGGTATCGTGGTGAATGTTATAACAATATATTTCATTCTTATTTTCATTCTCTAGCATAACATTTTTACCAGTAAACAATTAATGATGAATATAAAACAACCAATATTCCTAATCATTTGAGGGACAAGGCAAGGTCCTATCATAATCCTTAAACTAGTAATCTGTTAATGATGAAAAGGAAATAACCACTATTCCTAATCAAGTCAGGGGCCACGCAAGGTCTTGAAGAAACCCTTTACAGTTAAAATTGATGTTATTCTGGGTAATTGTTTGGTTTTCATGACAGACATGACCCTTGTTTTTTTTCCTTATATTATTTCTATAATCCAGTAAAACAATCTATACGAAAACACACGTGTCAATAGTTGACAAAGAAAATATCATCCACACACACAAGCACGTCGAAATACAACACAACAAGAAAAATATTAAATAAGATGCTTACACGTAAACACATAAATTCTTGCGTACCGCTATTAAGTGAGTATTTAAATAAACGTGGAAGACGCGCATGGTTTTACCAGTCGATGTCTGTTACGATATCTGTACAAGAGTTACCCACAATTTATCATGATTTCTGTTTGGAGTTATCGCATTACTATTAAAAGTTTCTATTAGTAAATGTTATGAAGTAGTTATACGTGTCATGTGATAATGTGGTATCACATACAAACAACAAGAAACAGTCCTAGATGTTTGAATGCTATCAGAGTTATACAGATATGTTTCCCTTTAGTGAGCAGTTGTCATAACTGACAAGTAATCATCTGCAGGACAATAGAAAAAATATAAAATATCGTAAAATTATCAGGTCCAGAACATTGGAATGTATTATTGATAAAGATTAAATTTAAGATGGGATAGCTGATTCAAATAGTCCCCGCTATGTTTAATTGGTACAATATTTATCTTGATAATCTCCATATTTTATTTCAACCGAAACTGCTAGGGTAGGACCATCCAATGACAATTATTTTTCAAAAAGAAACGCATATATGCAACGTTTTTTATGATTGCAAAGTCTGTGCATTTTCCAAAATGTATGTCAAAAGTAGTTGGCAATGTGTCTTATTTTGCCTTCAATTGTTTTGTTTGTTTTTAAGATGTACTTAATTAAAATCAACTTTAAGGTGGAATTCAATACAACAGTAATTTTGCAAAATATACATCCGTAAAAAGTAACAAACATCTTTTGATATGTTTTATGTTTTTTATATGTACTAGATAAACTCAACTTTAAGGTAGATTGTCATTTAGAAATACCGATATAGGTTGCTTAGTGCGCACATGTACATGAATCCAATTGAATGTGCTTGCGAAAAGTTTATGCAATTTTCAAGTGTTTATTTTGCTGAAATAGAAACGAGAACTGTTTTGGTGATCAGCTTCAAAAATGCATCTATACTAGCCTGGTCGTGTGAGCGAGATTCCTAAAAACTCACATACCAATTAATGAATAAATGGAAATTTGTCGATTGTTTGCGATACTTATGACGGTTGTTATGTGCTTAATTGGGTTTTGCTTTGTAAGATCCTTTTTTTGAATGCATAAGCCTAAATACTTGAATATGCTAATTATAAACTTGCTTTAAACAAACGGAGATATCACACTGCAATAAAATGAAGTTATTTCAAATTATACCGAGCCATGATGTACTATAGTGATTGCACGTACAAGCAGATAATGTCTAATCAAATAATATATACAGGGACATGTCATTATAAACACATTAATTATCCTATACTACTGAAACCTAAGATACGGTAAAATCACCTAAATTAATGTTTTGCTGATGCTTGCACATGAAGGAGCAATTATAGTATGATATACTGATACGTTGTTCAACAGAGATCACGAAATACTCCTGAAGGTCTGCATTATTGTAGATAATTGACATAATTAACCCGGTTATCGCCGCTAGAGTCAACAGAACAAAAGAACAATTAACAACTATAGTAGGCAATCGACA
Source organism: Mya arenaria (assembly GCF_026914265.1). Taxonomy (NCBI): domain Eukaryota; kingdom Metazoa; phylum Mollusca; class Bivalvia; order Myida; family Myidae; genus Mya; species Mya arenaria. The sequence continues at coordinate 40,982,494 of NC_069137.1, read as the reverse complement.
AATATCTGATCATATTGCAAGACATTTTGAAATGTTAGAAGCAATGCTTTTGCAAGTCATGAGATTTAAACAAAAGAAATGCCAATATATGATTTACAATCAGTTTGTTATACCTAAAATATACAGTTGGTGGGTTTAAAGAGTTAAATACTAAACCTTAGATTTGACCATAATTCAAATTAAATTTGCTTGCGATGCATTTATTTCTAATACTTAAGTGTTCTTTGTGTGTATTCTTTGAGTAGCGGTGACAGACTTTTTTTAACGACAAAGTATACCATTCTGTACCTGAATGTTTACCTGTTCCTAAAATACTCAATTTGCGTGATTCCTATTATATTGGTTTATTACGTTCAATTTGTTTTTATCATTTTAAGATTGTTTTGTTCCATCTATACATTGACCCTCGTTTGCAATTATAGAAAGTGGAATGGGCGTAACTGTTCAAAAACTATCATGTAGAAAAATTACACTGCTATTCAATAACCAATCACTGGACCTTTAAAATATCAACATATCTGTTAGTGGAGGCCATTGCTGTTAACAATTGAACAAAATTGGATTTGTGTCCGAACATTTGCATTCAAAGAAAAATATACCATGTATTGGACGGTGCATCAGCTTCATAAATACTAAAAATGCGTATATAGTTCAGTTTGAAGTTTATTGATAAATGCCGGAGAAATTAAGACGATCATTATTTACATCAATCCTTGACACGGGCTCGTCATTCAATTGTCTAAATTCAAAACACAATTTCATAAATTACTTTATTAATGTTAATACATTGCGTAACGTGATGTTTGCGTTATACTTTTCCGGGAACGAATCTTCCCCTCGCGATATCTAGTCGATGGTCATTGTGTGCACGAGGCGTTTATAGTTTTTTTGTTTCCAATTTGTTTAAGATGTTTTATAACGTTTTAAAGGTTTTAACGACGAAGGACCCTTTTAAAAATACTAACAAACTTGGTCAGTTGATCAAACAAATACCTAGTATACCGGATTTCAAACAACCCATCAATGCAATTGATTCCTCATACAAGTCGCGTCATAACCCAACCTCTTTTCCATCCCAAACCTCATATTTAATGGCAGTTTACAAAATAGGCATAACCAAAAGAACGCATTCATAACGTATAGAGAAAAACAATCAATTGATACTTATACAAATCATTCATTAGGCGTAATCAGCTTTAATATGGATATTGTCTTTATTCAAATGGACTGTGCGCAATAATTTAATATCGATCACCAAGTTACGAAGATTAAAAGACATGCAAGCGTATTTTACTGATGAAAAAGACAACTCTATTTGCGTATAATTATACCTTCAAACACATTTAACTTTCTTGATCAATATTTTGTTTAAACTTTTTCTATTTCAATTTAATCCAAAACTTGATATACATATTTTGAGCATACTCAAGTGATAGTCAGTGGCAATTTTATATGAAATGTAAACAAGTGATATATGCCAACACCCTATCTGAATCACGAGAAAATAAGGACAATGAAAGTTTTATCTAATAATAAATTATATATATATTGAATCTTTGGAAAACACATGAAGATTGTTAACACAAATACTGAAAACAGTATGAACAATCCATTGCTACTTTTTATTTAATTGGTATATACTTAATTACTGATCATTATTTAATTCCAATTCAAGGATATGTACAGATTGACCATATTGATATTAGTATATTATTTGATCGACAGTTAAAACAATTTGTTTCTTAGTTTTTATATGAATTTATCTACAAAATGATCAATAAAAAATTAATAATATATCATTCAGCAATTTAACTCTGATTTGAAAATATATAAGGAATGACAATACTACTTTTTTTTGGTTATTTGACTGTATATATGTGAGTTATAAGTATGAAGGTTATAGCGAAACAAGAAATATCTTAAAAACAGATACTCGGTCTTGGAAAATAATGGGATGACCAGTGTCCGAATGTTCGAATGAAATAGAGATTTTTGACTGGTTTAATTGTCGTTGGGTTATTCCTGGGTCAGTGTAGCTTTTTGAAAGGCATACCATAACTATGCACATTATTACAGAGTATTTGAATATTTTAATAATTACTCATTATTCTTCGATAGAGAAATGTTTTCACCCTTAAAAAGATAACGAAACGCCATGTGCTGTATTATTATAGTTATTGTCGGGCGTCAATATTTATGACCAACAGGAGCATTCGTTTAGCCTATGATGATCGACCTTGAAGGTAGTAAGCCAGTTTGCCCGTGGTTTGCAAATAAACGCTCTTATAGAATATAGAAAAACAACATCAATTCGAAAAAAATCATTATACAATTAATACTATCAAACTGAAAACTAAAGAGCATATTGAAACAAAAGATAACTCGTCATACTACATTTACTCTCTTATAAGTATTTAATTCTTCATCTCTCTTGTCAGAAATTGATCAGCATTATCCATCTATTTCTTTATCTACAGCTAATTTATCAGCACTTTCGCACAACCCGAAATCAACTAAAGGAAGGAAAACAATGCAGGACCGTTTTTAATCAAAACAATCAAATCTGAAAGCAGTGTGAACACTTATATTAGCGTTTAACTCGTTGTGTCTACACTTTAAAGGTAATCTGTATTACTTTTTGTAGATAAATTGTTCGCGTTGAAATAAAATGTTTGAACTTTAAAAAATCCCAGATTTAAAGAGCTCGTGTCCGGAACTCCTTTCTTTTTTATGACTTGTTTTACAATTAGTAATGGGAATTTTAATTAAATATGATATTGACCGATGAAAATCTTAACTTTATTTAGTTCTTTTCTTGGGAGTTCACAGAATGTCAGGATGAATTTAGACAGCGAAATGGCCGATAAAACTACATATATCAAATGTATGTTTTAGAGAAACTTTGTAAGTATGCTTGTCAGGTAGACATTGTATGCGCTGCCTACAACTAGCTTATTTGGGCCCAATCGAAAAAGACGATAAAGTTTACAAATACAAAATGAATTTTATCATGAAACTGTTTGCTGTGACCTTTAATTAACTGATACAAGCCGTAGCCCAATTATTTTGATGACATACTTCTCATTAGATATCTATAAGTTACGTTGGCCCATGAAGTAGTGAGATGACATTAGCTGGTCAATGACAAAGTACTACTCAACCTTAATGATCCTGGGTAATATCTCTGACGAGTAACTTTTTAAGACGGAGTTATTTTCTTCTTCATCCATTTGTCTTGATTGTCCATATATATGCGTTTTAATACGTCATGTTTGTAAACGTTGATGAATAAAAAATGTTTAAACTACTGATCCTAGGTAAAACCTTTGTCGGATTATTGTGTAGACAATGTGATATGACCTCTGACCTTCTGATCTCCAAAATCATTTTTGGCGACACCTCTATTCAGGCATTCTCTTCATGTGTACCTTTATCTCACAGGGATAACAGTCCACCTTCAACTATTCTTGTTCCACACATATTTTTTATTAAAGGAGCTGTTTAAGACCGAATTACAGAACGTAAAGCCACAGCAAAAATATTTAAAAGGTCAATTAAGATAAAAAGCAAGTAAGCTTACTAACAAGTTATATGATATAGCTAATTTGCAAGTGGTGTTTGTTTGTGGCCCTGGTAAAGAACGGTCAATGATACATGTACACTGACGGCTTTTGTCAGATACATATTATTTATATGTTGCTAATTTACGTTCTGCTCTTTCATTAAAATTACAACATATGCATTCCACACCGTTAACGATGAAGGTACTTGTTTCTTAAGGGAAGTCTTCTTACCGTGCAAGACTTAATCATGCCACCAAGAAAAGCTACTCTGTTTAAATTGTTAAACAATATGTGTGAGGAGTTGTCTTTACTATTCATCTGTCTCGTTTAAGTATTTAGTTTATATAGTGCAATAATATTAATGTATAATGCATTGATTAAGGTCCTAAACGTGTATGTCAGTGTATAAAAAGAGTTGTTAGATGTTTAAGTGCATCAAGGTTAGTTTTCACTCGTTTAATATAAAATATTTGATGTATTTTTCTAACTGTCTTATCCAAGATTGTTGATGACATTATTTGGTTGAAAGTCCCCTTAGTATCGTCAATAAAAAATGCAAATCTCTTGGAGAATTATGCCATTGGTCCTCGTATTCATAACGTCAGTCCTATTAGTCTAGGGGCTGTTTTGAAAAAAATCTGTCTTTCCCCTCACAATAGGTACTCAATGTTTACCAAACAAGTATGTTGTATTGCAAAGTCGTTTGTATCTCGGTGGGTTGTCTGTAAGACGCTGGTTCTTATGCATTTGAACGTTGCCCTATTTACATATTCACTGACTGACTTGTCTCCGTGTAATATTCTCCTATATTATATATCCTAAATCTGCTGAATACATTTGTTCGTTTTCCATATACAGTCGAAACCCGTTTACTCGAACTCCCAGGGACCAGCGAAAATACTTCGAGCGTCGGAAAATTCAAGCCAAGCGGGATTGTTTACTTTCAGTTTAAAGAAATCGGTCCTCTAAACCAAGTTCGAGCCAAAGAGGAATTCGAGCCAAGCGAGTTCGAGCCAACGGGTTTCGACTGTAGTGCAATACGGCTTTATTCGTATAAAAGAAAGCATCTACTAGTATATATACCTGGATTACGTAGCGTACAAACATAAAGTCTACTAGTATATATACCTGGATTACGTAGCGTACAAACAGAAAATCTACTAGTATATATACCTGGATTACGTAGCGTAAAAAGAGAATATCTACTAGTATATATACCTGGATTATGTAGCGTACAAAAAGAACATCTACTAGTATATATACCTGGATTACGTAGCGTACAAAAAGAACATCTACTAGTATATATACCTGGATTACGTAGCGTACAAAGATAAAGTCTACTAGTATATATGCCTGGATTACGTAGCGTACAAACAGAAAATCTAAGTATATATGCCTGGATTACGTTGTGTACAAAGAGAATATCTACTAGAATATATACCTGGATTACGTAGCATAAAAAGCGAATATCTACTAGTATGTATACCTGGATTATGTAGCGTACAAAGATAAAGTCTACTAGTTTATATGCCTGAATTACGTAGCGTACAAAGATAAAGTCTACTAGTTTATATACCTGGATTATGTAGCGTACAAAGATAAAGTCTACTAGTTTATATACCTGGATTACGTAGAGTACAAAGATAAAGTCTATAAGTATATATACCTGGATTACGTAGCGTACAAAGATAAAGTCTACTAGTATATAAGCCTGGATTACGAAGCGTACAAACATAAAATCTACTAGTATATAAGCCTGGATAACAAAGCGTACAAAGATAAAGTCTACTAGTATATATGCCTGGATTACGTAGCGTACAAAGATAAAGTCTACTAGTATATAAGCCTGGATTACGTAGCGTACAAAAATCAAGTCTACTAGAATATATGCCTGGATCACGTAGCGTACAAAGAGAAAGTCTACTAGTATAAATGCCTGGATTACGTAGCGTAAAAAGAGAAAGTCTACTAGTATAGATGCCTTGATTACGTAGCGTAAAAAGAGAAAGTCTACTAGTATATATGCATGGAATACGCAGAGTACAGATAGAAAATTTGCTAGTTTTTATGCCTGGATTACTAGTTTGAAACTGTTTTTCCAACATCAATTCTTGACTGATACATTTTCTAAATGAAATCATTTTAAGACCTGAATCTCAAACTTAATGTGGGCCCCGCTAAACTAGGTATGTACAAAGGACATTTTTGGTTTTTCGGTGGCCATTGTCTTGCTCACTAGTATGACTGTCGATTTATTTAAGGATCTTAAACTACACTGTATTTCAATAGGTGCCGTTAGTTTTATGGCGGGTAATTGAACAGACAGGTAAACTGTTTGCCATCAATTGCTAAATTACATTTCGATACAAGCTTGAACAAATGTGTAAGGTTGTATATCGCTTGCCGAGTATTCTCTGAATATCTTCTGGACACAATATAACTTAACACATGCACAATCGAATCAACGTCTAATCAAGATGGCTAAAATGAATGAATCTTAGAATTTATTTACAATAAAAACATAATTTATGTCTCAATTATCAACTGATTTCAAAGATCCCACTTAAAAACTACCGAACAATGACCTACATCGTGAATGGTGCAGAGTGTATATTGCAGGGTAATAAGTCTACACTAACGGAACAAGGACCTACATCGTGATCAATGCAGAGTGTATATTGCAGGGTAATAAGTCTACACTAACGGAACCAGGACCTACATCGTAAATAGTGCAGAGTGTATATTGCAGATTTATAAGTCTACACTAACGGAACAAGAACCTACATCGTGAATGGTGCAGAGTGTATATTGCATGGTAATAAGTCTACACTAACGGAACAAGGACCTACATCGTGAATGGTGCAGAGTGTATATTGCAGGGTTATAAGTCTACACTAACGGAACAAGGACCTACATCGTGAACGGTGCAGAGTGTATATCTCATGGTTATAAGTCTACACTTACGGAACAAGGGTCAACATTGTGAACGGTGAAGAGTGTATATTGCAGGGTTATAAGTCTACAATAATGGATCAAGGAACTACATTGTGTACGGTGCAGAGTGTATATTGCAGGGTAATAGGCCTACACTTACGGACGCAGGACCTACACTGCGAATGTTGCAGAGTGTATATTACAGGATAAAAGTATACACTAACTGAACAAGGACCTATATTGTGAATGATGCAGAGTGTATATTTCAGGGTAATAAGTCTGCACTAAAGCAAAAAAAGACCTTCATCGTAAATGGTGCAAATTGCATATTGCAGGGTTATATGTCTACACTTACGGAACAAGTACCTACATCGTGAATGGTGCAGATTGTATATTATAGGGTAATAAGTCTACACTTGCGGAACAAGCACCTACATCGTAAATGGTGCAGATTGTATATTGCAGGGTTATAAGTATACACTAACGGAAAAAGTGCCTACATCGTGAATGGTGCAGAATGTATATTGCAGGGTTATAAGTCTACACTAACGGAACAAGGACCTACATCGTGAGCGGTGCAGAGTGTATATTGCAGATGAAGAAGTCTACACTTACGGAACAAGGACCTACATCGTGAGCGGTGCAGAGTGTATATTGCAGATGAAGAAGTCTACACTTACGGAACAAGGAAATACATCGTGAATGGTACAGAGTGTATATTGAAGGGTAATATATATGTCCACACTAATGGAACCAGGACCTAATTCGTGAAAGGTGCAGAGTGTATATTACAGGGTAGCGGGTCATAAATAACGGCACAAGGAACTAATTCGTGAACGATGCAGAATGTATATTGCAAGGTAAGGAACCAGGACCTACACTGACAAAGGTGCAGAGTGTATATTGCAAAATAAGGGGTTAACGCTTAAGAAACCAGGACCTTCATTTGCAAAGATGCAGATTGTATATTGCAAGTTTAGAAGTTTTTACGCTTAATGAACCAGGACCTACATCGTCAACGGTGCAGAGTGTATGTAGCAATGTCCGAAAACAAAACTAAATAACTCAGGACCTACATTGTCAACGGTGCAGAGTATATATTGCAAGGTAAGACGTCTACACTTAAGGGACCATAACCTTCATTGTCAACTTAGCAGAATGTATATTGCAAGGTTAGAAGTCTACGCTTAAGGAACCATGGCTTACGTTGTCAATGGTGGAGTGTAAAAATGTTGAAAGGTAAAAATCTAAGCTTAAGGGAACCTGACCTTCTTTGTCAACGGTGCAGAGTGTATATTGCAAGGTAAGAAGTCTACGCGTAAGGAACTATAACCTTCATTGTAAACTGTGCAGAATGTAGATTGCAAGGTAAGAAGTCTTCGCACAAGAAACCAGGACCTACATTGTCAACAGTGCAGAGTGTATATTGCAAGGTAAGAAGTCTACGCTTAAGGAACCAGGACCTACATTGTCAACGGAGCAGAGTGTATATTGCATGATTAGAAGTCTACGGTTAAGGAACCAGGGCCTACATTGGCAAAGGTGCAGGGTGTATTTTGAAATGTAAGAAGTTTACGCTAAAGGAACCATAACCTACATTGTCAACAGTGCAGAGTGTATATTGCAAGGTAAGAAGTCTACGCTTAAGGAACCATGACCTAAATTGTCAACAGTGCAGAGTGTATATTGCAAGGTAAAAAGTCTACGCTTAAGTAACCATGACCTAAATTGTCAACAGTGCAGAGTGTATATTGCTAGGTAAGAAGTCTACGCTTAAGGAACCATGACCTAAATTGTCAACGTTGCAGAGTGTATACTGCAAGGGAAGAAGTTTACGCATAAGAAATCAGGGCCTACATTGTCAACGGTGCAGAGTGTATATTGCAAGGTAAGAAGTTTACGCTTAAAGAATCAGGGCCTACATTGTCAACAGTGCAGAGTTTATAGTGAAAGGTAAGAAGTTTACGATTAAGGAATCATGACATACATTGTCATCTGTGCAGAGTGTTTATTGCAAAATTAGAAGTTTACGCTTAAGGAAACATGACATACAGTACTGTTAAGACCAAACTTTACACCCTTGTCACTAGGAGTGGACTACTAGTGAACAATTTATGCACTATTGATAAACTAATGTAGTCTGTAGTTTATTAGATAAGCCAGTATTGATTTTTCTGGTCCACTGAGATTGGCCTTACTATATTGATTTAATATCACTGATAATATCTTTTCCTCTACCAGTTCATTTCAAAACTTGTGACAAAATCTTTAAGTATTTACTAATGACTTTATGATGTAATGCCATTGTACTAGGCTAATAAGACATGGGTTTTTTATATTAGTCAATTTTATTTTATTGTTGATAAAAAAAGAATATTACATTTCTTAAAAGAAATACAATAAGTTTATTTGTAAGCCAATATTTTGAAGTAGGTGTGTTATATAATATAATTGTGTTACTGTTGTAACATCTGAACAATTATGACAAGGGGATACTATATTTTTCAATTTCATTTTATTGTTGATAAAATAGAATATAACATTTCTTAAAATAAATACAATAAGTTTATTTGTAAGCCAATATTTTGAAATAGGTATGTTATATAATATAATTGTGTTACTATTGTAACATTTGAACAATTATGACATTTTTTTTTGTAATTCAGACATTTGATTAAAGTCATTAAGTGATAACAAAATATTAATTCTGAATGCTTTGTATATACAGTTAACAGCACTGTTTCTATTATAATATTTACAACACATAAAACTATTTTGCCCCCTTAACAGACATAATCAAGAACAGATGAAATGTCAAATTTCTTCTCAACAACTGACCCCAAGTACATATTGTTTTCGTCCATAACACGCACACACTCAGCCCACACCTTTTTCTCTTCTGATGGAATGCATGAGAATGCTCTCATTTCCTCTATGCGTATCGCATCGATTTTTTCACTCGGGATACGTCCCTTCTGTAGCCCATGGCTGACCTTCCAACTCACATTTTTCATATACAGGTCTTCCATCTGACACAGATTATTAAACAAGTTCTTTGCAAAATAACTCCTAGAGTTCAGGCTGTTTTGCTTTGCACTGTTAACCAGCTCCTGTGTCAGGGTCACACGCTTAAGAATAGATGTTTCCTGTGCTGTCTTCAAAACATCACGTGCATCTTTGCCAAATATATCTGCTGGCGTCAATTTCCAGAAGCCCACATCCCTAATGATTGACTTCAGTGGTTGCAACCTGATTGGTGTACAGGGAGTTCTGGGCGTCCTGGGTGTGCTTGGTGTTGGCGTAGGAGGAATGTCCTCAAACGTGAATACGTCTCCTACTGGAGGCTCCCTCCTGACTTCCAGTGCGGACAATTGTTCCATGATGAGTTCGTCACGCTCTGACAGCTTTGTCTCCAGCTGATCTATCCGCGCAAGGAGCAATGCAAACATTGTTGCGATCTTTTCTGGTGATGTCTGGGTACCATTACTGACCAGACAAGGCTCTGGTGTCTGCGATTCAGCTTCACGTAGTCCTTGCTGGGCCAGTCCGACTGTTGTCATCACCTCCTCATCTACTTGATATCCAGGTGTTGACACAGTTATGCCACCCGAAGAGCCTGTGGCTCCTCCTGTCAGGGGTTTTGGGCGGGTGCAGCCTCTCTTCGGGGCTGGCTGTAAGGCAGCTTGGGCCTGTGCACTTGGATCCTGGACAGGTTGGGCCTGGTCTGCCTCCTCATCCACGCTCAACTGATGTTCTTCAACTGCCTCGTTGAGTGACGCTCTTGAATCTGTAAAAAAGAAAATACCCGTTCGACCATTTTTTATAGAAGTTTGAGCGTTATTAAAACATATGATATAAATCAACACTGCACAAAAATGACACTAAAATATATAGTAGCATTCTGATAAATTTTGATGGCTGGTCAACCCTAGATTGGTATCATTTAAAATTGTAAATCAGTGTCTTTATAATTCTTATTAACATAACAGTAACAAACTATTGTATAGATAATTTACTAAGTATTGAATTGAAATTATAAATATTTCCTTCTCTTGCTAATACCAGAAACGGTGAAATATTAGTAAAACATGCAGTGGACTGTATTAAATAGTCTTCAGAGCTTAAGGTAAAACCTTCTGATATTATTTTCTATTATAAAAGGTCACAATCATAAAGTGTTTAATTTATAACACTCTGTGACATTCAGGGGCTATAAATCAGGAGCTGGTCAGCTAAGGACTACATTAATAAGCATATTAAATTGTCCCTAATCCCTAATAATAAATTCTTCATCATAATTAAGTGATGAAATTATGTTCAAGATAATTGAAGCTTTCTCAAAGGCTTGAAATAAAACCTTTATCAATATCAAAGTATGCACTTTTCAATATGTAGAATAGTGTATTTGTGGCAATTAAAATTTTATAATGGTTTCGTTTAATCAATCTCATTGACTGGGCCTTATATTCATTGATGCATTCCTTTTTTTAATAATATTTTTCTTTTCTTTTAAAAATATCATCATCATCATCATCATCACTTACTGCTGATCATGATGATGACTGCATCAACTTCCTCCCCATTCCATGCACACGTGACTTTGTCATTCTTCTCTGCACCCCCTTGAAGGTGTTTCAAGTTCGAAGTTGGGGCAATCCCGGTGGTGTTGTCGTCTTGGAAGTAAAGGGCTGCATACCGCGGAATCTTTGCTGAAAAAGCATAATTCATACTAATATGTTTTTTTTTATTTGATATAAGTTTGATCAGTAATCAATAATTAAGTTGAATAGAAATGTTTTACCTTTTTAAGTATGATTCAATTCAAAATACTAAAAAATCAAAACAATCGAATACTGGCTTTCTTATCCCAATACTAAAAACAGAATATTGTGCACAAAATCTGTGAACTGATTGAAATTATCTTTATTGATCCCCCCCAACCCCCGATATGATCTTTCTACTACTAATAATAATACTTTTGATAAAATATTCAAGGTTACAACCAGCAATGTTCTTAATTATAATAATAATAATCATAATAATACAAATAAAATTATTTCATGATTATTGTTGAAAAACAGTTGAATATAAATGTGTCTAACATTTGTATGATTTGATTCCAAATATTCAAACCAGGGTATAGTACACTGAGCTAATCTGTGTACTGATTTTTATCTTTATTGCCCCTCTCCCCCCTGCAGTTATCTGATCTCATCTAGCACAGGTCTACATGAAATGCTTTCTTGCCACATCAGTTTATCTCAAAATTATCATAATAATTCTACTACTAATTATAACAATGATAATTTTGATAAGATAGTCAAGATTACAACGAGAAATATTCTGAATCAAAATGATAATAAAAAATAATAATGATAAAATGTTATTATGATTATTGTTGATAATTAAGTTGAATATAAATGTCTAACATTATTTTACACTCTATTCTTACTTATACAAGAACATGCTATTTTTTAAGGGACATCTACAAGGAATTGTTGAAGTGTCATCCCCAAAAGTCTCAGTTGGCTTAGTCAATAATCAATACACAGGATATAATAACCTTGCTATGACACATTAACCCAATAAACAAGACATGCTTCATAAACATGTCAAACATTGTTACCTTAAAAAAACAGACCAAAGTATATTAAAGTAAAAGAAATCCTTCATTTTAAAAGCAGTCTCCAGTAAATGACTATCTTACATCATAATGACACACATAACACGCCTTTCGCCTTATTTACGTGAACGGATTATTAGCCTGCACCAGACCAAAAACCAAAGTGAAACAGTTCGCATACTGCTTGAAGAAGAGAATGTGAAAATAAGTCGTCAAACAGTGAATATGTGGGTAAACTACTTCAAACGTAATGGCACATGTATCAACCCTAGGACTTATGTGAAGCCACGAACACTTAATGAAGATCATCTTAAATACATTGACGCATGCCTATCAGAGAATGGTGAATTATCATCAAGAGAGTTATGTTACAAAATAAAGCAGGCATTTGGTGTACAAGTTTCCATCAGAACATTGAGGAGTACCCGGCAGAATTTGGGATGGTTCAGCAAAAACACTAAATACTGTCAAACAATCAGAGTTCCAAACCTTACAAAGCGTCTCAATCATGCCATTTCGTGTGTGAACCAAGAAGAAATGTTTAATGACATAATAATGACAGATGAGTCAACGATTAAAATACACACAAGTACTCGACGCACTGTGTATAAGAAAGGCATGAAAGAGATGCTGAAAGGAAAACCAAAACATCCTTTTCAAGTCCATGTCTGGGCTGGAATTTCAAGACGAGGGGCAACATCAATTCATATCTTTACTGGTAAAATGGATTCCATATATGATCAATCCATTCTTCAAAAAACATTATTGCCCTTTGTGAAAGAAGTGTATGCAGACGGATATAGACTTATGCAAGACAATGACCCCAAACATGTCGGTATTTCTACAAGGGCATTCCTTACAGAGAATGGCATTACACACTGGCATACCCCACCCGAGTCTCCGGATATGAATCCAATTGAAAATATGTGGGCTTGCTTAAAGAGCTACATCAGAAAGACCAAGAAGCCAAGGAATAAGGAAGAACTGGTTCAAGGTATACAAGAGTTCTGGAAGACTGTGACACCAGATATGTGTAACAATTACATTAACCATCTATATAAAGTTGTCCCTGAAGTGATTCGTAGAAATGGTGGTGCTACACATTATTAGAAATGAGTGTTCAAACTGTTAATAAAAAATCACGTTTAAGGATAAGAATTGAATTATGATATTGAAAAATATAGGGGCAAGTTTAGAAGAATAGACCTCGTCTAAGTGCTATTTTCAGATGCATTACATTATAATTTCACCAAAATGTATATAAATATCAATCTAATTGATATTGTATTTTGCTGTAACTATCCTGTATATTCATGATTTTTTTTTTCTTAAATAAACATCTTAAAAGCCTAGTATGAGCATTTGATAATGAATTACTCCCCCCCCATCGATGCCTTTTGATCTTAATGTTCAGATTGTGACAGACAGAAAAAGCATTTATCTCTCTTTATGATTGATGTATATAATACTATATTATATACATCTATAATATGTATATATACAAATTCTGTGAAATGATAAATACATAATTAAAGTTTTTAAAGAGATAATCTACAAATGTTAGACCTTATTTTCGTTGCCCCATATGAGCACTACTGTACCAAATGACACGAAAACCAGACACTCTTATTCAAAATTAATACATACATATGTATAAATAACATAAATTTTGAGTAATTAACCGTTAACTACTTACTAAATAATGCATTAATGGAAAATATTAATTAATGATAACAAGATTGTGACCATGTATTTAATAGCAGAAAACGCAAAAAATAATAAATGCTTAAAGTCTTTCTGTAGACTATAGACAGTAGAAAAGACAGTAGAAAGACTGTGTTTTATGTTCACTTCTTTCAATTTTAACTCTATATTCTTCACAAGAGCTATCGTTTTTGACATTTAGTCATTAACTCATTTGGAATATTTAAACATTATGAATTGTGGTAAAATTTGTTTGGGAGTAAGAGTGCATCTTTATTGAATTTGATAAAAAAGAAGCTTATTCATGCTTTTGTAATGAGATTACCAATTGTAACAGTGTCAATAGGTCAAAGCCAATAAACAATACACATGAAGTGTCAGGAATCCTGCTATGATATCATTTAAAAGGGCATGAAAGGGAATTATCCTATTGTTACTTTTTATTTGATGTAAAAAATGCATGGTAAATACTTCTAAAAAAAACAGCATATTATCGCCAATTTGAATTTTAAGTTTGTTTAAAAATCTGTACTAAGTCTTTTTGCTTAATAAGATAAATGATCTGTGATAGACAGCCGGAGGCAATAAGATAAAGATCAAGATCAATACACAGAAATGTGTACTATGGGGAAGGGTAGTGGACACTTAAAGGCTAAAATTACATTGGATAGTATTTCATTTTATAATGAAGCTCCAACACTAAATATACTAAACCTTTGAAATATATGTTAATCTATATAATTATAGAAGTTACAAATTAAAATGCAATTATTATATCTGGGTACATTGTAGAAAACACACTATAATTTATTAAGGTGTACTTACTTGATAATGATTGCTGTATGGCTGTCATCTTAAATCCGAACACATTTACAACACAAGAATAAACATAAAAATTGAATGTTTCAGGATGACTGAAGGAAAATCATGGTTTATATATCTCTTGAATGAATCAACAATGGCACAACAATTTCACAGTTTGAGCTTGGAACAATAAGGCGTGAACTTTGATGTTTAACTATTTCAAATAACAAGCAACTTGTAATTTTCATCTTCTGAAACTGATTATAACACTTTAAATAAAGGCTCATGAATTCCTTTGATCGTTATGTCATAAACGTATTTGAAGATGAAACCCTTTTACTTAGAACCAAAGTTATATAATTAAAGCTATCAATTAATATGAAAATAATGCAATGCATATTTATAAAGAAAACAAAAACATTTAAATGTCTAAATGTTTGACAAATTAACTTTATTTTATAAAACAACATCAATCATATAATTCTAGATTATTAACATGAAAGGTCCCAATTGATTATATTTATTCTCTATAATAATTAACATTAAAACATCTGTTTAAACTACACACATCATTCTAAGTTTCACTGTTAAGATAGCATTTATTATAGACTGAAGAAGCCTTATCTGGTCAGTCCATTGTCTCCATTTAGTCTTTCCCTTGTCTGACCCTTGTCTTACCCTAGTGCACTACAAAGTGCACTACGAAGTGAACTGATAGTGAACACCAAGTGTACTTACTGTCAAGTTTGGTCTTAACAGTACTGTACAATGTCACCGGTGCAAAGTGTGTATTGCAAGGTTAGAAGTTTACGCTTAAGGAACCATAACCTACATTGTCAACGGTGCGGAATAAATATTGCAAGGTAAGAAGTTTACGCTTAAGGAACCAGGACCTACTTTGTCAACGGTACAGAGTATATATTGCTAGGTAACAGGGTTACGCTTAAGGAACCAGGACTTACATTGTCAACGCTGCAGAGTGTATATTGCTAGGTAAGAAGTTTACGCTTAAGGAATCAGGACCTACATTGTCAACGGTGCAGAGTATATATTGCATGGTTAGAAGTATAAACTTAAAAAACCAGAACCTACATTGTCAACGTTACAGAGTGTATATCGCAAGGTAAGGAGTTAAAACCACACGTAGGCCATATTTGTTTACTGTCAATTACATTTTGTGCTATCTTACTTACAGGATTCCTGAACGTACTGGGGTACATAGACTGCACACATGTCCGCATCAGAGCCCCAACACATAACGAAGCAGATTTCGTAAATCGAAAAGGGTTCCATTTAAGTTTAAGAATCTTTTATATGATAAAAAAATAAATGAATTATCAAATTTAGAACAAAATGTTAAACCCAATGACTTTATAGGTTGTCCGAATAGGTATGTTGGTGGTGTTGATTTAAGCTACGTTCTTATTTTCTTATTTGTTCATGTTACAGATTGCATGCGATGCTCGTTTCCTCATCATGGATGTCGTAGCCAAGTGGCCCGGGAGCGTACACGACAGCCGTATACTTAGGTAAAGCAGATCATGTGCAGAGTTAGAGAAAGGAATTTATTCCAATATATATGGAATTCGTTTTATTGTTTCCATTATAAATGACGTACAAAATGCCCATTGTACCTCAAGCAAAGCACCGTTTCGTACTTATTTTGCATAACAATCCATGTACTGCACTACTGCATAACCCAAATTCGAACTTTTCCTCAAGCTAATCAATATAAATATTCTGTTTAAGTTTCATGAATATACAGTCATAAATGTATCCTCTAGAGTGCTAACAAGCTTTTCCCATGATTTGACCTGGTGACCTAGTTTTTGACCGTACATGGCCCAGACTTGAACTTGATTTACAAAATACTAATATAAACATTTTGACAAAGTTTCCTGATGATACAGTCATAAATGTGACCTCTATAGTGTTACAAGCTTTTCCTTTAATTTACCTGGTTACCTAGCTTTTAACCCCAGATGACTCAATATCGAACTCGTCCAAGATTTTATTGAGGGTAACATTCTGGCCAAGCTTCATTAAGATTGTGCCTAAATTGTGAATTCTAGAGTGTTAACAGTCAAATTGTTGACGACGGACGACCACGACGGACGACGGACACAGGGCAATCACAATAGCTCACATTAAGCACTTCGTGCTCAGGTGAGCTAAAAAACGATATAAAATAATAACTTTCATTCGACAACTGGTACATATTGTATGAAAAACGTCTGATGGGTGCAGTATCACGTAAGTAACCATGTGCTTGCATCGTGTTCCAGCAATCCATTGTGCATTTCTTATTGAAATAAGGTAGTAGAGCAGAAAGACTCTATGAAGTACTTGGATTTTATTAAAACTGTGGATATAAAGACACTACTTTGACGAGTACATGTCTTCTAGTTTTTAAAGATGAATTCCTGAAACAGAATATAGGCATGAATATAGCATCCTTACATATAACTAAGCTTTCAGTCCTTTGATTTTATGAAAGTTTTGCAAATTCATCTTTAAAACCTTCTTTGGCTGACTCTTCTCAACTTTCAGTCCTTCGATTTAATGAAAACTTTGCAGATTATTGTTATCTTTAAACCGCTTTTGGCTGGCTCGGAGTGTTTTGGCATGTCATTTTCTTTAAATATTTTAATCATTTGGAAGAAAAGATTAACTTATATATGTCCCTTTTATTTTAAAAAAATGTTTTCATTATCTGTTGCCAGTTTTAGTACAATGATGCTTTTTATTTTGAAACCTTATGATCACACAGTTTTAATCCTTTTAATTTATAGGGCAGACTGTTTGTGATGCTCATAGTTTCAAACAATGACTGCATCGTATCTTTGAAAAGTTTTTGCATTAAGTGCTCTGAATTATACTCCTCCGTCTGCAGATAGGGTTTGGATCTCTAATCATTGAAGTACTTGGGGTTTACCTATAACTTTATTATCATATGTTTTATTTTTTAAGTTTCCTTAAGTTAATGCATACTTTGATAAGATTTCCTTTTTGTTTCTTCTTTGTATATGATTGTTGGGATAAGAGCCCCCAGTATACTTAATTTTACTTACCGTTCCAAGGCGGTACCTAACAATCCTTGATAGACATACTCATTGTGCAAAATGACAAAAATCAATGATGTAATCCAACAGCTGGAAAGCGAATTTGCACTTTTGAAAGCGCGTGTGACGCTGACTTATATTATTTTTAATTTTCAACCGCCAAATGCTATGTACACATTCGCTTGAATAGTTATGACGTCACGCAGTTGTGACATTGCTTTTATTATTGATTTGCTTGATTTAAATGGATTGAACTATGTTGTTAATTGAGACATGATTTATGTTTTTTTATTGTAAATTAAATGTTTTTATATCGGGCTATTTTCTTTCCTGCGGATGAAACATCCTAATAACACACCATGTAAATTCTTTGCACTATGACAAGAAAAGTGAATTGAAGAAACTTTGACCTAGATTTCGACCGTAAATGATTTTTGTTATAAATAGAATCCCAAATTCGTGTTTATTTTTTATATCAAATTTATTAAATTCGTTATTTGAAAATGATATAAGTTTGCATAGGTTTCATTTGTGCATTTCTTAATGCAATATGCCTTGAACACAACTTAACGTGTATGTGCGTTTATAAAATTAAGATACACGACTCTTGTAGGCGTTGAAAAATAGGATTTTGTGGTTTCTTCCCTTTACAATTTATTGAAAAATAGGATTTTGTGGTTTCTTCCCTTTACATTTTATTGAAAAATAAGATTGTGTGTTTTTTTCCCTTTACATTTTATTAAAAAATAGGATTTTGTGGTTTCTTCCCTTTACAATTTATTGAAAATAGGATTTTGTGGTTTCTTCCCTTTACATTTTATTGAAAAATAGGATTTTGTTGTTTCTTCCCTTAACATTTTATTGAAAAATAGGATTTTGTGGTTTCTTCCATTTACATTCTATTGAAAAATAGGATTTTGTTGTAACACCTCCCGGTCGATTTCCATGAATATTTTCGAACGGACTAGTCACCGTTTCTGTATTTGTAATGTACAATGAGATTGTTATGATCATTACCTACATTGACTAACCGACAACTATTAAGCTGAAGCATTAATATTGTGTGACGGACCTTGTCTCATGCATCCCCTGGCCATATAGGCGATGTTCACGCTACACACACGTTCAACTTGGTTTTAAATTGTTTATTTTAAATTACACACCGTTGTGTTGCAGCTCGAATTTAAATAAAAAGTAATAAGTGAAATACTTGTCGGTTTGGGCTTTTGCCTGTCCCTTTATAGGCAAAATAGTTGCATTTTTCGAATGGTTTGTTGTCTTAATGATGAAGCGCATGGAGTAATCGATTACCATTAACTACCTGATAATGTACATGGAGATTACCCCTTACTACTTGTTGGAGGGTATGGCGTAGCCGATTACCCTTTACAACTTGATGAAGGGCATGGCGTAGCCGATTACCCTTTACTACTTGTTAAAGGGCATGGCGTAGCAGATTACCCTTTACAACTTGATGAAGGGCATGGCGTAGCCGATTACCCTTTACTACTTGTTGAAGGGCATGGCGTAGCCGATTACCCTTTACAACTTGATGAAGGGCATGGCGTAGCCGATTACCCTTTACAACTTGATGAAGGGCATGGCGTAGCCGATTACCCTTTACAACTTGTTGAAGGGCATGGCGTAGACGATTACCCTTTACTACTTGTTGAAGGGCATGGCGTAGCCGATTACCCTTTACAAATTGTTGAAGGGCATGGCGTAGACGATTACCCTTTACAACTTGTTGAAGGGCATGGCGTAGCCGATTACCCTTTACAACTTGATGAAGGGCATGGCGTAGACGATTACCCTTTACTAATTGTTGAAGGGCATGGCGTAGCCGATTACCCTTTACTACTTGTTGAAGGGCATGGCGTAGCCGATTACCCTTTACTACTTGTTGAAGGGCATGGCGTAGCCGATTACCCTTTACTACTTGTTGAAGGGCATGGCGTAGCCGATTACCCTTTACAACTTGTTGAAGGGCATGGCGTAGACGATTACCCTTTACAACTTGTTGAAGGGCATGGCGTAGCCGATTACCCCTTACTACTTGTTGAAGGGCATGGCGTAGCCGATTACCCTTCACTACTTGTTGAAGGGCATGGCGTAGTCGATTACCCCTTACTACTTGTTGAAGGGCATGGCGTAGCCGATTACCCCTTTCTACTTGTTGAAGGGCATTGCGTAGCCGATTACCCCTTACTACTTGTTGAAGGGCATGGCGTAGACGATTACCCCTTACTACTTGTTGAAGGGCATGGCGTAGCCGATTACCCTTTACTTCTTGTTGAAGGGCATGGCGTAGCCGATTACCCCTTATTTCTTGTCAAAGGGCATGGCGTAGCCGATTACCCCTTATTACTTGATGAATGGCATGGCGTAGCCGATTACCCCTTACTACTTGATGAAGGGCATGTCGTAGCCGATTACATCTTACTACTTGATGAAGGGCATGGCCTAGCCGATTACATCTTATTACTTGATGAAGGGCATGGCGTAGCCGATTGCCCCTTACTTCTTGTTGAAGGGCATGGCGTATCCGATTACCCCTTACTACTTGATGAAGGGCATGGCGTAGCCGTTTACCCCTTACTTCTTGTTGAAGGGCATGGCGTAGCCGATTACCCCTTACTACTTGTTGAAGGGCATGGCGTAGCCGATTACCCCTTACTACTTGTTGAAGGGCATGGCGTAGCCGATTACCCCTTACTACTTGTTGAAGGGCATGGCGCAGCCGATTACCCCTTACTACTTGTTGAAGGGCATGGCGTAGCCGATTACCCCTTACTTCTTGTTGAAGGGCATGGCGTAGTCGATTACCCTTTACTACTTGTTGAAGGGCATGGCGTAGCCGATTACCCCTTACTACTTTTTGAAGGGCATGGCGTAGCCGATTACCCTTTACTACTTGTTGAAAGGCATGGCGTAGTCGATTACCCCTTACTACTTGATGAAGGGCATGGCGTAGCCGATTACCACTTACTTCTTGTTGAGGGGCATGACGTAGTCGATTATCCCTTACTACTTGTTGGCATGGCGTAGCCGATTACACCTTACTACTTGTTGAAGGGCATGGGGTAGTCGATTACCCCTTACTACTTGATGAAGGGCATGGGGTAGCCGATTACCCCTTACTACTTGATGAAGGGCATGGCGTAGCCGATTACCCCTTGCTACTCGTTGAAGGGCATTGCGTAGCCGATTACCCCTTACTACTTTTTGAAGGGCATGGCGTAGCCGATTAACCCTTACTTTTTTTTGAAGGGCATGGCGTAGCCGATTACCCTTTACTACTTGATGATGGGCATGGCGTAGCCGATTACCCCTTACTACTTGCTAAGGGGCATTGCGTATCCGACTACCCCTTACTACTTGATGAAGGGCATGGCGTAGCCGATTACACCTTACTTCTTGTTGAAGGGCATGGCGTAGCCGATTACCCCTTACTACTTGATGAAGGGCATGGCGTAGCCGATTACCCCTTACTACTTGATGAAGGGCATGGCGTAGCCGATTACCCCTTACTACTTGATGAAGGGCATGGCGTAGCCGATAACCTTTACTACTTGATGAAGGGCATGGCGTAGCCGATTACCCCTTACTACTTGTTGGAGGGCATGGCGTAGCCGATTAACCCTTACTACTTGTTGAAGGGCATGGTGTAGCCGATTACCCCTTACAACTTGATGAAGGGCATGGCGCAGTCGACTACCCCTGATGGCGTAGTCGATTACCCCTTACTACTTGATGAAGGGCATAGGGTAGCCGATTACCCTTTACTACTTGATGAAGGGCATGGCTTAGCCGATTGTCCCTTACTACTTGTTGAGGGGCATGGCGTAACCGATTACCCTTTACTTGTTGATGAGGGGCATGGCGCAGTCAATTACCCCTTGCAACTTTTTGAAGGGCATGGCGTAGCCGATTACCACTTACTACTTGTTGAAGGGCATGGCGTAGCCGATTACCCCTTACTACTTGTTGAATTGCATGGCGTAGCCGATTATCCCTTACTACTTGATAATGGGCATGGCGTAGCCGATTACCCCTTACTACTTGTTGAGGGGCATGGCGTAACCGATAACCCTTTACTACTTGATGAGGGGCATGGCGCAGTCAATTACCCCTTACAATTTGTTGAATGGCATGGCGTAGCCGATTACCCCTTACCACTTGTTGAAGGGCATGGCGTAGCCGATTACCCTTTACTACTTGATTGAGGGCATAGCGTAGCCGATTACCCCTTACTACTTGATGAAGGGCATGGCGTAGCCGATTACCCCATACTACTTGATGAAGGGCATGGCGTAGCCGATTACCCCTTACTACTTGATGAAGAGCATGGCGTAGCCGATTACCCTTTACTACTTGATGGAGGGCATGGCGTAGCCGGTTACCCCTTACTACTTGATGAAGGGCATGGCGTAGCCGATTACCCCTTACTACTTGATGAAGGGGATGGCGTAGCCGATTACGCTTTACAACTTGATGAAGGGCATGGCGTAGCCGATTACCCTTTACAACTTGTTGAAGGGCATGGCGTAGCCGATTACCCCTTACTACTTGTTGAAGGGCATGGCGTAGCCGATTACCCCTTACAACTTGATGGAGGGCATAGCGTAGCCGATTACCCCTTACTACTTGATGAAGGGCATGGCGTAGCCGATTACCCCTTACTACTTGATGAAGGGCATGGCGTAGCCGATTACCCCTTACTACTTGATGAAGAGCATGGCGTAGCCGATTACCCTTTACTACTTGATGGAGGGCATGGCGTAGCCGATTACCCCTTACTACTTGATGAAGGGCATGGCGTAGCCGATTACCCCTTACTACTTGATGAAGGGCAAGGCGTAGCCGATTACCCCTTACTACTTGATGGAGGGCATGGCGTAGCCGATTACCCCTTACTACTTGATGAAGGGCATGGCGTAGCCGATTACCCCTTACTACTTGATGAAGGGCATGGCGTAGCCGATTACCCCTTACTACTTGATGAAGAGCATGGCTTAGCCGATTACCCTTTACTACTTGATGGAGGGCATGGCGTAGCCGATTACCCCTTACTACTTGATGAAGGGCATGGCGTAGCCGATTACCCCTTACTACTTGATGAAGGGCAAGGCGTAGCCGATTACCCCCTACTTCTTGATGAAGGGCATGGCGTAGCCGATTACCCTTTACTACTTATTGAAGGGCATGGCGTAGCCGATTACCCTTTACTACTTGTTGGAGGGCATGGCGTAGCCGATTAACCCTTACTACTTGTTGAAGGGCATGGTGTAGCCGATTACCCCTTACAACTTGATGAAGGGCATGGCGCAGTCGACTACCCCTGATGGCGTAGTCGATTACCCCTTACTACTTGATGAAGGGCATGGGGTAGCCGATTACCCTTTACTACTTGATGAAGGGCATGGCGTACCCGATTTCCCTTTACAACTTGATGAAGGGCATGGCGTAGCCGATTACCCTTTACAACTTGATGATGGGCATGGCGTAGCCGATTACCCTTTAAAACTTGTTGCAGGGCATGGCGTAGCCGATTACCCCTTACTACTTGTTGAAGGGCATGGCGAAGCCAATTACCCTTTACAATTTGATGAATGGCAAGGCGTAGCCGATTACCCCTTACTACTTGATGAAGGGCATGGCGTAGCCGATTACCCTTCACATCTTGATGAAGGGCATGGCGTAGCCGATTACCCCTTACTACTTGTTGAGGGGCATGGCGTAGCCAATTACCCTTTACTACTTGTTGAGGGGAATGGCGCAGTCAATTACCCCTTAAAACTTGTTGAAGGGCATGGCGTAGCCGATTACCCCTTACTACTTGGTGAGGGGCATGGCGTAGCCGATTACCCCTTACTACTTGGTGAGGGGCATGGCGCAGTCAATTACCTCTTACAACTTGTTGAAGGGCATGGCGTAGCCGATTACCCCTTACTACTTGTTGAAGGGCATGGCGTAGCCGATTACCCCTTACTACTTGTTGAAGGGCATTGCGTAGCCGATTACCCCTTACTACTTGTTGAAGGGCATGGCGTAGCCTATTACCCCTTACTACTTGATGAAGGGCATGGCGCAGGCGATTACCCCTTACTACTTGTTGAAGGGCATGGCGTAGCCGATTAACTTTTACTACTTGTTGGTTGAAGGGCATGGCGTAGCCGATTACCCCTTACATCTTGATGAAGGGCATGGCGCAGTCGATTACCCCTGATGGCGTAGCCGATTACCCCTTACTACTTGATGAAGGGCATGGCGTTGCCGATTACCCTTTACAACTTGTTGAAGGGCATGACTTAACCGATTATCCTTTACAACTTGTTGAAGGGCATGGCGTAGCCAATTACCCTTTACAATTTGATGAATGGCAAGGCGTAGCCGATTACCCCTTACTACTTGATGAAGGGCATGGCGTAGCCGATTACCCTTCACATCTTGATGAAGGGCATGGCGTAGCCGATTACCCCTTACTACTTGTTGAGGGGCATGGCGTAGCCGATTACCCTTTACTACTTGTTGAGGGAAATGGCGCAGTCAATTACCCCTTACAACTTGTTGAAGGGCATGGCGAAGCCGATTACCTCTTACTACTTGTTGAAGGGCATGGCGTAGCCGATTACCCATTACTACTTGTTGAAGGGCATGGCGTAGCCTATTACCCCTTACTACTTGATGAAGGGCATGGCGCAGTCGATTACCCCTTACTACTTGTTGAAAGGCATGGCGCAGCCGATTAACCCTTACTACTTGTTGGTTGAAGGGCATGACGTAGCCGATTACCCCTTACAACTTGATGAATGGCAAGGCGTAGCCGATTACTCCTTACAACTTTATGAAGGGCATGGCGTAGCCGATTACCCCTTACTACTTGATGAAGGGCATGGCGTAGCCGATTACCCTTTACTACTTGATGAAGGGCATGGCGTAGCCGATTACCCCTTACTACTTGATGAAGGGCATGGCGTAGCCGATTACCCTTTACTACTTGATGGAGGGCATGGCGTAGCCGATTACCCCTTACTACTTGATGAAGGGCATGGCGTAGCCTATTACCCCTTACTACTTGATGAAGGGCATGGCGCAGGCGATTACCCCTTACTACTTGTTGAAGGGCATGGCGTAGCCGATTAACTTTTACTACTTATTAAAGGGCATGGCGTAGCCGATTACCCCTTACATCTTGATGAAGGGCATGGCGCAGTCGATACCCCTGATGGCGTAGCCGATTACCCCTTACTACTTGATGAAGGGCATGGCGTTGCCGATTACCCTTTACAACTTGTTGAAGGGCATGACGTAACCGATTATCCTTTACAACTTGTTGAAGGGCATGGCGTAGCCAATTACCCTTTACAATTTGATGAATGGCAAGGCGTAGCCGATTACTCCTTACTACTTGATGAAGGGCATGGCGTAGCCGATTACCCTTCACATCTTGATGAAGGGCATGGCGTAGCCGATTACCCCTTACTACTTGTTGAGGGGCATGGCGTAGCCGATTACCCTTTACTACTTGTTGAGGGAAATGGCGCAGTCAATTACCCCTTACAACTTGTTGAAGGGCATGGCGAAGCCGATTACCTCTTACTACTTGTTGAAGGGCATGGCGTAGCCGATTACCCCTTACTACTTGTTGAAGGGCATGGCGTAGCCTATTACCCCTTACTACTTGATGAAGGGCATGGCGCAGTCGATTACCCCTTACTACTTGTTGAAAGGCATGGCGCAGCCGATTAACCCTTACTACTTGTTGGTTGAAGGGCATGACGTAGCCGATTACCCCTTACAACTTGATGAATGGCAAGGCGTAGCCGATTACTCCTTACAACTTTATGAAGGGCATGGCGTAGCCGATTACCCCTTACTACTTGATGAAGGGCATGGCGTAGCCGATTACCCTTTACTACTTGATGAAGGGCATGGCGTAGCCGATTACCCCTTACTACTTGATGAAGGGCATGGCGTAGCCGATTACCCTTTACTACTTGATGGAGGGCATGGCGTAGCCGATTACCCCTTACTACTTGATGAAGGGCATGGCGTAGCCGATTAACCCTTACTACTTGATGAAGGGCAAGGCGTAGCCGATTACCCCCTACTTCTTGATGAAGGGCATGGCGTAGCCGATTACCCTTTACTACTTATTAAAGGGCATGGCGTAGCCGATTACCCCTTACTACTTGTTGGAGGGCATGGCGTAGCCGATTAACCCTTACTACTTGTTGAAGGACACGGTGTAGCCGATTACCCCTTACAACTTGATGAAGGGCATGGCGCAGTCGACTACCCCTGATGGCGTAGTCGATTACCCCTTACTACTTGATGAAGGGCATGGGGTAGCCGATTACCCTTTACTACTTGATGAAGGGCATCGCGTAGCCGATTTCCCTTTACAACTTGATGAAGGGCATGGCGTAGCCGATTACCCTTTACAACTTGATGAAGGGCATGGCGTAGCCGATTACCCTTTACAACTTGTTGAAGGGCATGGCGTAGCCGATTACCCCTTACTACTTGTTGAAGGGCATGGCGTAGCCAATTACCCTTTACAATTTGATGAATGGCAAGGCGTAGCCGATTACCCCTTACTACTTGATGAAGGGCATAGCGTAGCCGATTACCCTTCACAACTTGATGAAGGGCATGGCGCAGTCGATTACCCCTTACTACTTGATGAAGGGCATGGCGTAGCCGATTACCCTTTACTACTTGATGAAGGGCATGGCGTAGCCGATTACCCCTTGCTACTTGTTGAAGGGCTTGGCGTAGCCGATTACCCCTTACTACTTGTTGAAAGGCATGGCGTAGCCGATTAACCCTTACTACTTGTTGGTTAAAGGGCATGACGTAGCCGATTACCCCTTACAACTTGATGAATGGCAAGGCGTAGCCGATTACTCCTTTTAACTTGATGAAGGGCATGGCGTAGCCGATTACCCCTTACTACTTGATGAAGGGCATGGCGTAGCCGATTACCCTTTACTACTTGATGAAGGGCATGCCGTAGCCGATTACCCCTTACTACTTGATGAAGGGCATGGCGTAGCCGATTACCCTTTACTACTTGATGGAGGGCATGGCGTAGCCGATTACCCCTTACTACTTGATGAAGGGCATGGCGTAGCCGATTACCCCTTACTACTTGCTGAAGGGCAAGGCGTAGCCGATTACCCCGTACTTCTTGATGAAGGGCATGGCGTAGCCGATTACCCTTTACTACTTATTAAAGGGCATGGCGTAGCCGATTACCCCTTACTACTTGTTGGAGGGCATGGTGTAGCCGATTAACCCTTACTACTTGTTGAAGGGCATGGTGTAGCCGATTACCCCTTACAACTTGATGAAGGGCATGGCGCAGTCGACTACCCCTGATGGCGTAGTCGATTACCCTTTACTACTTGATGAAGGGCATGGCGCTGTCGATTACCCCTTACTACTTGATGAAGGG
Organism: Mya arenaria; assembly: GCF_026914265.1. Classification (NCBI taxonomy): domain Eukaryota; kingdom Metazoa; phylum Mollusca; class Bivalvia; order Myida; family Myidae; genus Mya; species Mya arenaria. Next base: position 40,955,341 of record NC_069137.1, on the reverse strand, counting down.
CATGGCGTAGTCGATTACCCTTTACTACTTGATGAAGGGCATGGCGTAGCCGATTACCCCTTGCTACTTGTTGAAGGGCTTGGCGTAGCCGATTACCCCTTACTACTTGTTGAAGGGCATGGCGTAGCCGATTAACCCTTACTACTTGTTGGTTGAAGGGCATGACGTAGCCGATTACCCCTTACAACTTGATGAAGGGCATGGCGTAGCCGATTACCCCTTACAACTTGATGAAGGGCATGGCGTAGCCGATTACCCCTTACTTCTTGAAGAAGGGCATGGCGTAGCCGATTACCCTTTACTACTTGATGAAGGGCATGGCGTAGCCGATTACCCCTTACTACTTGATGAAGGGCATGGCGTAGCCGATTACCCTTTTCCACTTTATGAAGGGCATGGCGTAGCCGATTACCCCTTACTACTTGTTTAAGGGCATGGCGTAGCCGAATACCCTTTTCTACTTGTTGAAGGGCATGGCGTAGCCGATTACCCCTTACTTCTTGTTGAAGGGCATGGCGTAGCCGATTACCCCTTACTACTTGTTGAAGGGCATGGCGTAGCCGATTACCCCTTACTACTTGTTGAAGGGCATGGCGTAGCCGATTACCCCTTACTACTTTTTGAAGGGCATGGCGTAGCCGATTACCCTTTACTACTTAATGATTGGCATGGCGTAGCCGATTACCCCTTACTACTTGTTTAAGGGCATAGCGTAGCCGAATATCCTTTACTACTTGTTGAAGGGCATGGCGTAGCCGATTACCCCTTACTACTTGTTGAAGGGCATGGCGTAGCCGATTACTCCTTACTACTTGTTGAAGGGCATGGCGTAGCCGATTACCCCTTACTTGATGAAGGGCATGGCGAAGCCGATTACCCCTTACTACTTTTTGAAGGGCATGGCGTAGCCGATTACCCTTTACTACTTAATGATTGGCATGGCGTAGCCGATTACCCCTTACTTCTTGTTGAGGGGCATGGCGTAGCCGATTACCCCTTACTACTTGTTGAAGGGCATGGCGTAGTCGATTACCCCTTACTACTTGATGAAGGGCATGGCGTAGCCGATTACCCCTTACTACTTGATGAAGGGCATGGCGTAGCCGATTACCCCTTACTACTTGATGAAGGGCATGGCGTAGCCGATTACCCCTTACTACTTGTTGAAGGGCATGGAGTAGCCGATTACCCCTTACTACTTTTTGAAGGGCATGGCGTAGCCGATTAACCCTTACTTTTTTTGAAGGGCATGGCGTAGCCGATTACCCTTTACTACTTGATGATGGGCATGGCGTAGCCGATTACCCCTTACTTCTTGTTAAGGGGCATTTTAGCCGATTACCCCTTACTACTTGTTGAGGGGCATGGCGTAGCCGATTACCCCTTACTACTTGGTGAGGGGCATGGCGCAGTCAATTACCTCTTACAACTTGTTGAAGGGCATGGCGTAGCCGATTACCCCTTACTACTTGTTGAAGGGCATGGCGTAGCCGATTACTCCTTACTACCTGTTGAAGGGCATGGCGTAGCCTATTACCCCTTACTACTTGATGAAGGGCATGGCGCAGGCGATTACCCCTTACTACTTGTTGAAGGGCATGGCGTAGCCGATTAACTCTTACTACTTGTTGGTTGAAGGGCATGGCGTAGCCGATTACCCCTTACAACTTGATGAAGGGCATGGCGCAGTCGATTACCCCTGATGGCGTAGCCGATTACCCCTTACTACTTGATGAAGGGCATGGCGTTGCCGATTACCCTTTACAACTTGTTGAAGGGCATGACGTAACCGATTACCCTTTACAACTTGTTGAAGGGCATGGCGTAGCCGATTACCCCTTACTACTTGTTAAAGGTCATGGCGTTGCCGATTACCCCTTAGAACTTGATGAAGGGCATGGCGTAGCCGATAACCACTTACTACTTGTTGAAGGGCATGGCGTAGCCGATTACCCCGTACTTCTTGATGAAGGACATGGCGTAGCCGATTACCCTTTACTACTTGATGAAGGGCATGGCGTAGCCGATAACCCCTTACTACTTGATGAAGGGCATGGCGTAGCCGATTACCCTTTACAACTTGTTGAAGGGCATGACGTAACCGATTACCCTTTACAACTTGTTGAAGGGCATGGCGCAGTCGATTACCCCTTACTACTTGATGAAGGGCATGGCGTAGCCGATTACCCTTTACCACTTTATGAAGGGCATGGCGTAGCCGATTACCCCTTACTTCTTGATGAAGGGCATGGCGTAGCCGATTACCCCTTACCACTTTATGAAGGGCATGGCGTAGCCGATTACCCCTTACTACTTGTTTAAGGGCATGGCGTAGCCGAATACCCTTTACTACTTGTTGAAGGGCATGGCGCAGTCGATTACCCCTTACTTCTTGATGAAGGGCATGGCGTAGCCGATTACCCCTTACTACTTGATGAAGGGCATGGCGTAGCCGATTACCCCTTACTACTTGATGAAGGGCATGGCGTAGCCGATTACCCTTTACTACTTGATGAAGGGCATGGCGTAGCCGATTACCCTTTACTACTTTATGAAGGGCATGGCGCAGTCGATCAGCACTAACTACATGTTGAAGCGCATGGCGTAGTGTTTTAACGGCTTAGTACTTGCTAAAGCGCATGGCGGAATCGATAACCGTTTTTTTTTTCGATAAAACACATTTTGTCTTTATAAACACAGCAGTTTATCAGCGAGTGTACTTAAAAAGGTTTCAAAGCACAACCAAGTCATGACTTTCCAAATGGCTCAGGCACAGATTTACTATTTATAAATAAAGATTTCATCTGTATTCAGTGCATATGTTCTGATTTAGCCTTTCAGTTTAATGAACTAGTTGTAAATTGTGGTTGCATCTGACATAGTATCTACATATTGTTAGGTCATACTTTTTGTTCTAGTTTTCGTTCCAAAACCTTACCTTCTCAGTCAGGTGAGGTTATGTTCTCTTTCTGTGATATCTGCAGTCATAATATAGTCTGTTCAAAGTACAAACCAAAGTAATTTAAAAGCTTACTCAATTCAGACTTTAACATCGGTGTACTCGGTTCAGATAAGAGTATCGCCGATACGATTATAAAATTTTCGTCACGGCATATCTGGTTAACTGTTAATAGTTATGGATATATACTTTGCAACATTGTAGCCGGTATAACATTCAATTTTAATGCCGTTCAATATTATCGCCCCCCCCCCTTCGAGATCAATAGTAAACTTTGAACGTTTAAAATTGGACCCGAAAGCATATTAATTAATGACACTTTGTTGCATGAAAGGTTGGCCGTCGTTTCGAACTGATCAATTTATTACCAATCCAACTGTAGTCGGGCCATATTTTTTATTTTAAAATATGAATCTATTAGTTGCATGAACAGTACCTATTATTTTTCAGTACACATTTCAGTCGATAAACTTTTTTTTTTACTGTAAGTAATAAACATTCTTTGGAACGTAATTCACAAGTAAAAACTACTACGTTTAGCTTCGTCCTTTACTCTGCTGATACAAGCCAGATGAAGATCAGCTAAACTTGAATAACATGTTGATTTAAAATGTTTGCAAGATTTGTTAGCTGTATCTTTTTCGACTTGACATTTTAATATAACAGTAATGCTATTTTGTTGTGGACTTTTGCTGGGGCTGATTAAAAACGTGCGTTACTTTTTTCAATAATTGTCAGATTGCTAACAGACAAAAGTGAAAGGTACTAAACCTACAGATCAGTGATTCTTCTTCCGTTAATCTATAACACATTTGAAAAACTAATGCACACCCGCTTGCAACATTTTACTGAGTTGACTTCTATATATCTACAAGGCGAGTAAAATCCTGTCTGAGAAGGCGCGGGCTCGAGATGCGACTGCTTGGCAATGCATTCAAAGAAGCTAGCCAGTTAGATTCAAGAAGTCGCTTGTCCGTGTTTTTTAGCCAACGGACAGTCGATATTTGAAGTTGAGATTAAGTATTATTCACCATTAAAATTGTCCCTGACACCAATCACTTTCCAATGACTGTTTTGCATGTTTTTATGTGTTTACACAATTTGTTGGGGGGGGGGATGAAATAACATTCCCAACTACAGTATACGATTTTTTTGTAATAATCGTATCGAACACAACTGATCTAACTTGTTCAAGGGCATTCAAGGTACACGCAGGTACAAGTAGTTTACCGAACGTAATGATTATAGTGATAAGATAAATGTTTGTTGACTTTTATTTTTATCTTAGGGATGAAGGATGTCAACATCGCTTCCCATCTTCAACCTTTAGACTCTCTGACCGGTTTTGATAATTTGAAAGTATCGACATCAATTGATGACACGGTAACTGATACAACGTGTCCTATATCTGCCATTGTGTTTTCAATTTTATTTTAAATGGTCGTTCTCCAAAAGTACTTTACGGTCCAAATGTCGCTAAGTGTAGCTTGACGTTTCTCAGTTGATCTGGGTCTGCGCATACTCTTTTTTGAATTCATTTTTTGATCAACTGCAACAAAAACGTTATTCAGATGTTTTTACTTTATTAAAAAAGAAAAATGCATACGATGTTGTTTACAAGCAACATTTGAGAATAGGACGATGTCCCCCAAAACGGTTCTTTTCCAATTTTGACATAAGAACTAAATAAAATGGTGACCCTTCAAAAGTTATTTAAGATATACAATCACTTTAAATGATATAAATACATCAATTGTGTGAGTTTTGTGGCAGGTAAATAAAGAGACATATATTGATGTTTAGGAAATAAGGTTTTGAAAAACGATAGTCAACTTTTATAAAAATATTTGACTACGCTCTTCTCAGAGAAAGTTTTGTTGACATATTATGAAAAATGCCTGTTTATTTGTGTTTCTATTGTGATATTTGTTCTCATTTTTCATTCGTTCCGAGCTAAAATTAAATGCATTAAGTAAAACATAAAGAATGAGGGAATTAAACTTGAGGTCATTTGTCGTCTGGTAAACGTAGTTAACAACTTGAAATATTATGTTTGGTGGTATTCCAAACACAAGGGCGGTCTTTTCAACCAATTGATGAATTTTCTTAATGTGAATATATTTTCAATGTGTTCAGTGGTCTTTATACACACAATGATACATCTTTACAAAGATATTTATATATGTTGATGAACTGATGTTTATCATTGATGTATGCTCTTTGGCCGACTTCCTTTATACATTTGTAATTAACAAAACTTTAATCAACCTGATGGCTTGGTTTTGCCGACGTCGTCTCAAATTGTGGATGTAATCCGACTGTTCAAGGGTTTATATACTAACTGTTATATTTAAGAAAGTAATAAACAACTCAATTATAAAACGCATGTAATATATTACACTGCTCAAAATATCAAACGATCATAATCTTTAAAATCGTACTATATGTGTTGAAAGAAAATGTGTTTTTTAGAAAAAGAAGATATTTGAAGATATCAGAGGTATCCGCCTAGTCTGTATAACAGACTTCATTGAAAATCATGAATAACTAATTGAGGTGATAAGTATTATCTTGAACTATAGATAGGCAACCAAACCAGCCATCAAAAGCACAATCACGGTGAATTACGTTTATACTTAAAACTATTAGCTCGATGTTTAGTGGAGCTGTAAAACGATGCTCTTGTGGAGCTTACACCTACTCCCTCTTGTATGACATGTGTAATCTGATCATGTATGGCATGTGTAACCTGATCATGTATGACAGGTGAAACCTGATCATGTACGGCATGTGTAACCTGATCATGTGTGACATGTGTAACCTGATCATGTATGGCATGTGTAACCTGATCATGTATGGCATGTGTAACCTGATCATGTGTAACCTGATCATGTATGGCATGTGTAACCTGATCATGTATGACATATGTAACCTGATCAAATATGGCATGTGTAACATAATCATGTGTGGCATGTGTAACCTGATCATGTATGGCATGTGTAACATGATCATGTATGGCAGGTGTTTTCTGATCAAGTATGGCATGTGTAACCTGATCATGTGTGGCATGTGTAACCTGATCATTTATGGCAGGTGTAACCTGTTCATTTATGACATGTGTAACCTGATCATGTATGGGAGGTGTAACCTGATCATATATGGCGTGTGTAACCTGATCATGTATGACATGTGTAATCTGATCATGTATAACAGGTGTAACCTGATCATGTATGACATATGTAACCTGATTATGTATGACATGTGTTACCTGATCATGTATAGCATGTGTAACCTGATCATGTGTGACATATGTAACCTGATCATTTATGGCAGGTGTAACCTGATCAAGCATGACATGTGTAGCCTGATCATGTGTGGCATGTGTAACCTGATCAAACATGACAGTTGTAACCTTTTGAAGTATGACTTGTGTAAACTGATCAAGTGTGACAGGTGTAACCTGATCATGTATTGCATGTGTAACCTGATCATGTATGACATTTGTTACCTGATCATGCGTGACAGGTTGTATGGCTCAATGTTGCATTGGAGAACAATTTACACACTAAGACAAAATTTACGCCTATTATACAAGACTTAGAGAAAAGGGTGTCTATGCTCTTCCAAAGGTTAAAGGTTTTGGATTTAAATCATTCTGTTACTTAGTCTTTGGAACTTATTGCCTGAAATTATCACCCAAATTGTGCATTTAGCAAATTTAAAGGTTGCTGTTAATCATGAATGAATAATTGAGGTGATAAGTATTATCTTGAATTATAGATAGGCAACCAAGCCAGCCATCAAAAGCACAATCACGGTAAATAACGTTTATACTTAAAACCATTAGCTCGATGTTTAGTGGAGCTGTAAAACTATGCTTTTGTGGAGCTTACACCTACTCCCTCATGTATGACAGGTGTAATATGATCATGTATGGCATGTGTAACCTGATCATGTATGACAGGTGAAATCTGATCATGTATGGCATGTGTAACCTGATCATGTGTGACATGTGTAACCAGATCATGTATGGCATGTGTAACCTGCTCATGTATGGCATGTGTAACCTGATCATGTGTAACCTGATCATGTATGGCATGTGAGACCTGATCATGTATGACATATGTAACCTGATCAAATATGGCATGTGTAACATAATCATGTGTGGCATGTGTAACCTGATCATGTATGGCATGTGTAACCTGATCATGTATGACAGGTGTTACCTGATCAAGTATGGCATGTGTAACCTGATCATGTGTGGCATGTGTGACCTGATCATTTATGGCAGGTGTAACCTGATCATTTATGACATGTGTAACCTGATTAAGTATGACATGTGTAATCTGATCAAGTATGGCATGTGTAACCTGATCAAGTATGACAGGTGTAACCTGATCATGTATGGCAGGTGTAACCTGATCATGTATGGCATGTGTAACCTGATCATGTATGGCAGGTGTAACCTGATCATGTATGATATGTGTAATCTGATTATGTATAACAGGTGTAACCTGATAATGTATGACAGATGTAACCTGATTATGTATGACATGTGTTACCTGATCATGTATAGCATGTGTAACCTGATAATGTGTGACATGTGTAACCTGATCATTTATGGCAGGTGTAACCTGATCAAGTATGACATGTGTAGCCTGATCATTTGTGGCATGTGTAACCTGATCAAACATGACAGTTGTAACCTGGTGAAGTATGACTTGTGTTAACTGATCAAGTGTGACAGTCGTAACCTGATCATGTATTGCATGTGTAACCTGATTATGTATGACAGTTGTTACCTGATCATGCGTGACAGGTTGTATGGCTCCATGTTGCATTGGAGAACAATTTACACCCTAAGACAAAATTTACGCCTATGAAACAAGACTTAGAGAAAAGGGTGTCTATGCTCTTCCAAAGGTTAAAGGTTTTGGATTTAAATCATTCTGTTACTTAGTCTTTGGAACTTATTGCCTGAAATTATCACCCAAATTGTGCATTAAGCAAATTTAAAGGTTGCTGTTAAGCGCCATATGACTGATAATTTAGTATTGTTAAATGTTCCTTTTTGAAATACGGTGCGTATGTGATTTTTTTAATAAAATATAACATATCAAAAGCAAATCGATGGAGGATTTAAAATTGTTGTTTTGTTTTAAGACCATAACCGCAAGTGCATAATTTAATTTAATCTTATCGCATTTCATCTAACTCTTTTAATATTTTTGTTTAATTTTATTAAATGTGCAAACATTAAATTGTGATATTGTTCTAAACTCTGTGATATTCTTTGGATGTACAGTATGTTATACTTGTGATAAAATACAAACAATCCACTTACTGTGATACTAATTAAAAGCGATATGAAAATACACATGTGTGGTCTTAATTATGTTTATGTAAGTAAAAAATGCCTCTCTATGTCATGCCACCAACATTAAGGACCTCAATGGAAATAAGGGTTCTCTGTGACCCTTTTTTTGAGTTATCCTTAGTGCTGGTTTACAGGGCATGGACCAGTCATATTTGCATTTATGTTATATTTTTATATTTACTGCACATATTGTTTTGATTGTCTATGATATGCACTCATTGCCGAAATCAGTATAACTATAAAACTATGTCCTGGCTTTGACAGTCCTTCACGAAAACTTCGAAGATCAGATGCCATGAGACCGTCATCTTCTGCATAACACATGCTTATAAAACATATCCTAGTCTGTCAATGTTAGACGCAAAAGCTAAAAAAATGTATGAGAATGGATGAACAAAAAATCAGGGATTACCATGTCATGCGTATTATTTATACCTGCGAATGCGTATGTCTAGCATCCCGTTTTGTCTATGTTGTTCAAACCTGTAAACGCATATGACTAGCGTCAAGATTTACCGTTATCCACTTTTGTCATTATTCTTCATACCTGCAAACGCATTTGTCTACCCTCCACTTTTGTCTTTATTCTTCATACCTACAAACGCATATGTCTAGCGTCCATTTTTTAATTATGCTGCGGACCAGTGAGCGCGTAAGTCTAGCGTCCATTTTTGAATACGTTTTTTTTTTTAAATTCTTTGTTGTATTTTAACGATTATGTACAACAAATGACAAGACGGAAATTAATCATTTTGTGGAAACGTTTCCTCTTTAATGTTTGAAATGTTTTTTGTCAATGTATCATTGTGTACAATATGTAATATTCCATATTAACCTCGAAATAATGTCTGTAAATTAGTTAAATTTGTACAGCTATCAAACCACACAGCACATCATACATGTATCAATCAGGTAAGTTCCTTTAAAACTTAACATCACTTTTTCACAATTAAGAATTCTTCAAATTGTTATAACTAATTTATCTTCATTTAATCAAATTTAAGTAAAAATGTAAACTGGTTATTTTTTAAAAGGATATATATTGATGAGTTTTTTGTATAACTGCGGCTAATTAGTAGCTTGTTCATTTGTAATTAAAAACTGCGGTGGCCAGGGAAGACATATTTTTAGCATATCGGATAGGCATTTCTGGTGAATAAAGCCGTGCTGGAAAACTACATCTGCCATCTCCGATGCCAGATGAGTCACGATCTGCGATGTAATACTTTCTATTTCTTTTATTATACACTTTATGTAATCATAATGATGATATTTCAATAGATGAGTACCATTTACATTAACTTCACAAAAATAGACCTTAAAAACATAACAAAATAATTCTTAAAAGACGTGACATCAAAGGAACTTATTGAGGTATGCAGTGAATACAAATTATTGTTAATCATGACGTCAGTAAATATCATCGCACGCGACTTTTGGTGAAATGTACAAAATGCGCTTTTTTAATGTATTTCTTCACAAAAAAAATAATTAAATTCAGATATGCTACTAGAAAAATGATATACCATGCGTGTCCGTTCCGGATAGAAAAATTCTACCCTCGGCAGTCTGCGAAGCCGGTTACTAGAAAAGCCTCGTTACCTGGAAACGCAGGTGCCCTTGGGTCGGACATTTCTATCCGAAACATAAACATTTGACAGATATTACTCTATTGCCATCTGAACAAAATCTCACTTTACACATTTTCACTCAGAAAGTTTTAATGCATAAAACACATATACCGGTAGTGTACACAAACAAATAAATTGTTTATCTTTTGAAATTGTAATTTTATGAGATATGCCATTTCATCAGTTTCGTTTATCGTGCCTTAATAATACATGACCTTGTATTACTAAATACAATATAAATACATCTGATTTTCAAACCAATGTCAACATTCAGCAGTTCCTTCTCTTCTTTATGTCTGATCACAATGTCACAGCGTGATTTGATGTACATCCACATTGTAGGTAAAACCTGCTCTGTGTATCAACAGTAGGCCTTAATTCTCTGTAGGTCTTGTACATGTTGATTGGACAGTTTGGGTCACCTGTGAATCAAACATTATACAAGTGTACTGTATTTATATATAATGCACCTTGAAATGATTAATAATCAGTTTTACCTTTAATTGTATTATTCATATGAAATGCATTATACAATTAAATTTGTTTAATACTGTATTCTTACAACTGAGAATATACTTTTAGATGCTATTTGGTTGGCCAAAACATGTTTAGAGGCATACCTCTTGCTTCCCATATTTTGGGCTTGAAGGCTCTTAGATCATCGACGATACCTTTTCTCGTCTTAGTTGCCCTCTCAGTGAATTCGAGAAAGAGCTATCCACTGGCGCCATTAGACTTCACCAGCTCCACATCTCCAAAAAGAGCTTAGTGTCATGCTCTTGCCGACCCCTCAAGTCCTGATGGATAGTCTTATTCAACCTTGTTGTGCTAATGAGAGCCTTTTGACTTTCTGAAAATGAATAATAAAATCGATATGAACAATAAAAAACCAAGCCAAATTGTAAAAATATTGTCGGGGTTGGGGGGAGGGGGTTCTGTCGAGTCAAGACTTGTACAAATAACACCGGTTGCTTCATGGTCGTTTAAAAACATTTTTACACTTATCTCCCTTGGCATTGTCACCAAGAAACCTAACGGTGTCAATGTAAACAAATAGCTGTCAAAACGTTTACTTACTAAAACTGTGAAAGCAAACTTTTCAACAGAAGATTGTCTTTATTTTAATAAATAAATATGATGATATATTTTTTTGTTGGTATTTACTGCATATTTGGATGATTCTCATATCTATTATTAACTAGGCTGTAGGGGAAACACAATGCATTTTTTGACTAACCGGGTCCAAGAAGTTGATGAGAATAGAGTGTCTGTATTTCCTCGCCCGTTGGTCTTATTCCAAGACCCCTCTCTGTCAAATATTTGGCCTTGGCCTTACGTGTATTCCGCGCTTCAGAATACTCCTTTTCCACTAGATGTCGTCGGATCGATGAAATTACTCATTGTATGGTTGTAGGCTCCAGTTCTCCGCCAGTTTGTGTTTTTAAACCCAAAAGGAAACGAAACAATAAACCATCAAAGTTCAATTGCCGGGATGTTCTTCAACTCCCTGTTTTCCCTATCCGTTCTTAGCCATTCTATGATCGTTTTTACGTCGCTTTTTGTTTTCGAAACCGTCGCCGTATTTTTCTTAGAGTCAAAAAACTTCAACGTATGTTCAAATTTTATGTTGTTCGCTTTAATATTTCCATTAATGTCTAAAAGTCTATCGCATGTGCGTTTATTAACTCGCCAACTATGGAAAAATAATGCCTAGCACGCGCCGGCCGATATCGCACAATGCCGCAAATAGCCGCATATTGACATCAAAAGCGTGCCTTTTTTGTTACGATATATATATATAATATATACGTATTAAATAATTATATATGATTCATAATCAATCAACGATTACAATCCAGCTCAATTTTCAACTTTCAGCATTACTGCACTTCCAAGGGAAGCAGTCATGTTTATGTAGAGAACGCCATTAAAACATCTTCATACGAGATATTATTATGCATCATGGTGTAATTACTTATTACCAGACTAGCCATGCCCTTAAACCTTTGTTCGCATGTTCTTACTCGTTAAGTGTAAACTTATGATTTGTTGAAGACATTTCGTGAAGAAAGAAATTGTGGCAAATGAAGTTGTGAAATGCTGGAAATAAATCGTGAAATCTTGATGTATGAATTACAAACTGTCAAATCAAAACTCTTATCTTGCAGATTATGCATTTTATTTCTTTGATGACTTTAGTAAGCCATGTATTATCCTCATAGAGTTGCACTTGTATTGAAACCATTACATAGTGTGTTATTTCGTTTATTTTGCTAGTAGAACTATTACGAAAGTTACTTAAGTTTGTGTTGTTAATGAGACCTAACTAACGCAGATACAACCGAGAGTCATTGAATACTGTATCTCCAAAATCGACACATTTCTAACCAAGCAAATAATTAGCCAAAACGTAATTCTTTTTCAGACTCAACGGCACACTAGTGGACTGGAGTTAAAGAAGATACGACCACAGTAGTTTGCTGATGAACAATGTTTGCAGTTAAAAGTGACTATACTCCTGACCGGAAGTACATTTCTTTCAAATGATTGTACTGTTTATTAGTGAACCGGATGATTTGGGATACAGTCGGACACTTGAACCAAGTTCTTAAACTAGAGACCATGTTAAGTGATAATTCTGGTTGCTATTAAAAGATTGGATTTAATGTTTATGTAGGCTGCATGTTTTTGTTACATATTTTCGTTTGGGTGTAGTTCATGGCATGTTTTTCGTACTCAAACCTTTTTAATCGAATTAAGTTGTTTAACGTTAATGTATTTCGAATTTTCTGGCATTGTTAAACTGCAGTGATTCATATATTTTTATAGAACAAACGATTCTCATTAGCATATGAAGATTTCACGCATCACATCAATGGTTTAGTATTCATTATGAAAGAACTGATTCCCTGTACTTTCCTACAAGCGGCAATGCATTCGTTTCGACCAATGTATCAATAATCTCCGAAGAGGCGTTCTCTGATCAATTCAACGGTTTTGCCTTCGTTAGGTACAAATATTCTCAATGGAATCCGATTATAAAACCTGGTATCTTAGAACAAAATGAGGTAATGATGTGTCCACTCATCGGGGCGGATCCGTAATCCAGTGGTTAACCGAGGGATAACAGGTTATTATCCCGGTCATACCACTGAACCGTCTTCCAGAAGGAAGGTTAAATATTAGATCAAGTTTGGCAATGCAGTAAAATGCTTTACGTTTAAGCTCTACCACTAGTTACATTATGTGCACTATAAACCAAACCCAACTGACACTCTGACTTGGGTTGACACCTGTGGGAAGTCCGGTGACCTAGTAAACTAAATATACATATTATATCTTAAATGTTAAGTCATACCCTTTGAACTAGTTGTATTCGAAACTTATCCACTCACTCAGTGAGGTTGTTTTCTCTTCTTATGACATCTGCAGATATCATTCGAGTGTTCAAAGTACAAACATAAGTGATTTGAACGATTATTTTAATCAGATTTTGAATTCAGCGTTCACAGTTCAAATAAGTGTATCCTTGATATAATTATATCTGCTGTTCATGAAATATGCGGTAAGCTGTTCAAATGATGGAAAAATACTTCCCAACCGCTGTCTCATTCAAATTTGACCCCGATGAATATTCACCTCCAGGGTCCTTTTTTGACGGATGGCGGATCAATTTGAAGCGTTAAAAGCTGAACACGAGTGTTAATAAATGGATTCTTGTCGCGTGTACAATTGACCCTATTTCAAATTAATCAATTATCATGGTATTTAATATCAAATTTCTATCAATTCTATTCTCATACTTCATCAAATGTATCAAGTGTGTATGTTGGTTAATTATTCCACGAAATTCGGTAAGATACATCATACTTAACTTTATTCAATACCAATTTTGAATACATCCCGAACTGAGATCAGATCACTTATCAACGTTAAAAACTGACCCCAGAGCCGCTTCAAAGTAACGTACCTTGCAGTCCAAACTTCAGTCGATACATAGTTTTTTTATTGATTGTAAATAATAAACAATGAGAAAAACGTATGACCAAAACCTGCAACTGAAATATCGAGGGGGAGGGGGGTCTGTTAAACCAATGTCGGAGGAGGAAATCTATGTATCTTAAAAATGTAATTAAAATCGGTTTATGTAGTTCCAGCTCGGGCTAGGCGTAACGTTTAAATGAGCTAATCAGTACAAAGCAATCACCGGTCATATATGAGCTTTTTTCTGCTACAGAAGGTATATCTCTGTCTTTACCTTGATTCAAAATTTGTGTTAGGGTCAATTTTCAACAGGTTCAAAATTCAATGTTTCAAAGGCAATGTAAGCCGGTTCTGGAAAACACATTTTTGGGGATGTAGATGTTTTTTTTTTCATTTTAGTGTACGCCTTTAATTTGACAAAATAATATTATGAAATGCTTTTGAATAGCTATGTACAAGGAAAGTACAGGTAGTTTTTAGAAGGCTTTAAACAACAAAGAGGTCGTACGAGTAAACTGTAATATTAATATTTGTTGACAAACGATGGCTATCAACACCACATCTATCTTCAAACCTTTAGTCCCTCTAAACAAATTTGATAATTTGAAAGTGTGGACATCAAATGATGACAACGTAACTGATACTCTGCTTCCTATATCTGGATTTGCGATAAGATATCATACTCACGTATCACGATGAGCCCGATAAATAACCGATGTTGACCACATAGTCGACGTTTAAGTTCAACTAGATTCAAATAAGATAATATAGTCAAAGGTCTTAGAGATTAACAAATACAGTGTAGTCGCACTCTCTCCCGCATGAACTGCTGTAATATGGGTTGTCATATATAATAGTGCAAAGTGCCACTATATATATATAGTGGCACTTTGCACTATCCCGCTGTTCAGCAGGACTCCGTTTCAATCAGTTTTGCGAGGCTTTAAATAACTTCCTTTGTGTAACTCCGTATTTGTCCCAATTGCGTTTCAATAAAATATATTTAGATAAGATTCTGACCGTAACCTTACGGGTGTTCCCGAAGACTCTTAAACAGCGGGAGGCTAACGACTGAGATATCTCATTGAAACGAGCCACTGGCTTTCACAGTGATGCGGTAGTGTCTGTCTGTTGATGGACGTATCGTAGGTGCGACTTCTAATTTTGCACTAATAGTATGTATGTGCAGTCCGTTCTAATGATCAAGTCTACAAAAATGCTTTAGGTATTTAAATCTAATCTAAGCCTAAACGTGTGTGAGTCATTTCCAACTGTTAAAGTTTGACAACGCTAATTGTATGCAATATTGAATATCTGTCATGTTAAAAAGTGATTTCATTGCAAACTATGAAAATTACTACTGTAACACATATCATTTGTCATCAATATAAGTATAACATCATCATCAACATCGTCATCATCATCATCATCATCATCATCATCATCATCACCACCATTATCATCATCATTATATTATCATCATCATCATCATCATCATCATCATCATCATCATCATCATCATCATCATCATCATCATCATCAATAATAATAATAATAATAATAATAATTATAATAATAAAAATAATAATATTCATCATCATCATCATCATCATCATCATCATCATCATCATCACCATCATCATCATCATCATCATCATCATCAATAATAATAATAATAATAATAATAATAATAATAATAATAATCATCATCATTATCATCATCATCATCATCATCATCATTAATCATCATCATCATCATCATTAATATTCATTAATAATCATGATTAATCATCATCATCGTCATCATCATCATCATCATCATCATCATCATCATCATCATCATCATCATCATCATCATCACTGAAAAATTGCAAAACCTATCAAATATAAAAGAAAAACGCAATCCAAATAAACCATACACACATGAGCTGCTCTACTTAGAACAAAACAATATCAAAATGCAAGATATGTCAAAATTAGCGATCTTGTCAGCTTTACAATTAAGGGTTGACAAAATAAATTTTAAAATATCATTTAAACTTTACTGAAAGCATTGAGTTTTTTTAATCAAAATCAGCAACAATGGTCTGTAACGTTTGAACAGGACTTATCACTTCATGTTATAATTTGTCTGTTATACAAAAAATCAATATGATAATGTACGAAAGTGAATAAGAAATTGTCAGGCAAAAAGAAATGGAACATTTTTGGCATTTTTGTACGGAACATAATGGTCAACTTAGGCGAAAGCAATTACAATTGCAATAAAATGATTGTTATTGAACATATTTTGCTAATATTTTATCAATATAAACATACTTTTAATGCAAAATAATGATCGCGTACTACAATTTCGTATTATCTACCAAATCTCTGAGCTTTTAACGGATCATTTGCGATAAGCTTTTTAAATGATTAATGTTGGATTATCTTAAACATTCTAACACTAAAATGTCATAAAAAGAGTTATTGCGAATGTTATATTAGTCCATTTCTTAAGAGTCTGTGTTTAATTTGTATGTATCACCTCCGCTCAGAAAATCTCCCCGGACACATTTAATTGAATGCAGTCTAAGCATTGTGTTACCTGAACAATTATTTTATTGTAAAAAATGCTTTAATCGCCTCAGTCTATTTAATCAATTCTGCTGAGATTGAAATAATTAAAAGAAAATAAAACTGGTGTATTCCATATTGTCCTTAGCATGGCAACAGAAACATTTCTTTTTCGAGTCAAATGTTTTAAATCCGTTACCCAGATAGTTTTTCTTGCACCGGAGTGCCGACGCTTCATTCATTCATATACCATTTCAACTATTGTAATCGTGATGTAAGAAATATGATAATAAAGTGTTAACAATCATTATGTGTACTTTCTCTTCCATATATTTTTTTGCATCCCATTCCATATCTAAAATCACCGATGTCAACACATCGGCAGCACAACATACTATTTGTGTATGTGTTAATTTTCTTATACTCGAACTTAAATTAGGAGCAAATGGTAAACGAACTGTTATGCTAGTGGATTTTATTTAACTTGATAATGTTCCCCCATTCTGCATATAAAAATATATATAATAATATCACATGTATAGTTATAATGATTGGCTGATGCAATTGACGGAGGAGCATTATACTTTAAATTCAAAAACCATTTCACCGTCAAATAAATACCTAGTCTAATGCGAAAACCAATAACAATTTAAATGGTAAAGTATGATTTAAAACAGCTGATCAAAACAGTTACAGATGTTGCAAAATCCACGTATACGTGAGAGGTTGCAATACCCATGTACAATTGTAGTTGTACTCGTTGGTTCGACTAGATTGGTTGCAATACCCACGTGTACCTGTAAGTGTACTTGTCGATTAGACAAAAAAAGCTGACAATACCAAAATATACATGCTGCTGTACTCGTCGATTCGACTTGAGAGGTTGCAATATCTACGTATATATGCTGGTGTACTTGTCGACTCGACTAGAGAGGTTTTAAAACCCACGTGCACGTAAAGGTGTACTCTTCGACTCGACTATATAGGTTGCAATACCCACGTAAACATGCTGGACTACTTGTCAATTCAACTGGAGAAGCTGTAAAACCGAGTTAAGGTTACGATGTACTTTAAGATTGGAATAAAGAGGTAGCAATACCCACGTACATGTGTAGGTGTACTCTTCGATTCGACTAGATAGGTTGTAAAACCCACGTTAATGTGTAGGTGTTCTTATCGATTCGCCTACAGAGGTTGCAATACCCATGTATACGAGTTGCTGTACTTTTTTTAATAGAGAGGTTATAATACCCTATTACACGGGTAGGTGGACTCGTCGATTCGGCTAGAGAGGTTGTGATATCCACGTCAACGTGTATTTCATTAGAGAGGTTGCAACACCAACGTATACGTGTAGGTGATGCTGATGCAGATGCTGCTGCTGCTGCTGCTGATGATGATGATGATGATGATGATGATGATGATGATGATGATGATGATGATGATGATGATGATGACATCTCAATCGATGCCTTTAACTTTCTCGTGGATTAGGCTCTGTTTTTGTAAAAAGTCATCAGATTTATTCTTTAAAAGTTTTGGTTTTAATGCTTGCATATATAAAGTGTTTTTATTTCACTGATAACATGATATTTTGCAGGCACGGTCTGTCCTTCTAGTGGCCGTATCAATATCAACTAAGATAAGAGGCCATTATAATGCAAGATATAAAGTCTTATCGTTTGTTTATTGATTTCAAAAGGGGTTATGTTTGGTGCAATAAATATAGCATACGATTTTGCTTGAGTGAGCAAATTAATCGGGCGGCAAAAACGTTATTATTGTTATTATCATTCAAAAAGTAACAAATTTTGCTTTTGACAGAAACTCTTTTGTGTTTTGTGATCATAACAGCTATTATACAAAAAAATGTTGTTACAGTTGTGTTATGTTTTGCAACGCAATGAGCAGAGACTGTCCTAGTTTTATCATGTTTTGTAGAAATATTGATATCAATACAGAACACGTCTCCACGGGCTTCCACTTCATATTTGAATTGCACTTCAATTTGTCTGTAGTGCTTCAATATTCAAATGATAAAAATTCAAATGATAACCATAGATATCAGAGATTTGTTTGTCTACTTAATAACTCTCTGTTTATTTAACTGTTTCATTTGAATGATATGATAATACAACTATTTGAATGACGTCTTCGAAAGTCTTTCACGATGTTTTTTAAATTATTCTCTCAAATGAAATAAAACGAGACAAACGAACTTGGTTCTGAAAAGTTTCGATTTGAATATGGTTTGGGCTTCAAAAAGTAGTAGTATTAGTATTAGTAGTAGTAGTAGTAGTAGTAGTAGTAGTAGTAGTAGTGGTAGTGGTAGTGTTAGTGGTAGTGGTAGCGGTAGCGGTAGCGGTAGCGGTAGCAGTAGCAGTAGCAGTAGCAGTAGTAGTAGTAGTAGAAGTAGTAGTAGTAGCAGTAACTGAATCAAGAGCAGTAGCAGTAGCAGAAGCAGTAGCTGTAGCAGTAGCAAAAGCAGTAGCATTAGCTGTAGATGTAGCAGCGGCAGAAGCAGTAGCAGTAAAAGAAGCAGTAGTAATAGGAGTAGTAGTAGTAGTAGTAGTAGAAGCAGTAGTAGTAGTAGTAGTAGTAGTGGTAGTAGTAGTAGTAGTAGTAGTAGTAGTAGTAGTAGTAGTAGTAGTAGTAGTAGTAGTAGTAGTAGTAGTAGAAGCAGTAGCAGCAGCAGCAGCAGCAGCAGCAGCAGCAGCAGTAGCAGTAGCAGTAGTAGTAGTAGAAGAAAAATGTAAGCAATTAATTTACACCATAACATGTTTTGAAATTGATTTATCAATTCATCAAAACTGCATTTAAGAATAATCCAGTTCATATGCTGATCTTATGAAATATGTATATGCCACTTTAACTTTAGTCATATTTTAAATACAAATTAAAGCAATATCTGATGGTATTAAATCGTCCGATTGTTCAAGCTGTAGACAGGTAAACTCGACAGTATTTGTTTAGGATCATCCTGTCATTTAATAAGTGTGCTCTTACAATTAATTAAAAACATGGTTGCAGTCTTGTTATCAGTTACTGATATTGTCCGTAAATGCATTATAAGGTATGGTGTTAAAGGTGTATTGCTCAAAATCCATGTTTGATATATTGATTGTAACTAAACCCGTCATTGAGTTTATTCAAACATAATTTCGTGTTTGTGTGAATTACCACTTATGCTCATGTTAAAAGATATACAAACGGATTGCTCGTTGCTCATTGTAAGAAATAGTCTGCTGAATGTAAACTTGTATTTGGTTTTAAAATGACTCGGGCTGTGTCACTTGTTCTTCAGTGTCGGTTAAAATCACTTATAGACGTCAGCATGTACTTGTATAAACACAGCATGACTAGTCATTCAATGTCAAACCAGTCGACAATTGTATTTATACAATAGTCGACTGGTTTGACATAGAATGACTAGTAGAACCATACACCCACAAACAAGTCGACTTTTGTATAACATTACACCCACAAACAAGTTGACTATTGTATAACCATACACCCACAAACAAGTCGACTGTTGTATAACAATACACCCACAAACATGTCGACTATTGTATAACAATACACCACAAAACAAGTCGACTATTGTATAACTATACACCACAAAACAAGTCGACTATTGTATAACAATACACCCACAAACAAGTCGACTATTGTATAACAATTCCCTCACAAACAAATCGACTATTGTATAACAGTACACTCACAAACAAGTTGACTATTGTATAACTATACACCAACAAAGAAGTCGACTATTGTATAACAATGCACCCACAAACAAGTCGACTATTGCATAACAATACACTCCCAACAAGTCGACTATTGTATAACCTTGCACATCAAAACAAGTCGACTATTGTATAACCATAAACATAAAACAAAATAGAATATTGAATAACCATACACCTCAGCACCAAGCATTTATCTTAATATGAAATAAGGCACTGCCTTGGACGGGCTCTAGGTATGTTATCAACTGCAGAAACTGCTAATGCAGTACATTTTTTCTTAGGTAAACAAGTGTCAAAGGCAAAATTCATTTTATATGACATACTATGACTTTGACTACACCAATTAGATTATTAAGGTGCATAACAAGTTAGGTTAAGGCAATGCAAAGCAAATTTAATATTTTAATGTTTGAAAAAACTCATAATAATAAACACAAGTATATCAATTTACCTAATACTGAATATCATACAAATATTTACAGTACAAATAAATGATTCCTACTTTAAACATAAGAAGGTAAACGAAACAGATTGAGTTTACTTAAAACTAATTATTACAGTTATCTGACAATTAACCTTTACTAAACTATTTTAATATGTAAAACAGCATTATGTATATTTTAGATTTTTAAGGTTCTGCAAATAACCTGAAAAAATGATTTGACCACCTCAGCAGTTTGAAATGAATATAAATTCCCTGTAGTTGATGTTGTAAGCACCATTCCATCATCGAATATAACGATGTATGCAGAAAGTATGAAAATATTTAATTATTTAAAGTATGAGTCTTTCAACGGAATTATACATCTATAACAGTTAATAAAACAAGAGGGCCCTGAAGGCCCTGTATCGCTACTCTAATCCAATACAGATCATCAAGAATAACAATCTGATCAAGTTCCATGAACATATGGTCATAAATGTGGCCTCTAGAGTGTTAACATGCTTTTTCTATTACTTGACCTGGTGACCTAGTTTTTTACTTCACATGACCAAGATCGAACTTGGCCTAGAGCTAATCAATATAAACATTCTGACCAACTTTCAGGAAGATACAGTCGTAAATGAGACCTCAGGCCTCAATTTCTCGAAACTTCTTAAGTCCCTTATAACCGGATTAAGCTAAACTCACTATTTTTGGTTTTGAATAATTTGGATAATATTTACTTCTTTAAGAGTTTGTATACTTTAGATAGGCATTATCTATATGTTAGTTAAATTAAACAATTTTTCATTTATCAAAATTCCATTCAAGTATGTATTTTGAGAAATTGAAATATTAAAAGCTACTTAAGCTTGTTAAGCTTAAGAAGTTTCGAGAAATTGGGGCCTAGAGTATTAACAAGCTTTTCCTTCAATTTGACCAGGTGACTGAGTTTTTGACCACACTTGACCCAGATTCGAACTTGACCTAGAGATTATCAATATTAACATTCTGACCAAGTTTCCTGAAGATACAGTCATAAATATGACTTCTATAGTGTTAACAAGCTTTTCCTTTAATTTGACAGGGTGACCTAGTTTTTAACCCCAGCCGACCCAATATCGAACTCGTCAAGATTTTATTGAAAGTAACATTCTGACCAAGTTTCATTAAGATATTGCCCAAACTGTGACCTCTAGAGTGTTAACAGTCAAATTGTTGACGACGGACGACAACGGACGACTACGACGGATGACGGACACAGGGCGATCACAATAGCTCATCTTGACAAGCACATAGATTATTCAACAAAACATTAGTTCTTGTTATTGATACATATATATTTATGTTGTAAATTTGTAATATATGCACAATAAAGCAATTTAACTGTTCACAACATTATCAGAACAAAAATATACTATAATTATGCTTACATTAGCTCATTTATAAGCTCATTCAGTTTAAAACTACAAAAAGTATATACTTTGCCAATACACTTAATTGTTCAGAACATATTAGGCTTTGTTTTAATTTAAACAATGTCACTGTATTTTAGACATAGTAAATTGCCCCTCCCCCCCCCCCCACAGCAAGAGTTTAGCTGCCTACTGATAAGATGACTGTAATAAACTATGATGTATCGATCTATTTATAGGGGAATACTCTCCAAGAAAATTGACACATTTCTCTGCATTTGATACATATGCAATTCTTGTCTCTTATTTCAATTGTTCATGGTGATTACAGTACTGAAGTCATTGATCCAAGATGCTTAATGCACTCTGGTATAGGGTACTGAAGTGATCGTCCCATATGCCAACTCTGGTATCCTGGATAAAATGTTACTGGTGAATACAGTACTGAAGTGATCAAATCCTGAGGCCACTCTGGTATTCTGGATAAAACGTTACTGGTGAATCCAACTTACTGAAGAGATCAATACCAGATGCCACTCTGGTATCCTGGATAAAACTTTACTGGTGAATACGGTACTATAGTGATGAATTCCGATCTGAAACAGATTAACACCTATTTTAAACTCAGAATATAATAAACAAGGGTAAATTTGTTTACATTGACGCAGATGAAGAGACTATCACACTAACAAATGAAGTCACCGTTGTTAAAAATATGTAAATATGGCCTAAGACCACAGTTATTCTAACTATATGTTTCATATAGACACTAACCAAGCTTACAATGTATCTCTTCAAAACAGTATTTTCATATAATCTTTTTGCAAAAACAGACTTCAAAACTCCTTTAGTTCAATTTCAGGCTGTATGCAACACATACTGAAAGTTGGGCAATGATATATTAAACACTTTTAAAATGAGTATAAGCACCAGTGGTGTTTTCATAAAAAGCAGAAATAGCCATTTCCATCAATCGGTAAGCCGCAAACTTTTAAAGAGCCATTATTTCCTCATGCATTGGATTAATCTGACCAAGTAAAGTTTATATATATACAAGACAGCACCATAAAAATGGCCTGCCTACTCTATTAAGATTTTTCAAAGCAAAATAAGATTTTTCCACTTTATCAGCTGAGCGTTTATATAAAAAATGACATAGAGCCAAACTGAAATGCTTTCAGGGACAAATGGCGCAGCAAAGAAAATGGTAAAAAACACCAAAACTGAAAGATTCATGACAACTGCTAGTGTTTTCATGTATGAGATGGCTACATGATGTAGAAAATGCAGTGATAGCATAATTATGCTAAGTTTAACAAAAATGCTTAAAGTATCTGTTTTGAAGGCTAGATTTGCCTTAAAATTAAAATTACAGCTCTTAACCAGTGTCTATAAGTTGCTTATTTACACCTGATTAGAATAAATCTCACTCTTTGGAATCATTTACACACAAACAAGTACTACAAAGTTAACTTACATCTTCATTCTGAAATATTAGATTCAGAGTTGCAACTTCTGGATTGTAAAACCAAAGAATGGCATTGACCTTTGAGCAAAATATACGATTCATACCTCCTACGCCTTCCATGCATAAGAAACGGACTGGAAAGAAAACAAGCTGACAAAAGAAGGGCGTTGCAGGCGGTGCGATGTTTTACCTTCATGTGAGGATAACTTTCATTTGTTTCTGTTTTGTTCCCATGATGACCATACAACGTAAATATCAATAAATAATTACTTGTATATTAAAGTATATTAATTAACTTATAATTAAAACATAAGACCATTCCATACTCCATTATTACAATCATTAAAACACAAAAACTATCAATATTGCAATTTTATATAATGCCAAAAAACGTTAGAATAATGAAGGATAGAACTCTTCTTCTTTCTAGTTAAGAAATGTATTTACTTTTAAAAAATAAATAATATATTATGAGGCACTGCATCTTAAGAAATTAACCTGACCCTTCAGAAATCAGCTTCATCAGCCCAGATAAGATTCAAAAGGGCCAATAAGTGATGATAAGACTTTCAACGGAAGTTAATATGAGATTAACAGCTAAAAGTGAGTTACTAGCTGATAATCCCTTGCTGAATCTCAGTCGCTCTCTGGTTCAAATGCGTAGGACTGACTTACTTCTTAACAGGGTATACTCAGGCCTTCCCGCCCAGCAAACAGGACCAGTGCACACACATAATTAGATGATATTTAATTCACTGTGGCTTCCCGTTGCGTAAAATAGCGACCATGATCTAAATTTTGTTGTCAAATCGCACTGCATAGCAGAAATGGACTAGTCAAAACAACATAATATCGTGTCTTGTGTAAAGGTATGGTTGAGCCATGTAATCAGATACTGATTAAGATGAGAAGAAGGTCGACTGAAAATCGTATGTTGCACATTTTGCCGTGCACGTAACGTGACTATCGACGGGAGTATTATATTTCAACCCAACTTCCTATGGTATTGACTAATAAGCTTATTCTTATTTGTTAAGTGCATTTTTTTATTTATATCGTTTTTGGTTGAGCTACAATTTGTTATTAGGACTGAGGTCGAGCCTTATAGCATTTGACTACTTGGTTTAAGTTGTAGCTATAACACTGAACCACTTGATCTTAGGTAAAACTACACCATTGATCTCTTTGCGATTCAAACTACTGATTCCGAAGAAGAAAACAAAATCCGTTGGCTTACTTAAATCTTCCAAGGATTTATTCAAGCAGCCCCTTAAAAAAATGTTTAATCAGGGTTTCAAGGCCGGTGCTTTTTTATTTAACATTTCAGTATTCTATTGTAAAAGTTATTTGATCTGAACGACATTAATCTTTTTTTATCTAACTAAACAACCTCTCATGTCCAGCAACAGTAGATGTATGAACTAACGTATCATGTGTAATGAAGTAGACTGCCTAGTATAATGAAATTATTGCACAAACTGTACAACTGCTATGTTTGTAGAATCATAATACCTTTGATTTTTATATTACGCACTATCAACGATCTGTTGCATTTTTGGTATCATCCTGGCAAATATATTCCAAATCTTAGCAATGAAGCAGCACTTTTCTGGCCTGCAGATATGGTAGGTTGACATATAACGGAATAGACTTGATCTTTGTTTTGCTTGACTTGTTTTATAAACATGTTGTGCTTACAGATTCCTTTTGCCCTAAAAAGCAATTTTTAAGTAAACAAAAAGAAACGGTGTCAAATTTATTGCATTCTTAAGAAGGCCAACATTACAAGAGTACATTCTGTTTAAATTCATCTAGTTCACAGTAGTTTTGTAAAACATTTTGATATTTTAATATAACAACTGCATGGAAAAGCAAGTCAACAATTCAAATTTAGTCCCTTTTGGGGGCACATGGCTAGGGTCCAATAATGATATAGACACTAAATATATTAATACCAAGTATAAAACACAAACACAACGTACAAACAACACGATCATGGATATACGTACACTTATTTAAATGTGTTTGCCAATCAAATACTATTAAAATTCCCGCTAGTAAATTTACATATTTGTTCATCAAAATTACACCATTAGTTTAGATCATGAAATTATGTAGAAATTACAAGACTCAAACTCTATAAACCGGAAAATGTTTTATATCCAAAGATTATCTGCAATTGTTTTGATAACACACTCAATCTTTCAAAAGTTCATCCAATAAATGGCGGCGTAGTCAATTGTTTATGTATTCATGAGCTGTTTACTGATCAAACTTAAGTGATTAATGTTTATACGTTTGTACTAAAAAGAGCGAATAATACCGGGAAATGAAAATTGACTTGAGGGGCCGCCACGGGTAGCGGCGTAGTTAGCACTCTTTTCAAAAAAGACGGTAAGTCAACAAATAAATAAAACTAATACAATTCCGAATATAAGCATAAAAGCAACATACATTTCGTTCATTTCAATTATTAGTGATTATTATTGTATATATTTGTGATCATAGAAAAAAACATACTTAAACGATTTTCTTTACATATTTTAAATGACAATCGTGAACAAAAGTATGATTTTACACTGAAATAACAAATATCCTTTAACTAGTCATTGTATCCGAACTGACTTTTTTTTTTCCGAAGTCAAAAAAAGCTTCATTGTTAGATTATGTTTGTATATACAATATATTGGGAAAGGACTCTCATAAGATGTTCACACTCTTCCAGTGAAATCTTTTATGTTGATATTGTATAAATTATGTTTTTTATCATCGATAAAATATGTTTGAACCATATTGAGGCTAATTCTGCCAACACAATATTCTTCAAAGAGTGTTATGAAGCTGCTTCGTAGTCAAAGCTTATTGTGCTTACATAATATCTGGGTTGGTATTCGCACAAAGCCAATCGCCAATCAACTTCTTCGCATTAGATGCTTCAGTCTTGCATGTATTAAGAACGTGCTTGAGAGTGTAATAGCACACAGGGAAACTGATCATACCGGCAGCGATACATCCTACAATAGGTACTGTAAAATTAGCGACGGTTGCGACACCTTTTGAAGGAGCAAGATATGACATAACTTTGAGTAATTCTGTTGCAGACATTAACTGATGTTTCATTTGCATCTTATCTTTGAACTTGCTTACATCCATTCCCATTCGTTTCGACATTTTAATTAGGCTGTCCTCGTCAATTCCTAATTGTTCACGGTATATCTTTGCTTCGCGATGCAGAATACCTAACTCGACTGCCAGTCCTGTACCAGGTATTGGTATCGCTGAGCTTAAAGAGCCTAAAAGCGCGATCTTTAGTATTCTATTTTCTAGAACCTTAAGTTTCTCATCGATT
The DNA here is from genome assembly GCF_026914265.1 of Mya arenaria. Taxonomy (NCBI): domain Eukaryota; kingdom Metazoa; phylum Mollusca; class Bivalvia; order Myida; family Myidae; genus Mya; species Mya arenaria. The sequence continues at coordinate 40,928,432 of NC_069137.1, read as the reverse complement.
ACAACTTGGGTTTCCGCTGCCAAAGACATAATGAAGGCATCTCGCTTCAAGGTTGGTGCTTGTTTAATCAAAACATTCATCATGTTTTGAAAGTCAAATGCACTAGTATCGAAGTTGTTGACAAGAAAAATATTTTCACCACTGTGCTCAACGTTCCCTTTTTTAAGCTGATTTAAAATGTTGTTTTTCACCGTTACTTGGACATTTCTGTCCTTGTACGTGTTCGGGTATGCAAGTTTGTCCTTTATAATATCGAGATCAACTTGTGTTCTTACAAAAAAGAATTTCTTTTCTTTCTCTTGGATATCTTTCGCAAACCAAATATCACTATCTTTGAATGAGCCTGATGAAACTATAATGAAGAAATCAAAGTCAGCCACATTCTTCTCTACATTTTTCCAATACTGCTCTTTTGTGAAATTAGGTGTGTCTACTCCAGGTAAATCCCAAAGCACAAGATTTAGACGCTCTGGATGACAATACATCTTCACCTTTTCTGTCGTTTCAATTACTCCACAGGCTGCACCCGCGGCGTCTTCTGCAGTAAGTCCTAACATGGTATTTATTAAAGCCGATTTACCAGATCCGCTTTGTCCAACTATAGCAATGTTGAGCTTAATATCTTTCCAGCTGTCAAGATCGATTTGAACGTGCTGTTGAAGCTCAGACAGTCCGCGCTTTCTCACTGTGGCCATATAGCTTTTTAGTTTTTCAACAAAGCTGTGTTCAAAAATCTGAAAAGAGGAATATCGTAGAACGGGTATTTTACATAATATGTTACCTCTATTGCTAAAATGGATCATTGCACCTGATGTAGTAGTAGTAGTAGTAGCAGTAGTAGTAGTAGTAGTAGTAGTAGTAGTAGTAGTAGTAGTAGTAGTAGTAGTAGTAGTAGTAGTAGTAGTAGTAGTAGGTAGTAGTAGTAGTAGTAGTAGTAGTAGTAGTAGTAGTAGTAGTAGTAGTAGTAGTAGTAGTAGTAGTAGTAGTAGGAGTAGTAGTAGTAGTAGTAGTAGTAGTAGTAGTAGTAGTAGTAGTAGTAGTAGTAGTAGTAGTAGTAGTAGTAGTAGTAGTAGTAGTAGTAGAAGTAGTAGTAGTGGTAGTAGTGGTGGTGGTGGCGGTGGTGGTGGTAATGGTGGTGGTGGTGGTGGTGGTGGTGGTGGTGGTGGTGGTAATAGTAGTAGTAGTAGTAGTAGTAGTAGTAGTGGTAGTAGTGGTAGTAGTGGTAGTAGTGGTAGTAGTGGTAGTAGTGGTAGTAGTGGTAGTAGTGGTAGTAGTGGTAGTAGTGGTAGTAGTGGTAGTAGTAGTAGTAGTAGTAGTAGTAGCAGTGGTAGTAGTAATAGTTGTAATAGTAGAAGCAGCACTACTAGAAGTAGTTCTAGTAGAAGTAGTAGTAGAAGTAGTAGTAGTAGCAATCATAGTAGTAGTAGTGGTAGTAGTGGTAGTAGTGGTAGTAGTGGTAGTAGTAGTAGTAGTAGTAGCAGTAGCAGTAGCAGTAGCAGCAGCAGCAGCAGCAGCAGCAGCAGCAGCAGCAGCAGCAGTAGCAGTAGCAGTAGCAGCAGCAGCAGCAGCAGCAGCAGCAGTAGCAGTAGCTGTAGTTGTAGTAGTAGTAGTAGTAGTAGTAGTAGTAGTAGTAGTAGTAGTAGTAGTTGTAGTAGTAGTAGTAGTAGTAGTAGTAGTAGTAGTAGTAGTAGTAGTAGTAGTAGTAGTAGTAGTAGTAGTAGTAGTAGTAGTAGTAGTAGTAGTAGTAGTAGTAGTAGTAGTAGTAGTAGTAGTAGCAGCAGCAGTAGTAGTAGTAGTAGTAGTGGTTGTAGTGGTGGTGGTGGTTGTGGTGGTGGTGGTGGTAGTAGTAGTAGTAGTAGTAGTAGTAGTAGTAGTAGTAGTAGTAGTAGTAGTAGTAGCAGCAGTAGTAGTAGTAGTAGTAGTAGTAGTAGTAGTAGTAGTAGTAGTAGTAGTAGTAGTAGTAGTAGTTGTAGTAGTGGTAGTGGTAGTGGTAGTGGTAGTGGTAGTGGTAGTAGTAGTAGTAGAAGTAGTAGTAGTAGTAGTAGTAGTAGTAGTAGTAGTAGTAGTAGTAGTAGTAGTAGTAGTAGTAGTAGTAGTAGTAGTAGTAGTAGTAGAAGTAGCAGCAGCAGCAGCAGCAGCAGCAGCAGCAGCAGCAGCAGCAGCAGCAGCAGTAGTAGTAGTAGTAGTAGTAGTAGTAGTAGTAGTAGTAGTAGTAGTAGTAGTAGTAGTAGTAGTAGTAGAAGTAGTAGTAGAAGTAGTAGTAGAAATAATTATAATAATTGTTAGGGGAATGTTTGGTAAAATACATTAGGTTTGTTAAAGATCTTGATATTAACTAATCGGTGTGTTTTATTATTGTGGAATAACAGCAGGGGCAGGAAAATGCAACAAAGATATGACATTGCCAGACACAATATATACAATATCTTAACTCTCAAGGCACGGTCGTATTTTAGGTTAGAATGCATACAATTATTTTTTTATACATATCTCTCCATTGATCTTTTACCTTTTTCAGGGAATTAGTCAATAACCCCACATTTTAGAGCATATGAATTTGTCTGTTAAAGCCTATAGAATTGAGATCGAAACCTAAACTTTCATATACATCTTTTATCTTTATTTTATATTACAATTTATTTATGTTTAAACGTATGCGTAGATCCTTCGATCTCACGTTGGAGCCGTTGATTTTTTTTAATTTTGGCTACTGGGCTTTTCACAATACAATTGACTAGAACTAAAATATAAAGATCTTGTCAAAGTTAATCATATATGGATGGTGGTTTTTAGTTGATTTACATTCACACAAGGGGAATTGCCATTCGGTGAGTATACAGATAAGGTTGAAAGTCATATTAGATTTTGGGAATATAATGCACTAACATAATGTTTCCCTGATTAGATCTACCCTGTGTTTTCAACGTGCACCAGTGTAAAGCACTGTCACTCGCGGAAGACGATTAGTTATGTTTTAGAAGTGCGGCGGGGAATCGAACCGGCGATTGACACGCATTGTGTGTCTACTTGACCACGGATCTGATCAGTTATGATATAATTAACGTGAGGATACGTACCCAGGTTCCTCCTATAGGGGTATTCTGTGCCGGCTCTAAATATGTTAAATATAACAATTAAAATTCCATTTAACAATAGTAGTCGCGTTGAATATAGATAACCATCACAATCTACATTTTAATGTCGAATTGTACCAGACTTTATTTCTACGGAATGAACTAAATTTTAAAAATAAAGAATAAAAATCATATTATAATAAAATGAAATAAGGATTTAAACTTAAAGCTACAGAGAAGTTATATCCTGACAAAGTTTTAAATGAGTATATAATTAATCATTAGAGCGGTTGTATATCAGTTCGTCTCCTTAACTGAGTACGCGTAGCTACACGTACACGTCAAAAGCGCAGTTGAATCAACTTGTTCTCGAAGGCTTGCTGAATCTTACATAAATCAATACTTATGTTATTATTGATAAAATTACTCGTGACAAGGTTTGCAATACTTGACCTTTCGGACGACATAAGATATCTTTAATGATTTGACAACAAAAGCACAGTGTTTTGCATTGCGGAGCACAAGGCTGTGCATTTATGAGGCCGACGTATGCGACGTATGCATTCAAGGTCAGTTATTGTAAACTGTGTTGGAACACAAACTAATCCGGCAATTCACAAAACTTATAAGCTAAAAGTTTCTTTCTCCTGCTTCCTACGTTTAACAAACAATGCATTCATCATGCGCGAGTGGCGCATCCGGCTGACGCTGTATTTCAGATTTGACGGTTTGGTTTGAATGTTTATTTGATCAAATACATGCCAATTAAAATGCGATTTCGAAATACCATCAAAGTCATAGTTCCACCTTAAAATTTGCGTTTGCTATTTTAATTAAGAATAAATGTACCTTTTAATGGTTACATCTTACCCACATAAGACAAAGTTAAGACTTTGTACAATGCTTTCCAAATATATTGTTCTAATGCGACTTTATGGATATCTGATCAACATTAAGAGGGGACGATTCTTCAGTAGATACTTATTTGTTTTGTTTGCCTAGATTATTGATACGTTGATTAAGTTGGGTAACGATATGCATATTACTGAAACGTAAACCGGACGTAATTAAATGTCACCATAACAGCACGTGTCAAACGCTGTATTATGAATCCATTCTGTTATAATGATATGTAACTTACCTTCTCTTCTGTCCGGTACATTAGAGTTTTCGTCCTTCTCCTGTAAATAAAATTGTATTAGATGATATTTATAAAAACGCTCATGGCTTTGGCCGAAAAAATACTTTTGCCGGTTAAGCATCTTATTTTATAATTATTTTACTCTGTGTTATTACAATTACGGAAAATAATATAATATTCATTGGATGCAAACCCAATTGATAACCCAATACTCCTTAACAACTATGCCACTAGAACTTAAACAAAAGCGATCGAACTTTTGACCTTTTAATCAAACATTAATTACATCTGATGATGATGTGAATCAAGCAAAAACGAAACAACAATGCCATAATTTAGTGACTATCAGCGTTAATATTTCTCATGAATTAAGTGGTCTTTAAATATCAACATTTGCTTAAGCTTTCAAGAATTTCGTATCTTAGTTTTAACAATCCGAATGGTTCAGTGAAAAGGGGATTGTTCACGAAGGCTGGTTAACAGCCCTGAAAATTAAAAAAAATGTTTCCTTAATTTTACGACGCAACATAAGTTTGTAAAGAGAAGTGTTTGCTATTATTTGTAGCAAGCGATCAAGAAAATTCCCTAACCCTAACCCTAACCCTGTTTTTTATATAAGAAGCGACGGATCATGGCTATAGCTATGAGAAGCGCCGTTTCTTAATACCTCAGTTAAATCATCAACATACGGCTTATGGTATGAAAGGAATATTATCGGCAACATATTGTTTTATAATGGAAAATCTTATACTTATAACGTCGCATATAGTTGCTATATAGTTTGTGAATTGATGTTCCGCTTATCCAATCAGGGCGCAATATAATAATCAACAAAGACGTCAACAAACAGGCTGAATGACTAAATAGCAATACAAAAATTAACCTGAACTGAGGAGTCCCGGACAGGATCAATAAGTCCCGCTTCTTCATCACTATTAACATCTGCAAAAAAGATTTTACGGCTCTTACGCTAACTTAGGATAATCATCATTAAACCTTTATTGGCAATTATTTAGGTAACACTATTGAATTGAACGCGATGTAAGAGTGTATGTATTCAGACAAAAATATTAGTTTTAAAATAGCAACATTGAACTATTCTGTAATATGCCAGAACATATGATGTTTCGTAGTTACCCAGACCTTTTCTGGTTTATTTTTAGAATCTACAGTGTGATTTAATTTACTCATTCAAATGCATAATAGCAACATTAACATTAGTAAAATGTTTTAAAACTATCTTGTTTCGCTGTAATATAAAGTAATAACAAACAGTTGAAAATATGCGTAAAGTTTGCTGGATAGCTGGAAGGTTTTCAATCGATACCATAACAATATCCGGTCGGAAAATTATTTTCCGCCGGATGTCATTACCTGGCCGAAAGAATATATCTATAATTCCACGCACCTTAATTAAATTCAATTATGTGATAGTAAATCAAGATCGGTATATAATAATCCCGATAAAAGACAATGCATGCGTGTTAAACCACATTTCATGTTTGCAGTTTAATTCCAGGTTTCGATTATTATATCGTTTGGATAGAATTTCGTTTGGTTATATCGAATGTTCGTTATCTTCGTGGTCGTGGTCCCAATAACTTAGCTCTAGGGAGTTTCGACTATATAACATTACTATTTAAACTCCTAAGTATAAAAAATCTAATTGAAACAAATCAAAATGATTTGTGAAAGTAATAAGTTTTGTTTTTTTTAAATCATTTTTTACACCATGCGAAATATGTTTGAACTAAACGGGAGCTTCAATTGATCAAATACCTAAACGACCATGTCCAAAACGCACACACACACGCACGCACGCACGCACGCACGCACGCACACACGCACACTCACACACACACACACAAATGTAATATGTTTTTAACCTTTGCTATCATTATCGGACCATAATCTCCGTTGCTGCCCTTCTTGGCTGTCTCCTTTTTTGGTTTGATCCCTCGCTTCAGCCATACTTGTTATGGTATATCCATGTCAGTCCGCATTTGCGTCATCTGTATGAGTCAACTTATTTTTGATTTCATTTGTCGACCTTCTTCAAGAAATAAAAATGATTATGAACTAATTGTAATTTGTGAAATGTTCTAGCTTACACAAACACCATACACACGTATTTTGCGGTGTGCATGTATATCAAATTGCCAATATCTCTTTTGATAATATCAAACAAACTTTGTTAGTTTATGAAGGTTGATTGCATAATAGGTTGTAATTTCTTTCCTGGCGTTACCTGTGAGATATTGCATTGTAATACACCATCCGGACAGAAAAGGCTTCAAATAGGATGAAACAATCGGAATATTTATAACATTCTTTTGCACAATTTGAAATGTAGCAAAAAGTAAGGTTTCTTGATTATTGATCATTTCAATAATATATTATGTGTTATACTCTTAAGTAATTATTTCCTAGTCATAGTTTACTAACTATACTTTTTTGTAATCTTGTTTGATCATTCAACGGGAACATGATCGGAAAAACATTGCCCGGTACACTATTTTATATCCATCATCTGAAAAGACAATGACTTGTTTGCAGGTAAGATATTTTGTTTGGCTTAAAATTTGTAGAGACACTTTAAGTTGTAGGATAGCGCGCAAAAAATCATTCAGAAAACTTTTTTAATTATTGTATTTCTCTTCCATCGTAAATAAGTCAGATGTTAATTGAGTTTATAAATCAATTTCGGAAACAGAAACTGAATTAAGAGCGGGCTAGAATAATAAACAACAAAATATATTTGCATGCAGATATTATGATGACTTGCTGTAGTATGTCTACCCATAAAAGATAGAAATAAACACGGTATATGTCTAAAAGTATAAAAACCAATCGGTCCTAAAATACTATAAATGCTAAGTGCAGTTTGTACACATTTAATTTGAAATCGCATGTTTGCAGTGTTAATATAAATGAGTATAACATGTAAATCTTAAAGGGACTGTGTCACAGATTGGCATCAAAACAAAAACAAAATTCTGTAACGAATCTCAGGACAATCATTTAATAGAATGTGTAACGCTTTGATATCATAATTTAAAAAAAAAGTACCAAAATGTAAAAAAAAATTGTGTCGGAGACAAGGTTAGAACCCGCATCGCCAAAATTAAAGTCCAGCGTCTTACTCACAGAGCTACAAAGGCTTATTCTAATCGGGTGACATAATTTAGCTACACACCAACCTCGGTAAATTCAATTGATAACAACGACTAGCCAATCACGTATAAGGAATGGTAGACATACCCAGTAATCTTTTTTAATAGAAACATACGAAATAACTGGTAAACTTAAATAAATTGTAAACTATGTGGTACTTCAGTTAGTAAGTTTCAATGCATTGTACACATCGATGACAAGTTTATGTCAGTTTTCGACAATTTTCTTTTTGTTTCGCTATTTTATCATACGTGAGACAGCCACTTTAAACATTGGTAAGCAAAAACGATGCTGTAAACAGCCGAAAAATATGCTTTAAATTATTTTATCGATACATTAAAAATCATCCTATCATAAAAAATGACATGGAATATCATTAACATTTTAAACATAACATATTTATTCAATGCAACACTAAATTTAAATTTCAAAATTAATATCTTAAATTAATTTACCATTAAATTGATTTAACAATAAACCAAGTGATTTGCTGATGATGACTCGGTGAAATACATTTGTATCTTAAATGAAACGGACATTTATACCCTACTTAAATCACCCATTCTTTTTAAATAGTAAAACTTATCAACCAGTTCTTACCTTTGTTTCAAAAATGTTTTACATTACTTTATCCGTCCTCAAACTAATCATTTTCCGCGCTCTATGTTTCAAACATGTTTTACATTACTTTATCCGTCCGCAAACTAACCCAACTAATCACTTTCTGCGTGCGGTGTTATATTTATGTCCAATACGCATGCGTGCCAATGTCAGCAATCGGTTTGAATAATAGGGTTATAAGCGATTTTTATTAAGTGATGAATGAGTTTATATAATACTTTTTTTTTAAATTGCCTGAAGCAACTTAGATTTCATAGTCTTGTTTGAATTTTCGACGTTATATGAAAACCTTCTTACAATATCTTCTGACGGATCAGATATGATTTGGATGATGAGAAAAATATATTGATTTAACAAACTGACCTGTTGGTATTAAGAAACCCTTCACTTCATTAACATTTGAAAGAACTCATTCCGCATTCGGCAAACAATGAATTGTAGCTAAAATATTCCAGGTAGAAGTAGTAGAAATAGTAGTAGTAGTAGTAGTAGTAGTAGTAGTAGTAGTAGTAGTAGTAGTAGTAGTAGTAGTAGTAGTAGTAGTAGTAGTAGTAGTAGTAGTAGTAGAAGTAGTAGTAGTAGTAGTAGTAGTAGTAGTAGTGGTGGTGGTGGTGGTGGTGGTGGTGGTGGTGGTGGCAGCAGTAGTAGTAGTAGTAGTAGTAGTAGTAGTAGTAGTAGTAGTAGTAGTAGTAGTAGTAGTAGTAGTAGTAGTAGTAGTAGTAGTAGTAGTAGTAGTAACTACAAACTACCGATGGTGTTCTTAGCTTATGTGTTAAATACCACGTGTCAGAGAAACAGATTGCTTGTAGCTGCAGTGTCGCATAACCGCATTCTCACAACTGATGGATTCCATAAAATCTGTCAGAGCAAGCGGTGATTCCAGTAGCTGGCGGATAACACCAACCAATATCAGAGCAACAGATTGGTGGTTTAGCATGTTTATTTTAAAACATCTGTCAGAGCAACCAATTGTTGATGTATAACATACCCAAGTCATAGCAACTGGTTGCTGTTGGAAAGAAATACCCCCTGTCAAAGCAACCGATAACTGTAGTTAGTGATGGATTAGTTACACCTGTAAGAGAAACCGATGGTTGTTATAACTGACAGATTACACAGTTCCTTTCAGAGCAACGATTGGTATTGCGACCGTGTGTTTTCTAAGGTGAATGTTTCAGCCTGTGACGTCATTGTTTTCAACTTTTTAACTTAAGTTATGATTTCGAAGAAGATTTAAGCAAATGTATATTTCCTCTAGGTAATGCATTCTTTTATAAGATTTACCATTTACTGTTTACTTTATTCGGAATTTGTTGGGATAAGAGTGAGGTTGCGCACACAAACTAGTTTAACCCTCTGTAAATTTACATTTTGTTGACCGTTCCAAGGCGGAACCTTACAACACTTTATAAAGCACCCTAGGCACCGCTGCTGACCAATACTAAACACTTTGTCAGAACAACCGATTAATATGGTAGCTGCCAGATTACATGTTTAATGTCAGAACAAGGGGTGTTTATCAAGGAGTGTTGGGTGGTACCGCCTTTGAATGATCAGTCAAATGCAAATTTACTGGGGGTTTAAGTCACATTTATACTTTTCCCTGTCTTTCCTGAGATCTTGAAGGTTGCATTCAGAGTATTCAATCATTTGCTTTGATATCTGACTTGTGTGATACATGTGCAATATAATAATATTTAAATATACTGAAATAGCTCTACTTTAAATAATTTTGTACTTTTTATTCCATCTCTAAATTGCCTAAAGAGAGAAAAATACACAATTGACAAACAATTTCAAAACATGTTTTGGCGTAAATCAATTGTTTTAATTTAATATTGTTGTTACTTTCACCTGGACTTATAAGATAACCTTGGGAACACATAAGTGCCCCGTTTTAAGTGTTTATACAGACCAACTAAATATAGCAAGGTCACGGAAGATCAATTATACCATAATATGACGTTTCAACCTCTTTATGTTTATTTTTTTGTAAACAGTGATTAAATGATAAACCTCCATTAAGCTATTCATCATATATAATGACGTTCATATTTTGCTTACGGTCTCATTTATTTCGTGACGTAGACACGAGGTGGGAGGTAAGCTATGCTTTCCAAAATTTAAACTATACTGAAAAGTGACCTACAGCAGAACAGCTTAAATTTCAATAGAAGCTCTGTTGAATCATGAAACGATTGTTATTGCTTTACAAAAAAATGGCTGTTGGCACATTACAATAGCTATAAAAGAGCAAACAGGTTGAAAATGCAAGCGATGAATACCGATCAACTGAAGTTTAATGACGCTGTATTGCTTACATATTCAAACAGCGGAATGACGGACAAACAGTATTATTACAAACAGATACAAACAGAAAGTAATATTTTATAGGACATAATGACCCCAAAGAAACGGCCATTCATGTGCATGTAAATTGGTTATTCAGGCTCTAAACCGAGCGAAGCTCGGCAGAGCCCTATTACGGTCACACATAGCACTACTTTCGTTCAAAAGTTGCACATACTATCAGCCTGAAAAAAAGACGTAAAGGTGATGGAACCAGTATTTTTTCTGTTCATAAACTATATTGAGCGCGTGCATGCCGAACACCAGCGTCATCAGAGCGTGACGATACGGAAGAATAAAATTTAAACTATAAGATGCGGCGAAATAGCGCCCTACTAGTTATTAAAATAATTCAAAATATGCTTATAAGCAATTACTAAGATTACTTTTGGTAAACTCAAAAACACAAATAAAACATATTTCTATAGATTGTCTGAGATATATACTTTGTTTTCACTTGTTTATTAAAGATATTCATACGCATTGTTTACCATTCTATACGAAGGTCACACTTGACAGTTAGTAGTTGTCATTTTAGGCTTTACAATTTCAATACTATTTAGATGTTTGACAGTTGTTGATCGGATAGAAATTGCGAAGAATTCATTCCTGTTGGATTACCGATTTAATTACGACCATGGATTATACCGGTACAAATAGCAGAGCTTGTCACGTCAGCCAGGTACAGTATGATTATTTTGTAAAAATGTAAAACCACTTTTCAGTAAATCATACAATGAAGATATCAACTTCATAAACTTATGACATGCGGTTGACCAGTTCAGAAATCGCTATGGCTGAGCGAAATATTGTCACTGAAAAGATGGATGAGGTGTACCGTCTGTGAACCTCAACAATGGATGAGTGAGATGTTTTGACTGAGATCAAAGGATGGGAACACCTTTCAATTACCAACACGCTGGTTGAGAGATTGAAACTAAAACGATATACAGGAATTGTGTGACAGGTGAACTCTTGTGCCATGCAACACCACTTTTTTGTATATTAAGAAGTTGGGGCGGGGAGGGTGCGGGAGGGGTATCCCTTCCTGCCAAGTGAAACCATGGCGGAGCGCAAGATTATGACTGAAAAGATCAAAGGACGGTTGCGGTCCGACACCGGCCGTGCGTTCAGTTACCGCAAACGTGAGCCGATAACAGCTCGCATCGCTAACTAGTGTATTGACTGCCTTGTTTGCCGCTAACGATTTCAATATGGCGGACTCAGACAGCGTCCTTAGCATCCTAATCGACGAAATTACTGACGATAGTATACTTGAGCATGTAGAAAGTAATATTACTATCGCAACACAGTCAATGTCCGATTTTTCATGTAAGTTTATAGTTATGTTACGTGTGTACGTATGTTTTATGCGTATTTTCATGTTTTAGTATAAAAAAGTATACCCCACCCATATTTTTGTAAACATTATTTTACCGATAAAAGTTCTATCGCCTGATACATATTACTTAAAGATTCAAAATAAATGCAATTGATTGTTAGTAAATGTAAGATTATTTTACAGTTAAATTTGACATTATTTTAATAATACATTTTATAGTACTTAACGCTATACTGTAGTGTTGTATCTATATATACAATATCTATTTTGCTGAATTTGATTCCTCCAAAGATAAGCCCCCTGAAGAATATCTTTTGTCCTCAGGTGTAATTAAAGTTCTCTTAACCACAGATACTTCCTTGATGCTGACGTGTAGCAATCCTGCTCCGGTTCGAGTTGAAGGTTATGTTCCAGACGTAGTGTAAATGTATTCTGATGTGGAATTTCAGTCCCACTTTCGATTGCATCGGTCAACTTTTGAGGTAAAAAATTAGTTAAAATGTAGAGACTTTTATTTTTAAAACATTTGTCCATATGTTTTCAATATGCCAGTATGTCACTGGATGTGATCAAAACAGTAGAGAACTGGTATTCCAAATCGCTTACAAATGTCACATATTTGCAACTTTGGATTCGGTTGTCCGGTTAGCGCAGTAGTTAGTGCACTCGCTTCTCACTAAGGTGACCCATGTTCATTTCCCGGCCTGGGTGCATGTGAGTTTGGTTAGTGGTCACCAAGGCGGGCAAGTGCGTTTTCTCCTGGTACTCCGGTTTTCCCCACAACACAAGACTAAACTCTCGCGTAACATCGTGCCAATGAAAGTGAATGATATAAGCTGCAATAGCTTGTTTCACAATCGTTTAAAAATTTCAATAAGTTTAAACTAAATTTTGACCTTTTCAATCAATGAAGATGCTTCGCAATCTGTGCTTGGATACCTATTTAACATATAGACACTAACTTCATTGGGTTATAATTATGGTGAACACAGGGATTACTGTGAATGTTATATTTTGAACAATGGTATTTTGTACAAAACCCATTTGTCTCTCTTCCCTAAAGTCCAACTGCATTAGCATCAAAATGGAAATCAAACATTAACATACATTTCTTCGTAGAATTGTGTGCATGTTATTAAAGCATATATATATATATCTGTTTCTATTGACCTACATGTAAGTGTTTAATATACATGTATATTCTCTGTACTTTATCAATCTTTTAGGAGCTGTGTAAAATTGTTGCCCCAGATATGGCCAGGGAAAGATCCATTTCTTTGGAGACGAGAATGCTGGCAACACTTTGGATGTTGGGCAATATGGAGTGTTATCGGAGCGTAGCAGACAGATTTGGCATAAGTAAAGGTATCTATTAAAACAGTTTCTGTACTTTAACATGGCATGTTATGTTCAACTGACTGACACATAATTTAAGTCCATTTCAATTCCACAACATATTTTTAAACAAGCACTCTTACTCCCAAATAAGATGTCCAATAATTAATAATACCCATTACTGTTTTAATTTTCCAAAAAGGTAGAAATAATGTCGAAAACAAATGGTTCTTATGAAGGATACCGAGTTTCATTTGAAAGAAATGAGCATAAAACATGATGTTTCTACCTTATGAGAATACACAATATATCAGGGCTTTAAAATACATGTTCACGGTTACAACCTCATTTATCCGAGTAATTAATTTTTGCATGAAAGCATTTTTTAATAACAATTGAAGATTTATTAGTCAAAATTGATGTTTATTATACACGTGTATATAATGATTTTGATGAAGAATGTCACATTAATAAAAATCATTATTTTATTAGTATGTTCATTTAATTTACTGGTACTATTTATTTAATGTACATAATATTTCCATATGAAACTAACAATCATAATTTTGCTACAAACTTGCAATGTATATGTAATACTTTCAATGTCATCTTTCACTGCCAAAAGATAGCTCTCTTATATTCAATAAAAAGATTTGCAAATAACACATGTTATATTAATATTTATTTAATTGTCTATTGAACTTTATGTTTAAGGCACTCTCCATCTGACTGTGATGAGTTCTTCTAAGGCCCTTTGTCAACAGAAGAGCAATTTTATTAGTTTTCCCACCACGAGAAGGGAGATGGATCAGGTCGCAGAGGGGTTCAGTGCCAGGTGTAAGATTCCTGGAAAAGTTGGAGCTGTAGATGGCACACACGTTCCAGTTCCTGGTCCACGATCACACCACAGGGCTTCTTTCATAAATAGGAAGGGCTATCCTAGCATTCAATTGCAGGTTGTTTGCGACAGTAAACTCCGGCTGCTGGATACATACACCGGTTGGCGTGGCTCTGTGCACGATGCAAGAGTTTTCAGGAACTGCCCATTACTAGATGTATGCCAGCAGCTCCCTGCACCTTACCACTTGATTGGGGACTCAGCATATCCGCTATCCAGGTATATGCTAGTCCCATATAGAGACAATGGCCATCTTGATGCTCAACAGAAGAAGTTCAACAAGGCTCACTCGTCAACTAGAGTTGATGTTGAACGTGCGATAGGGCTTTTAAAAAGCAAGTTTAGGCGATTGAAAAATCTTGATATGCTTCTGGCTGAACAAATACCAGAAGTTATAACGGCTTGCTGTGTCCTACATAACTTCATTTTGGACAGGGAGGGCGAAGATGTCGTGGAAGATGTAGAATATGATTCTGCAAGTGTGGAGGAGGAGGGATGTAGCGATTCACTTAATGCAGCTGGAGAGGAAAAGCGCAGGAACATTGCTAATTTGTTGTAATATCTCTAGCTTAACATGTTGTCGATTCTGTGACATAAACATTATCTTATTTAATTTAAATAGATTTATGGAGCTTTTTCCAACATATTCCATGGAATTTGTGAATGTATATTCATTTCGAACCCATGCATTCTGTTTGATTCTTATTACTTTAACAGATGTAATTGAAAAATAAGTTGTAGTAATAAAGGTCAATGTATGTTATAGCAGGGATAGAAAGCGATAGTTTCTTCTCTTTGAAACCTTTTGACTTCTTGATCGATGGCCACATTTAGCTGTCAGTACATGTTAATTCAAATGCACACAATTTAAAGGCATGAGTTGATTATGTTCTATGAACCTAACAATAATGTTATGAGATCTAATTAGGCTCAAGTAGCTTAGTTTATTTATTTTTTAACTTTTACTTTAAGTTGTTTCAACTTATGAGGCCGGGAAAAATTACATGTAGAACATATTACCCTCATATTGTAACAATATGTATATGAAAACTACAGAAACAAGCTAAATAGCCAAAAGTTAAAGCTGCACTCTCACAGATTTAATGTTTTTCCCACTTTTTTATTTTTTGTCTTGGAATTGAAATTTTTTTGCGTAAATATCTGCTAACCAGTGATAAAAGACTTCTGACAATTAATCAGATCGCATATCTTCATATTTTCAATCCAAGTGTAATGTTATATGGCTTAAACTGTTACTAACGGTTTAAGAAAAATGCATTAAACATAAATTTTGGGACAGAAATATGTAAAGCTGCGATCTGATCTTTTGTCAGCAGTATATTATCACTGGTTTGCAAATAAATACGCAAACATTTGCTTGTTTCAAGACAAAAAATAAAGAAGTTGTCAAAACATTCAATCTGTGAGAGTGCAGCTTTAAGACATAAACATAAAGTTGTTATAACAAACTTAGTATTTAACCACAGTAAAAGCATGACCTTCTACCATATTGACGCTATGCCCAAAGTTAAGATGCCTGAACTATTCGCTCGTTTTTGTTTTTAAATCCTGCATATGGACCTCGTATTGTTTCTAATACGAGATGGGTTACAATTAAAAAACAATAACAAAAGTTACAATTTTATAATTTTGTTTTATTTCACTTTTAATCATTTACTTATTAATACCTTATGAAATTAATTCATTATGCAAAATAACCTTATTTGCTACCTTTTAACATTCAGACCAAACCAGAAGTCTTTAATTGTTGGAACACATTTAAGAATAATGGTAATAGCCAAAGAGTCATCGTTCCGCCATTATCATCGAGCTCATTTACGTATGTAACAGGTGGACACAAGTTCAACTGCAGACATAAGAGAAACTGCCTATAGTATGTTACATTAACTATCAGCAATTAACACAAACATGAGAACAGTTCTTGTCTAAGGACACAAACAGAACTCTAATCTCAACCTCAGCATCAACTCATTTCACTTCAAAACATCTTAAGAAAATATAAAAAATGTATATGTCAATAATTTGCCAGCCTTCTTATTAATTAAAATCAATAGGATAAGGTGTATTTGAGCGAAATAATTAGCATTATCAATGAACTTGGTTCATGCACAGATACTGAACATAGTTAATGAATTTTTTAAAAGCATTGTATAATGTATTAATTATTTTAAAAGCATTGTTTAACATAAGAGTTGAGGTGGCTTTAAATAGTCATAACATAAAGGGTTTTGAGAATGGTTTCAGTTTATGTAATATAAAAGTTGAATTAGAGAATGAATTATTTTATATGATACTGGCTCATCAATGTTTTTCAAAAGAGAACATTTCCAAAGAAAACATTTACAAAAAATTATAAAGCATGAGACAAGATTGTTACACACATTTTTCATAAATGTTAATATTTGTTTTACATTTTCAAGTATTACATTTATAAAGCAAGAGCTGTCGTAAGACAAGGGGCTCGACTACGCCACTCTGACTGAGATGTGAATACAATAATAATAGATGTGCTTGTCATAAGCAATAAACATAATCTTATGAAAGGTCTCGATAAACTCTTAATGTATACTAAGTTGGCTTTCAATATGTCGACCCTTACTTAAGTTATTCAATACCAACCATTGTTCTACAGAAATTACCTTTGTCCTTGATCTCGATCCAAGGGACCTCAGATGCAATCCCATTGTCTGATTTTACATTGTGAAATCACGCGTAAACGAGAGCGAGATTTGGAAGTGAGATTTGACCCTCAGGGGTGTATCCATCTTTGTTTACATCCGATGTGACAGCTAATGCGAATCGTTACGCTCAAATGAACTATTTTTTTTCTCAAAATTCTTTAAGCAATATTGTTTTGTAGTGGATAAGAGTATGAACATAGGTTTCATGCGCTGCACTTTTTGTTTTTTCCTCCAAAATGGGAAAAAAGGACTTTTGTTGTGCAGAAGGTTGTAGTCATGAACGATCTCGCGGGGCAACATGCAGTTTCTTTAGAATTCCAGAAGAACCAAAGTTAAGGACCCTTTGGCTAAATAAAATTTCAAGAGTAGAACAAATTGAACAAAATGGAAAGATTGTAACAATGTTATGGACACCAAGCAAATCTTCAAAATTATGCAGCTGCCATTTTGATGAACCACCACAGGCCAAGTCCATGAAGAAATGGTTCCAAATTCCATCCATCTTTTCCCATCGTCCTGCCAGCAGTAAGCCCACTAGGAAAGCTCCTAAGGAGAGACAAGCCAGTAACCAGAATGTGAAAAGAGCCCTGTACACAGCAGTACCGATTGTTAGTCATATGTATTGTGATTGAAATGTAAATATGAAGATTAATAATCATCATTTTCTGTCCTAAAGCTGCACCCTCACAGATGTTCTGTTTTGAAAAAGTGTCCTAATTGTTTTGGAATTGAGCCAATGTTGGTGCAAATGTCTGGAAAAGATGACATGAGACTGCTGACAAAAGATCTGATCAGCTATGTTTTCATATTTACGACTGTAAATCGATGTTTTAAGGGTAACCACATCAAAGCACTTAGAAAAATAATAGACTGAATGATACTTGAACGTTTCATCTCTGTTTCAGTGTACTCCTGAAAGAATTCCATGTGAGCAGGGTCCTGTCATAGATGATGCAGGCATTGTGGACCGGGATTCCTGTGCAGATGTGGTAGTGCCAGACACAGCAGATATAATCACAGAGGTTAATTCTTACAAAATTAAACTTAAAAAAAAACATTTTACTAGACACAAATACTGAAGAAATACAACCATAGGCGTAACTGCCTAAGTATTTATTTCAAAATACATACATGTAGTCTAAGGCACAAAATATAGGTGGATGCAAAAAATAATGAAACACAACTAAAAAAATATATAATTGATATCCAATGAGTTATACATAATAATACATTTAAAGGAATAAATATGCAGCAATCTATTAATGTGCACCTTAAAGAGCAGTACTCAGTACTGTACTTAACATGCACTGCATTCGTGACATGTAAATGATTTGTTCACTATAAACTCTAAACATATACTGATCAAATGAACAAGTTGTACTACACTTTGATGGTTTAAATCTTGGTCAGTGACAAAATTCAAGCTGAACCATATACATTTACATATTCCATGAAAATTATAAAAGTATTATCTTGATTTACCTTGTTATTATTGAAAATGTTTCAGGCAGTGCAGTTGGCGGGTCATGACTACCTCAACACTGAGGAAGATAAGGAGTCCTTCAAGCTACTAGAAAGCAACAAAGACTTGGTCGGTGTCATCCAAGAAAGAGAAAGACTACAGACATGTGAATATGACCTGAAAAAACTGAAGGCTTCTGGACAAGTATTAGAGGTGAATGAATTGAGAAACAATGACAAGCTGTTCCGCTACTGCACAGGACTTAAAGTTGAGGTCTTTGATTCACTGTATAAATATTTGGAGCCAAAAGCAAAAGTTCTTAAGTACCCACAAGGCGAAAGGACAAAAACATACAAGAATCATGCCGAAAACTACAAGCGAAAGCCAGGAAAAGCCAGACAAACGTCCCTTGAGCAAGAGATCTTCTTCACTCTAGTGAAATTGAAACTTGGTTTGCAGACTATGGACTGTTCAATGCGGTTTGGCATGTCCACTGCAAGATGCAGTGTTATTTTCACTGCATGGGTGACATTATTATCTCAGGAACTAGAAAAAAATATGCAAGATGCCACAACCACAGAATGTGACAACATGTACAACGCGAAGTGTTTTAATGAGTTCAAGAACTTGAGAGTAATTGTAGACTGTACAGAACTGTACTCTGAAACCCCTTCATCTGTTGGTGCTCACAAACAATTTCATTCAAACTATAAACACCACTCAACTGTTATGTTCGTTGTAGGTATGAATACAGGTGGTGCTATAACGTACATTTCTGTGATGCATGGTGGTAGATCAAGTGACAAGTTCATAACTGTAGGGGCTGATGACCTACTTTCTAGCTTAAATCCAGGAGAAAAGGTTATGGCAGACCGTGGCTTCACCATCCAGGATTGCCTTCCCTCAGGTGTTAAACTGGTAATACCGTCATTTAAACATAAGGACAAATCACAGTTTAAAAAGGATGAACTACATTAGTACAAGAAGATCTCTGAAGCCCGGGTTCATATCGAAAGAGCAATTAGAAGAATTAAACAATTCAACATCCTCAGACAAGACGTGAAACTGTCTCAAGTGGATGTGTTTGATCACATTTTCAAGGCTTGTGGGTATCTGGTTTATTTCCAGGACCCTTTCTTGAAAGTTGAAGATGAGTGATCAGGATTATGTTTATAGTACTGTTGATAGAATGGTTGAAGTCATCAGGCATTGTTCTTTACTTAGATCCAATCTGAAATAGTGCTCCAAGTGCTATATGTATGGTGTAAATTCTCCAAGTACTATATTTTGTATGTTGTAAATACTCAAATTACTACATTTTGTATGTTAGAAATGCTCAAAGTACTATATTTTGTATGTTTGAATGCTCAAAGTACTATATGTATTTTGTTAATGCTCAGCTTTTTTGTCAGACATTTAAGTGTACCATGTCACACATTAATCTCATCGAATATTGTTGATATAAAATAATCACTTGCTTGAGATTCAGTTTGAAACAGTGCTTCAAGTACTATGCCATTTATTATTTTATATATGCTGTTCTATTGTTACTGTTAACTTATAGTGAACCATGCCAAATATTGATCTCACATGCAATTGATGCAATAGTCATTTTTGTTGTAAATGACTTCCTAATGTGGAAAATGTTGATCATTTCAAACCTTTTTTTCATAAACCGGTAAGACTACATGTAATTATATATGGTCAATACTTCCACCACCAGTACCAAAAAGTGCAATTGTTTGGACTGCGACTACATGCACATGTGATAAGATATATTTATTCACATCAGTTACATTTTAATGGTTGACATTATCTTCAACAATTAGAGGCATATTTATGTTTACTCTTGTTTTAATATTTCAAATTTTATTAATATTCCTGTATAATTCCTTCCACGTTGATTGTCCTAGGTCTTTATCAATATGCACACATATGCTTTAATTGCTGACTATAATGCATTATTGATAAACTGATTAACCTTTTTGCTGTTTCATACACCATTAAATTTCAAGAAATATTTGTTTTTCTTGTACATTAGATCCATTTGAAGGCCAAGTACATTGTAGTTTATTTATTTACTGAAGTTTTTAATACATGTGCTGAAATGAGTTTATGACTTTAACTAATATGAGTGATTATGACTTGCTGTGGAAACATTTCCATACACATTGGTGAAATACCAAGTTCTACCAGTCCTAGTTCAAATGTCCATAAGATTTCGCAATAAAAATTGTAAGTGTAAGATGGTGACCTTGACCCCTCAAAAGTGTGACTATTACATGTGCAATAGTCAAGCCAAGATAAATACAGGTCCCACATGCACACAAAAATGACCACGTCAAGGTTAAAAGCTCTTTCATTAAGAACTATGATATTCAAGAGAAACTTGATACGTCGCTTTTTGTTTTCGAAAGCGTCGCCGTATTTTTCTTAGAGTCAAAAAACTTCAACGTATGTTCAAATTTTATGTTGTTCGCTTTAATATTTCCATCAATGTCTAAAAGTCTATCGCATGTGCGTTTATTAACTCGCCAACTATGGAAAAATAATGCCTAGCACGCGCCGGCCGATATCGCACAATGCCGCAAATAGCCGCATATTGACATCAAAAGAGTGCCTTTTTTGTTACTATATAAATATAATATATACGTATTAAATAATTATATATAATTCATAATCAATCAACGATTACGATCCAGCTCAATTTTCAACTTTCAGCATTACTGCACTTCCAAGGGAAGCAGTCATGTTTATGTAGAGAACGCCATTAAAAACATCTTCATACGAGATATTATTATGCATCATGGTGTAATTACTTACTACCAGACTAGCCATGCCCTTAAACCTTAGTTCGCATGTTCTTACTCGTTAAGTGTAAACTTATGATTTGTTGAAGAGATTTCGTGTAGAAAGAAAATGTGGCAAATGAAGTTGTGAAATGCTGGAAATAAATCGTGAAATCTTGATGTATGAATTATAAACTGTCAAATCAAAATCTCTTATCTTGCAGATTATGCATTTTATTTCTTTGATGACTTTGGTAAGCCATGTATTATCCTCATAGAGTTGCACTTGTATTGAAACCATTACATAGTTTGTTCTTTCGTTTATTTTGCTAGTAGAACTATTACGAAAGTTAATTAAGTTTTTGTTGTTAATGAGACCTAACTAACGCAGATACAACCGAGAGTAATTGAATACTGTATCTCCAAAATCGACACATTTCTAACCAAGCAAATAATTAGCCAAAACGTAATTCTTTTTCAGACTCAACGGCACACTAGTGGACTGGAGTTAAAGAAGATACGACCACAGTAGTTTACTAATGAACAATGTTTGCAGTTAAAAGGGACTATACTCCTGACCGGAAGTACATTTCTTTCAAATGATTGTACTGTTTATCAGTGAACCGGATGATTTGGGATACAGTCGGACACTTGAACCAAATTCTTAAACTAGAGACCATGTTAAGTGATAGTTCTGGTTGCTATTAAAATATTGGATTTAATGTTTATGTAGGCTGCATGTTTTTGTTACATATTTTCGTTTGGGTGTAGTTCATGGCATGTTTTTCGTACTCAAACCTTTTTAATCGAATTAAGTTGTTTAACGTTAATGTATTTCGAATTTTCTGGCATTGTTAAACTGCAGTGATTCATATATTTTTATAGACCAAACGATTCTCATTAGCATATGACGATTTCACGCATCACATCAATGGTTTAGTATTCATTATGAAAGAACTGATTCCCTGTACTTTCCTACAAGCGACAATGCATTCGTTTCGACCAATGTATCAATAATCTCCGAAGAGGCGTTCTCTGATCAATTCAACGGTTTTGCCTTCGTTAAGTACAAATATTCTCAATGGAATCCGATTATAAAACCTGGTATCTTAGAACAAAATGAGGTAATGATGTGTCCACTCATCGGGGCGGATCCGTAATCCAGTGGTTAACCGAGTGATAACAGGTTAGTATCCCGGTCAAACCACTGAACCGTCTTCCAGAAGGAAGGTTAAATATTAGATCAAGTTTGGCAATGCAGTACAATGCTTTACGTTTAAGCTCTATCACTAGTTACATTATGTGCACTATAAACCAAACCCAACTGACACTCTGACTTGGGTTGACACCTGTGGGAAGTCCGGTGACCTAGTAAACTAAATATTCATATTATCTCTTAAATGTTAAGTCATACCCTTTGAACTAGTTGTATTCGAAACTTATCCACTCACTCAGTGAGGTTGTTTTCTCTTCCTATGACATCTGCAGATATCATTCGAGTGATCAAAGTACAAACATAAGTGATTTGAACGATTATTTTAATCAGATTTTGAATTCAGCGTTCACAGTTCAAATAAGTGTATCCTTGATATAATTATATCTGTTGTTCATGAAATATGCAGTAAGCTGTTCAAATGATGGAAAAATACTTCCCAACCGCTGTCTCATTCAAATTTGACCCCGATGAATATTCACCTCCAGGGTCGTTTTTTAACGGATGGCGGATCAATTTGAAGCGTTAAAAGCTGAACATGAGTGTTAATAAATGGATTCTTGTCGCGTGTACAATTGACCCTATTTCAAATTGATCAATTATCATGGTATTTAATATCAAATTTCTATCAATTCTATTCTCATACTTCATCAAATGTATCAAGTGTGTATGTTGGTTAATTATTCCACGAAATTCGGTAAGATACATCATACTTAACTTTATTCAATACCAATATTGAATACATCCCGAACTGAGATCAGATCACTTATCAACGTTAAAAACTGACCCCAGAGCCGCATCAAAGTAACGTACCTTGCAGTCCAAACTTCAGTCGATACATAGTTTTTTTATTGATTGTAAATAATAAACATTGAGAAAAACGTATGACCAAAACCTGCAACTGAAATATCGAGGGGGAGGGGGGTCTGTAAAACCAATGTCGGAGGAGGAAATCTATGTATCTTAAAAATGTAATTAAAATCGGTTTATGTAGTTCCAGCTCGGGCTAGGCGTAACGTTTAAATGAGCTAATCAGTACAAAGCAATCACCGGTCATATATGAGCTTTTTTCTGCTACAGAAGGTATATCTCTTTCTTTACCTTGATTCAAAATTTGTGTTAGGGTCAATTTTCAACAGGTTCAAAATTCAATGTTTCAAAGGCAATGTAATCCGGTTCTGGAAAACACATTTTTGGGGATGTAGATGTTTTTTTCATTTTAGTATACGCCTTTAATTTGACAAAATAATATTATGAAATGCTTTTGAATAGCTTTGTACAAGGTAAGTACAGGTAGTCTTTAGAAGGCTTTAAACAACAAAGAGGCCGTACGAGTAAACTGTAATATTAATATCTGTTGACAAACGATGGCTATCAAAACCACATCTTTCTTCAAACCTTTAGTCCCTCTAAACCAATTTGATAATTTGAAAGTGTGGACATCAAATGATAATAACGTTACTGATACTATGCTTCCTATATCTGGATTTGCGATAAGATATCATACTCTCGTATCACGATGAGCCCGATAAATAACCGATGTTGACCACATAGTCGACGTTTAAGTTCAACTAGATTCAAATAAGATAATATAGTCAAAGGTCTTAGAGATTAACAAATACAGTGTAGTCGCACTCTCTCCCGCATGAACTGCTGTAATATGGGTTGTCATATATAATAGTGCAAAGTGCCACTATATATATATAGTGGCACTTTGCACTATCCCGCTGTTCAGCAGGACTCCGTTTCAATCAAGTTTGTGAGGCTTTAAATAACTTCCTTTGTGTAACTCCGTATTTGTCCCAATTGCGTTTCAATTAAATATATTTAGATAATATTCTGACCGTAACCTTACGGGTGTTCCCAAACACTCTTAAACAGCGGGAGGCTAACGACTGAGATATCTCATTGAAACGAGCCACTGGCTTTCACAGTGATGCGGTAGAGTGATGATGATGATGATGATGATGATGATGATGATGAACATCTCAATCGATGCCTTTAACTTTCTTGTGGATTAGGCTCTGTTTTTGTAAAAAGTCATCAGATTTATTCTTTAAAAGTTTTGGTTTTAATGCTTGCATATATAAAGTGTTTTTATTTCACTGGTAACATATTATTTTGCAGGCACGGTTTGTCCTTCAAGTGGCCGTATCCATATCATCTAAGATAAGAGGCCATCACAATGCAGGAGATACAGTCTATTCGTTTATTAAATTAAAAAGGGGTTATGTATGGTGCAATAAATAAAGCATACGATTTCGCTTGAGCGGGCAAATTAATCAGGCTGCAAAAACGTTATTATTGTTAGTATCATTCGATACAAAATCATTCTCTTTATAAATGTTTTAACTAGAACGAAAATTCCCTCGACTGTTGAATAATTACAATTGTCAATTTACAAACTATATTTGATAGTCCTTGTTATAGCCTCTAAAATTATTTGGAAATTTTACGAACATACTTCAATTCAATTTCAATTGTCATAGTTTTCCAGATATTAGAAAAAGGGTGGTTTTTATGTAACGGTCAATCAAAATGAAGTCTTCTACAATCTTATTCTCTCGGCCAACCAGATAAAAGTAATGTACGAGGAGCGGATATTACTACTGGGATACATATATACATGATAAAACATATTAATCATAGTTTGCAATAGCGTTCCAAATTTTTGTTCAAAAGCCGACAAATATTAAAGGAAATTATTCAATTAAAACATAACAAACCAAACATGTCGGACCCTATGGAAAGATTTGTTTTTCAATGAACTTCTGATTATCAGTATTATTATTATTAGTAGTAGTAGCAGTAGTAGTAGTGGCAGCAGCAGCAGCAGCAGCAGCAGCAGCAGCACTAGCAGCAGAAGCAGCAATAGCAGCAGCAGCAGCAGTAGCAGTGGTAGTAGTAGTAGAAGTAGTAGTAGTAGTAGAAGTAGTGGTAGTAGTAGTATAAGTTGTTGAAGTAGTAGTAGTAAAAGTAGTAGTATATGTAGTAGTAGTATAAGTAGTAGTAGTAGTAGTAGTAGTAGTAGCAGTAGCAGTAGCAGTAGCAGTAGCAGCAGCAGTAGCAGCAGCAGCAGCAGCAACAGCAGCAGCAGCAGCAGTAGCAGTAGTAGTAGTAGTAAGAGTAGTAGTAGTAAGAGTAGTAGTAGTAGTTGTAGTAGTAGTAGTAGTTAAACTCTGGCCCATTTTTCCGCTCTTTCGTATACATTCTGGACTGGGGGCCGTGGTTACAATTGACTGGTGTCTTACCGTCAAAATGGGCACCAATTCATAAAGAAAACCGTAGTGATTCATCTGCCATAAGTCCTGTTTTAAAAAAGATATAATCTGTAATGAATTCTTTTGAATTGTATGCATAGTTTACATAGAACACGCAATTCATTATTATTACTAATTTGGATAAACAATAGCAATATTCATATCTTGAAAATTACCTTTTAAACAAACGCAGAAAGCTTATGTTCGTTCCCTATGGTAAAGAGTAGGTTCTCTAAATCCTTAAGCTAGACATTGTTTCTGCAATGCACAAAGATTGTCTTTATCTACGGTGTTTTTTAGAATGATCATTAAATCAGATCGTGTTTTGGATTCATCTGCATCGGAAAGCGGGTGACGGTTTTAACGAACTGCTGCTATGGTTGACTGCAGCTACCATCTTACTTCTTACTCCAATAAGTTGTGTCAGCGATCTTATACGGGAAGCTTTTGTCAGATTATTAACCGAAAAGGACACTATGAATACAACCAAATGTATTGACCATGTCACTGCAAAGTTGTGGTCTTTCGTGTACTCTATTTTGTTTGCTCTGAGTTTCCATCAGCTTTCCATACAACACTAACAACATAGCATATACTTATGTGTATGTTGAAATATCCCATAGTCATATTTTGCCCTTGTCACATACGTTATGGCCTTTGAATCACCTAAAAAAGACTGACGCATTTCTGAATGAACTCTGCATGTAAGGTTTTTAATCATAGCGTTTATTCTCAAAGCATACTTTGCTAAACATTCATATGCTACAATTATATGCAAACCATGACATGAAAAAGACAATTATTCTTTGCCATTGTTATATTGACTTATTTTGCAATTAACATAATTTCTCCATTTTACATTACTATTTCTTATTTTCAACTACCACTAATGAACTGACCGAATTATTCTTCGTTTAAGCCAATTTAACAAGTCACACTTCAAAAATATTTCAAAAATGGTGTCTACGATCAAAGTTTTTTTTTACAAACTTGAAATGGAATTTTCATTCAACACATATATAAGAGATACCATTGTGCACAATAGGAGATAATTTAAGATGGAATTGCTATAAAAACTGACTGAAAAAAAAATCAAAAAAACTGCATTAACCCAATAAAAGCTCTCATTTGCAGTAATCTCTGGTTTGAAACATTCAGCAAATTTCGAAATCGTTTGTAAAAATCTATTATAAACCTTGTGACCACATCATGTGAAACGCACAGAAATGGTTTTACGTTCCTTTTGTTTTGTTTGTTTTCTAGATAGTGTTCGCTTGAAAATCGTGCGTGTTTGTGTTTTGTATGTGGAAAAAAGTCATGTCATGATTAAGCTGAGCATTCGTTTTGAAAATGCATACCAAAGACTTTTTAGAACCGTGAGAAAAATGTTATCAAAGATATCAAAGCTTTTAAAAACAATTAAGCGAGCCAGTATCTAAATCGCGATCTTGTTTAAGATCACGGATCAAGCTCTTAAGGGTAATTGTTTAAATTATCTAATTGATAATGAATACTTTGCCTGTCATATGCTCAATGAATCTCAAATTCAAATCTAGACCCATGGACTAATAGTTGTTCTGGCTATTGTTTCTCATGGAATAGGACTCTAAAAACCTTTGTAAGTATAAATCATGCAAAAGCTTTGGTCTAGTTGATGAACTTGATTATACATAATATCTATCCTGTGTTTGCAACATAAGCAGTAATTTGTGAGGCCGTTAACAAAATTTACACTTCAGGAATCCTACGTTTTGTATAACTGAACAAAAAGTCATGCTGTCAAAAGTCTATAAAAGATTCGGTAAATAGCAAGATTGCCCAACATACACGGTGGTGGTGGCGGCTGCGGCAGCGGCAACGGCGGTAGTAGTAGTAGTAGTAGTAGTAGTAGTAGTAGTAGTAGTAGTAGTAGTAGTAGTAGTAGTAGTAGTAGTAGTAGTAGTAGTAGTAGTAGTAGTAGTAGTGTTGGTGGTTGTGGTGGTTGCGGCGGCAGCAGCGGCGGCGGCAGTAATAGTAGTAGAAGTAGTAGAAGTAGTAGTAGTAGTGGTGTTTGTGGTGGTGGCGGCGGCGGCGTCAGCGGCAGCGGCGGCGGTAGTAGCAGTAGTAGTAGTAGTAGTAGTAGTGTTGGTGGTGGTGGTGGCGGCGGCGCCGGCAGCGGCGGCGAATTGAGGCTGAGGCGGCGGCAGCGGCAGCAGCAGAAGCAGCAGTAGTAGCAAAAACAGCAGCGTCGGAAGCAGTGGCAGTTACAGAATCAGAAACAGTACCCGTAAACTAGTATAGGCCCACGATATACATTTGTTTCAGTGATCGAACCTAGAATCAATATGGTCTTGCAGGTGTTTAATGGAAACGAATAGGAAGCCAAAATCATATTTGTTTTTTTGGTTTAATTGAAACCTATCTATAAACAATGCTAATATGTGTCTGGTAAACATAAACCACCAATTGGTCTGTCTAAATCCTGATGGTCAAGGGGAACCCCTTCTTCTAATGCATCGTTGTTCCTGGTAAGCATACACCACTATTTAGGTTGTTAAGAGGTAAGGGGACAGGTGAACAATCTTCCGAATGCTTGATAAAACAGGGCAAACATAAAACACTCTGTATAGATCCTTTCATACGAGGATTACAACCTTTCAAGTGTCGAATTGTGTCCCTTACGTGGCTTAAACAAAACAATAGTCGAACGTTGGCCTTTCTCCCGCGGCGATCGAAATTTACTTATTTGTTATAACCATACTGGTATCATCCAAAGATCACGAAATGCTCATACATAATGCTTAAATGCACCATCAAGAAGTTCAGAGACTGGCATATTATCTCGCCTAAACAAAGATTTGTTTTTACCGATGAAAATCCAAGCCACTCTCTGTTTTGAATAAAATTTTCTTCTTGTCAAAAAAATGTGTCAAAGTTACAGGCATTTGCGTCTTAATAGATATATGCCCCGCACACAAAATTGTCTTTGACGCTAACAAAACAAAATTCCGTGCAGTTTTAACGAGTATCGTTTAAACGTATCCTCTGGACTTACATTTAACACTCAATTCAAATAGGGTAAAAATGTTATCATTATGTTTTGAGCCCCATAATGCATATTCAAGTCTAAATATCACACAGGTAGACGTGATAGTTGTGCAAAGGAATCGCGAAAATACTAGCGATTATTACTTAAGAAATGAAATTGGTTATACAGAACCACTGGAATCATGTATGATCTATAATAGCATGTTCGTACACTATTCATTTTCAAGTTGTCCATCATTTAACACTATCTTATACTACAACCTATATATTCAGCCATTGGAATTAAGGTGTTCAAAGGTCCGCCTATTGTCACTCATCCGTAACACACTCACTGTGTCAGATATTGCTACGCTCTCTCTACCCATACTTGAGCACTCATAATTTTATTCATATCATCTTTCAATTACATATTAAGATCTTACTTAAAACACGACCGGAAAATGTTGACTTAGGGATTGTAGCTTTGGGTTAACCCGTGTTAAACGATATTAACATGCATGTAAAGCAATGGTATATTTGATCAAGTTTTGCAAAAACGGTTCACCGTAACGGACTCCTATCCACTACAAACACGTTATTTACAGCAATAAATGATTCAGAACCAAATCAAATTTGTCTTTAAAACAGATCGGAGGTTTAATTGTTAACTCTTCATAACCCACTGTCTGTATAATTATTAATTTAGCTAACGCCTGTAATGAACCGAATACATTTGTGTAAAGGGTAATGTCAGAATATAAACGAGGAGTTTTGTTAAATTTGTACGATGCTATGTATTGTCTGTGCAATCTTTAAATCATGCCGAAATTATGGACTATATTTGTTCTGCTGACACATTCAAACATATATTATTTTTTCTTCAGTTCATTTGGAACCTTCCAACCTACAGCGATACACTATGACTGGTAAACATAAACCACCAATTGGTTGTGTAAAACGTGATGGTCAGCGGGGGGAAAACCCCACCTCTAAAATTACGTTGTTCCTGGTAAACGTAAACCACTATTTTATTTGTTAACAGTTTGTAGGATATATGTGAAAAATCTTCCCAGTACTATTTAACACGTAAAAAACATAAATCAATCTTTGATCTGTTAGAATCCTGTTGTGCAAGGAAACAACCTTTCAAATGCAATGTTAGACCACACGTAAAAATTGTTAACCACCGTTTGGTCTGTTTAGATCCTATTGCACACGGAATCAAACTACCCAGTTCTGTGTTGTAGCTGGTGAACATCAACAATTTATATTTGGCTAATATTCTTTTGATGATATAAAATTATTAAGAAAGAAACATAAATTAATGAAACAAACATTTGCAGCAAACTATGCTTGAATAACCCCTAAGGGCTCAATAAGACGTTTTCTAATTTTGCTGATTTTGTATTAATTGATTGACGAGTAGATTTCTTTTAAACTTTTAAGCCTAATTGAATAGCATGTAAATAAAAACAAATATACAAAAAAAAATTGTTTACATTATGAAAAACGCAGACAACATGTTATTGATTTATATGACTCCCGGTTACGAGATTATCTTGGTTAATTTAATTATGTCATTATGTTCTTAAGCTGAGGAGTGTCGGATTCTACCTTCCTATTGATCGAAATTGCATGCCAAAACCTTTAAAGACTTGTTTAAATATAATCTGAACCATTCAGGGACTTTTTTGAAATATGAATTATACAGTATGTCATTGTTCGTGTTATTTATCAATTATGATCAGGTAAGAAGGTAGAATTACGAATTGATCCTTGCTCAACGTCAATCGTCTTTATGTTTAACTGTTCTGCTTAACGTAAAACAATGTATTATAATTCCAAAATTACTGCTTTATCTTTGAAGATAAAAAGACACAACAATACTTGAAACTCTTATACAACTCATACACTTCTGGCTGTTTCACAAAAGTTTCTTTCTCGATCAATATTACTTATAGAATCAACATATCTGTATACTCACCTCGAGATCATTACACCATTGTATTACGATCCACCTAAATACCAGTCCACTTATTATTAATGATAAATCACTACACCAGTCCACTATTGTTTACCCAAACACCTCAGCACCAGTCCAGTTAACTTATGTATAACCATACAACCTAACACCTGTCAACAGTCGTATAATCATACACTTCCACACAAGTTGACCTTTGTATAACCATACACCTCCACACAAGTTGACCTTTGTATAACCATACACCTCAACACCTGTCGACAATCGAATAACCATACACCTCAATACCTGTCGACAATCGTATAACCATACACCTCCACACAAGTTGACCTTTGTATAACCATACACCTCCACACAAGTTGACCTTTGTATAACCATACACCTCCACACAAGTTGACCTTTGTATAAATATACACCTCAACACATGTCGACAATCGTATAACTATACACCTTAATACCAGTCGACAATCGAATAACCATACACCTCAACACCTGTCGACAATCGTATAACTATACACCTCCACACAAGTTGACCTTTGTATAACAATACACCTCCACACAAGTTGACCTATGTATAACCATACAACTCCACACCTGTCGACAATAGTATAACCATACACCTCCACACAAGTTGACCTTTGTATAACCGTACACCTCCACACAAGTTGACCTTTGTATAACCATACACCTCCACACAAGTTGACCTTTTTATAACCATACACCTCAACACCTGTCGACAATCGTATAATCATACACCTCCACACAAATTGACCTTTGTATAACCATGCACCTCAACACATGTCGACTATTGTATAACCATACAACTCAACACAAGTCGACAATCGTATAATCTTACACCTCAACACAAGTACAACCATGCACCTCAATACCAGTCGACAATCGTATAAACATACACCTCAACACAAGTCAACTGTTGTATTACCATGCACCTCAACACCAGTCGACTATTGTATAACCATACACCTCAACAAAAGTCAACTGTTGTATAACCATACACCTCAACACCAGTCGACTATTGTATAACCATACACCTCAACACAAGTCGACTCTTGAATAACCATACACCTCATAACCAGTCGACTATTGTATAACCATACACCTCAACAAAAGTCAACTGTTGTATAACCATACCCCTCAACACCAGTCGACTATTGTTTAACCATACACCTCAACACAAGTCAACTATTGCATAACCATACTCCTCAACACCAGTCAACTGTTGTTTTACCATACACGTCAACACCATTCCACTGTTGTATAACCATACACCTCAACACCAGTCCACTGTTGTTTTACCATACACGCCAACACCATTCCACTGTTGTATAACCATACACCTCAACACCAGTTGACTATTGTATAACCATACAACTCAGCACCAGTTCATTATTGTATTACCATACACCTCAACACCAGTCAATTGTTTTTTAACCATAAACCTCAACAGCAGTCTAATATTGTATAACCATACACCTCAACACCAATCATCGGTTTTTTAACCATACATCTCAAGACCAGTCTACAGTTGTATTACCATAAACTTCAACACCAGTCGACTTTTGTATAACCATACACCTCAACACCAGTCGACTATTGTATAACCATACAACCGAACACCAGTTGACTATAGTATAACCATTCACCTCAACACCAGTTGACTATTGAATAACCATATAACTCACCAGTTGATTATTGTATTAACATACCCCTCAACACCAGTCAATTGTTTTTTAACCATACACCTCAACACCAGTCGACTATTGTATAACCATACACCTCAACTCCAGTCGACTCTTTTCTAACCATACACATCAACACCAGTCTAAAGTTTTATAACCATAAACCTGAACACCAGTCTACTGTTGTATAACCATACACCTCAACACCAGTCGACTATTGTATAACCATACACCTCAACACCAGTCTACAATTGTAATACCATACACATCAACACCAGTCGACTATTGTATAACCATACACCTCAATACCAGTCGACACTCGTATAACTATACACCTCCACACAAGTTGACCTTTGTATAACCATACACCTCAACACCTGTCGACAATCGTATAACCATACACCTCAATACATGTCGACAATCGTATAACAATACACCTCCACCCAAGTTGACCTTTGTATAACCATACACCTCAACACCTGCCGACAATCTTATAACCATACACCTCAATAACAGTCGACAATCGTATAACAATACATCTTAATACCAGTCGACAATCGTATAACCATAAACCTCAACACCTGTCGACAATCGTATAACCATACACCTCAACACCTGTCGACAATCGTATAACAATACAACGCAATACCAGTCGACAATCGTATATCCATACACCTCAACACCTATCGACAATCGTATAACTATACACCTCAACACCAGTTGACTATTGTATAACCATACACCTCAACACAAGTCGACTATTGTATTACCATACACCTCAACACCAGTCGACTATTGTTTAATCATACACCTCAACACAAGATAAATGTTGTATAACTATACACCTCGATTCCAGTCGACAATCGTATAACCATACACCTCAACACCAGTCGACATTCGTATAACCTGACACCTCAACACAAGTTAACTATTGTATAACCATACACCTCAATACAAGTCGACAATCGTATAACAATACACCTCAATATCAGTCGACAATCGTATAACCTTACACCTCAATACAAGTCAACTATTGCATAACCATACACCTCAACACCTGTCGACTATTGTATAACCATACACCTCAACAAAAGTCAACTGTTGTATAACCATACCCCTCAACACCAGTCGACTATTGTATAACCATACACCTCAACACAAGTCAACTATTGCATAACCATACTCCTCAACACCAGTCAACTGTTGTTTTACCATACACGTCAACACCAGTCCACTGTTGTTTTACCATACACGCCAACACCATTCCACTGTTGTA
This sequence comes from Mya arenaria, assembly GCF_026914265.1. NCBI lineage: Eukaryota > Metazoa > Mollusca > Bivalvia > Myida > Myidae > Mya > Mya arenaria. The sequence continues at coordinate 40,895,109 of NC_069137.1, read as the reverse complement.
TAACCATACACCTCAACACCAGTCCACTGTTGTTTTACCATACACGCCAACACCATTCCACTGTTGTATAACCATACACCTCAACACCAGTTGACTATTGTATAACCATACAACTCAGCACCAGTTCATTATTGTATTACCATACACCTCAACACCAGTCAATTGTTTTTTAACCATACACCTCAACAGCAGTCTAATATTGTATAACCATACACCTCAACACCAATCATCGGTTTTTTAACCATACATCTCAACATCAGTCTACAGTTGTATTACCATAAACTTCAACACCAGTTGACTTTTGTATAACCATACACCTCAACACCAGTCGACTATTGTATAACCATACAACCGAACACCAGTTGACTATTGTATAACCATTCACCTCAACACCAGTTGACTATTGAATAACCATATAACTCACCAGCTGATTATTGTATCAACATACCCCTCAACACCAGTCAATTGTTTTTTAACCATACACCTCAACACCAGTCGACTATTGTATAACCATACACCTCAACTCCAGTCAACTGTTTTTTAACCATACACCTCAACACCAGTCTAAAGTTTTATAACCATAAACCTGAACACCAGTCTACTGTTGTATAACCATACACCTCAACACCAGTCGACTATTGTATAACCATACACCTCAACACCAGTCTACAATTGTAATACCATACACATCAACACCAGTCGACTATTGTATAACCATACACCTCAATACCAGTCGACAATCGTATAACTATACACCTCCACACAAGTTGACCTTTGTATAACCATACACCTCAACACCTGTCGACAATCGTATAACCATACATCTCAATACATGTCGACAATCGTATAACAATACACCTCCACCCAAGTTGACCTTTGTATAACCATATACCTCAACACCTGCCGACAATCTTATAACCATACACCTCAATAACAGTCGACAATCGTATAACAATACACCTTAATACAAGTCGACAATCGTATAACCATACACCTCAACACCTGTCGACAATCGTATAACCATACACCTCAACACCTGTCGACAATCGTATAACAATACAACTCAATACCAGTCGACAATCGTATATCCATACACCTCAACACCAGTCGACAATCGTATAACTATACACCTCAACACCAGTTGACTATTGTATAACCATACACCTCAACACAAGTCGACTATTGTATTACCATACACCTCAACACCAGTCGACTATTGTTTAATCATACACCTCAACACAAGATAACTGTTGTATAACTATACACCTCGATTCCAGTCGACAATCGTATAACCATACACCTCAACACCAGTCGACATTCGTATAACCTGACACCTCAACACAAGTTAACTATTGTATAACCATACACCTCAATACAAGTCGACAATCGTATAACAATACACCTCAATATCAGTCGACAATCGTATAACCTTACACCTCAATACAAGTCGACAATCGTATAACGATACACCTCAATACAAGTCGACAATCGTATAACAATACACCTCCACACAAGTTGACCTTTGTATAACCATACACCTCAACACCTGTCGACAATCGTATAACCATACACCTCAATACCAGTCGACAATCGTATAACAATACACCTCTATACCAGTCGACAATCGTTTAACCATACACCTCAACATCTGTCGACAATCGTATAACAATACACCTCAATACCAGTCGACAATCGTATAACCATACACCTCCACACAAGTTGACCTTTGTATAACTATACAACTCAACATCTATCGACAATCGTATAACAATACACCTTAATACTAGTCGACAATCGTATAACCATACACCTCAACACCTGTCGACAATCGTATAACAATACACCTTAATACCAGTCGACAATCGTATAACCATACACCTCAACACCAGTCGACAATCGTATAACCATACACCTCAATACCATTCGACAATCGTATAACCATACACCTCAATACCTGTCGACAATCGTATAACCATATAACTCAACACAAGTCGAACTTTCTAAAGTTGTCGGTTGAATTGTGGAAGTACTGCTTACACTGGTCGGTTGAACTGTAAGATAATTTGCTACACTGGTCAGTTTAACTGTTAGTGTTCTTGAACTGTCGGAGTTCGTTGCGATGTTGTTTTTTGTGCTCGTTCGGAATTACTTAAAGATTACCCAGGTACATGTATCCTACATTTTAAACTAGTATTTTTTGTATGGTCGTCAACCTTGTTAAACTCTTATTAAATCTTGGATTGCCTATACCAGCACACAAACAAAATCTGAAGTTATATAATCAAGTATAATATAAAAGTACAAATTACATGCACATCAACGGAGATCGATGGTTTGTATTAGATACAGATTTTAAGTAATTGCAAATGTTATATTGTTATAGAACTATTCTACTTGGCCAAGTATTCAAATAATATACGCTTGGTTGGCACATTGGACCTCTGAAGACCTGAAATTCAATAAACTGTGATGCTCCATGATGGCCATGATGTTGTTGTTGTTTTGTATAGCGGAACCTGAATAGGACGTTATCAGATGTTATTTATCGGCATAATTTTGTCCGACGAGTGGTAAGTTCACTAGGAGCGGAGATTATATATTGGTCAAATGCGTTGATAGATATGAATTGCTACTTAAAACATTACATATTATATGTAGCGTAATTGAACAGAATAACAAATGACATGCGCTGTTTGATAGTATGCACTCTATTATCGGCCTAATCTGATACATAATTCAATTCGGTTCAGAGATTGGCTTTCTCTGAGATGAATGTGTACTAAGATGTTTAAACAGTAGTGCATTGTTTTAATGCCTGTATCATCGGATAAAAATGTCAAACAATAATTATTTGAATGAATATTCGACTGAACTGCAACCGAAACATTTGTCGAAGTTTTCTCCTCGATCATGTTTTGAGAAGTTAAAATCAAAGGGGTGAACAACAATTAACATAAATGCTAATTTAATGTCCTCTTTGCCTTAAATCAACAGGGCCAGGACTTAAATTCATATCTACCCTGAAGTGCAATATAGTATAATTAAAGGTAACCACTAATGGTATATCCGGTCGTTTACACTTGTACACTCTAGATAGGACAAATACGTTGTTAACCGATATATCCGACAAGACCTGGCAACACCTATTATGAGATAAGTACAACAATCTGCTAAAATGATTCCACTTAACGGTCAAGTCATGGGCAATAGTGTTGTTTTTTCTTCGTTGATTATATTTCGACCCAAAACATTCGATATTAGTTTTTAATTCTGATGAAATGTTTGTATTGGTGCTGATGAATTCCATCATTCCACCATCATTTTTGTTTACATTGGTATACATATGTGTATCATTTTTCAAAGAACATCAAGCACTAATCAGTATACCATAACACCTGCCTGTAATACTTAGAGTATCCATTATGTTCAGAATGTACAGGTTAAATTATACTGATGATTAAAATTGAAATGACAAATAAAAAAAATGTTTCAAGCCTGTCCATGGTACATTTGTAGACACTAGGGTAATGCCAAAACCCTATTCCGGTTCTCTTTCCACTGTCCTTGTACTAATCATCTTGTGACATGTGCATGTATGATGACAATGCTTTCATTGATGATTCGTCGGTTACATATTGTCGTTTAAAGATGGCGACGTTACTAGCCAATTGCAATTCATTTTTGGAGGGACAAGAAATGTGAAAGTACTAGCCGAACGGCCATATAACGTAGGCCAGGCAGCTTCTTTGTACTCTGGTTATCAATTTATGGTGATGCAATGAGTGCAATCGATTTATGCATCTGGCATTAATGATCCATATGAAATGTCTGCCCTCGTATACGACTGCTCTAATCTAATAAAATTGATCGATCATATTGTGTTTGTAAACTCTAATAACTGTTGAATAAGACATTTATTTTGTTTAATCATGTGAGTACATACAGCTAAACGCGTTCTCGTACGCCTTTCTCTTGCTTTCTTTCGCTGACTGAACTGGTATGGTGTTGATGTTTAGAATGGAAGAAAGCGTAACGATGCATACGTGGTGCCAACGTGAGATGAAACAGTTTAGGCACGATTCTGCACTTGAACATGGCTTCAAATCGGCTTACTGTCTAGTTAAGATTTAGAAAATATCGGACACAGATAAAAGTGTTTTCTCTCGTGGGGATTTTGGCAACTGAAAACATAATGTAATCAGAAATGGTCTTTCTTACCAACGCATCAGCTTGCGTTAAGCGCCTCGTTGATTTCGTAGATGGCATCTTGGTGATTTCAAGGATTATGATGATCACTCATTTCGGCTCAAGTAAGATGTATAGTGTCTGAGATAGCATGACCTTACGCTCAAACCGTGCTAGTTTTAACTGTAAGTTATACCATGGTTTATCGATATGTCAGGCCAACACACAGATATCGACTTGATCCGTTCAATGATAAGGAGTCCGTTCTAAGCGTTGCCGGCTACTACCATGGCATCGTGCCCAGCTTCTTTACAAATTTCACTAGTAAAGAGTCACGCAAGTCAAGACCGAAGGCCAATTCTCCTGAATATTGGGACTTGGAATATATCTAAATTATGCAGTAGACTTGGTAAAGAGGTATACGTGTATACTAGGTATTGCTGAGTATGTCATGTATCACAGAGTCAATCATTATTAACCGAACGGTCATTGCATGCTATACGTTCAAATTATTATGCTCCATTCAGCATCGAGGGTAGTCAATGACACGAGTCTGGTAGTCACAATATAATTCATAATAGTAATTGGACTTAAAATTGACCAAACCATGCGCAAAATTTGATCATTTGAATAATAAGTCCTTAAACACACTACTAGGCTTATTTTGTCGTGTTGGTCTCAATATGGCGGCATATTATGGCGCTGACGGCAGACGGAGGAACATCAGCGTTACAAAAAGTATCACTCTGCATAGCATATGCTGCGATAAAATATCTCCTCAGCAGACATCAACACAAATAGTCCAAAGTATTAACCCAAATACACCCTAGGTCAAGAGTTAAGACAAATATTATCAACTTATATTGCACGGATGTAAATAATAGAATCATAGACTGAATTGATCTTTGTTATATACTAAGATACGTATATTTGATATTAAATCCTACTGATGGCAGTATTGGGCTCGAAAAAAAAAATACATTCTTAAACAAGACAATATTTGTTGGTACACAAAATTTAAACAATTAACAAGTAAATGTATTAATAAACTTTATTTTAGTAAATCAGCATGATTTAGTACAGTTCATAATCTTGATATGAAAATAAATATTTTCTACACAATTAAAAAACAGCAAATGTTAGTCATTCCCATATGTATTTTCACCTGAAAACTTAAAAGTAGGTTAAATAATTGAACTATATTTTGATAATTTAAGGTTTTGCTTTTTTGGAAGATTTACAATATATATATTATAAATTATTCAGCATCTTTAAATTGTTTAGGAAATGAAAAATACCCATATTCGGATATAATTGCGTATGCCGTTAAGTAGAATAAGCTGAAGATCAAACCTTCCTCGAAACCATAGAGCAACGGACGACGTTTACAGATTGTTAGCATAATCTGTTATATTTTGATTTGTGATAATTCGAGGCAAAGTACAGGGACAAGCACACACGCCATATTGTTTAGTGAAGGCTATGTTAAAAGTCGAGATACACAACGAACACAACAAGATAACAGGCTGCAAAACAATACAAATATATTCATTCATAAATGTAAGCGTTACGGTCTTGAAATAGTCTATTCAAGAGGGGTTTATTCTATATGATGAGTACTCAGCCGCACATTAAACTCAACAGTTTTCAATCATAACAACACTTAACTATAAGCCGATTCGAGAACAAAATTGAAGGCAATGACCCATAACATAAAACAACAAATATATACACTAAATCTAATTTCACAACGTCCAATATATACCTCGACTGTAAAAGAAGCAACAGTGTCAACCTCTCAATTGTCGATACAATCATGCAAATACACTTATTTACCCATCTAGTGTGTCAGAGATAAGTCTAATTCTATAGCAGAAGGGTCATTGTAAAGATACAGAGTAAATACCACGTTTAATTGATGACAATATTTTAGGCGTGTTGGGGGAAAAATAAATAAGTTAATCAGTAAAATTTGTATAACAAAGTCATAGAGTTTAATAATAAATATGATTATATATTATAACATCAAATTCATCTTTGAGCAGTTGTTTCCGTCTGTAAACTGTTTGTGCGGAAGCAACGTTCGAACAAACAACTGCAAACAGAAAGTTTGAATAAACATTTTTTAAAAAGCGTTAGGTTATATTTATTTCAAAACTATCGTTTATATATATATATATATATATATATATATATATATGTATATATATAGAGAATTGGTATGTTTATCAAGAATTGTTAGGTACCGCCTTGGAACGTGTAAATTTACTGGGGGTTTAAACCAGTTTATGTGTACAAACCTCACTCTTATCCCAACAATTCTTAATGCAAAAGATAAATCTTATCAAAGTATGCATTAACTTGAGGAAACTTATCAATAAAACAAATGATAATAATAAACGAAAAGGTAAACCCCAAGTACTTCAATGATTAGAGATCCCAACTCTATCTGCAGACGGAGGGAAACAATTCAGAGCACCTAATGCAAATACTTTTCAAAGATACGATGCAGGAATCGTTAGAAACCAAAAACATCACACACAGTCTGCCTTAAAAGGTTTAAAACTGTGTGATCATAGAGTTTCATAATTAAAAGCATCATTGTACTAAAACTGGGAACACATAAAGAAAAACATTATTAAAAATAAAAGCGACAAGTATATGCTATTCTCTCCTTCCAAATGATTTGAAAACGTAAAATATTTCAAAAAATTTATGTCACACCCAAATCACTCGAAGTCAGTCAAGACGTGTCCGCCAAAAACGGTTTTACAGATAACTTGAATTAGCAAATTCTTCATAAAAATCAAACCACTGAAAATTTAGTTATGAAAGGGTGCTATATTCAACCCAATATTTTAAAAACTCTTTTATATCAAATTTTATGGCATATTTATTTTAAAAAGATGTCCTTAAAGTTGATATTTTATTCCTAAGATAGCAGTATAATTAATAATTTTAATATTTTAATATTTTTTTTTTCTCTGATAAAATTTGATAGTAAAATGGAAAGCATAAAAGAAAACGGTCAAAAATAAAGCTCCAATAATGTTTGCCGCACAACCTAGTCAATTTCTGTTTTACGCTAACTCCAGTCCGCAATCACTTCATTTATCGCGCGAGCGTCCGATGCGCACATATGGAGAATCTCGGTCAAGCTGAACGAGCACAAGGGATAACTTGCTGCCGCTGCAAACAAGCTTCCAATGACCGGAAAAGACCATTTTGCTATACTTTTGACGGCTTCCGATGCCGCATGAATAGACAGGTATTTTAAAAACTCCGTTGTTGTTGATAGGATTGTTTGTGTTTGAAAATCCACTTTTTCTTGTAGAACGCTTAAATCAATGTTCATATCTGAACAGATTCTGGTAAGAGTGGTATCGTCAATGCCTAGTTGTTCGCGATAAAAATTTGCTTCTTTAAAAATAACAGCAGCTTCCGCACTTACGCCAGCTCCTGGTATTGGTATAATATTTCCTACGCATGCTCGCAAAGCTACCCGATGAATCCTTTCTTTAAGAATTTTCACCTTTTCATCAATGATTTTATCATAGACACTGGACAGAGACAAGATCAGAGTTTCTGTTTTGAAATTAGGTGCATCATCTATCAGTTTAGCCATCAAATGTTCAAAATCATAGGTTTTCTTACAGTAATTATCCACTAAAAAATATTCGTTCTTCCTTTGTTGTTATGCCGTTTTCAGACAACTGCGATAATATATCAGCTTTCATTTCACGTAACACTTTCATTTTATTATGTGTTCTTGGGTGAGCTTTTTCGTCATTTTTTACATTATCGTCTGTGTGTGTTCTGCAGAAGAAGAAATGCTGTTTTTGTTTTTGTATTTCTTTTGCAAACCAAAGGTCATTCTCTGTGAACCTGTTGTTAGAAATTATGAGAAAAAAATCAAAATCAGACAATTTCTTTTTTGACACACTTTCCAGTTTGTCAAAATAGTCTGTCTTCGCATATTTTATTGTTCCTACTCCTGGAAAATCCCAGAAGATGAGATTTGGATGTTTCGGGTTCATATAGTCAACTATAATGTCCGTTGTTTCTGTTACGCCAACAGAGGCGCTGCCTTCGTCGTCCGCAGTAAGATTAAGGATAGCATTTATTAAAGACGATTTCCCTGACCCACTTTCTCCAATAACAGCAATATGTATTTTTTTCAGTTTTCCAGCTGTCCAAACCCTTTTCTAGTAGTTGTTGAAAATGTAAGGGACCGTTGTCGTTCATCATGTGTTTGTATGATGCAATTTTTTGCTTGAATGCTTGACTCTGAAAAACAGTTTTCACGTTTGAAACGCAAAAATGTATTAATAGACGCGGATGTTTTTTAAAATAAAATTCACCTTCACTCATGCTATTCCAAATTCAATATATATCGTTCAAATTAACTTGAGATGCGTTTCTGTATTAACATTATCGCTTAAAAAGTAATTATGAGCTATTTCGCAACACAAATACTATTCTCTGAAATGTACAAATACAATATTATAATTATATGTAGACTAGAAAAATGTGTCAACCATACATCCCCATAAGCGCCGTCAGCATGATTGAACAAGAAATGTATTAACTATCAATGGTTTAACGTTGTAAAGACACCATTTTTAAAAGACGACAGACCATGAACGTGCCTTTAATTTACCGAAAAGGTCATCTTTGGTTAACAGAAACATACTGCTAAAGTTCCATGGTCCTACATTAAACAGTTCAAAAGTTATTGTGCGGACGTAAAGTCATAAAGATTGATCATTTTGTCTTTAAATTTAAAAACAAAGAGGTCAACTACTGGTAAAAGGCTACCTACCACATTATCTCACGAACTAACAAAATAAAATCAAGTTATGGAGAGGACAATTTTCCATATGACTTTGACAGTGCCCTTGACGTTTGATTGACTGACCCTCCCTTAAAATAGGGGTCATCAACTAATCAAGTGCATCTACATTTTCATTCCATGGTCCTTTATCATAATATAATCCTAATATTATGTTAAAAAAATCATAAGACTGTTGACGATGATATTGACTAATATACCAAACAATACATAGCCACCAATGGTAACATATCACAGAGATTGCATGGTCTTACATCAAAGTGTGTAGCCGAGGATGTTATAGGACTGTTCACTTTAACCTTTGCCTTTTGCCTGTTTCGATCTCTCAAAACAATTTGGGTCATCTACCGGTGTTAGGTAACCTCACACTGAATGTTTTGGGCCTAAGTCGATCCGTTTTCGGTCGGACAAAACCTTCTTTACATTATTATCTTAATGTAGTGACTAAAACGCTAAATGGTACGTTTCCTCAAAATAAGATAGAGAACCCTACTACTATATCAGTACGGTCCTTCTCGTTCTTGATAAATGTTGCGGACAAGACTCGGGTAACCTACCGTCCGACCGTCAGTCATTATGACCGTCCGACAAGGAGACCGACATTTGCAAACCCAAGAGCACCTTTTTCAAAAGGGAGTCATAAATAAATGCTATGTGAGCTTATGATATATACAATGTCATGCATCATAACACGCGTATTCGGCTATTTCTAAACATCAAAAACCATTAAAACAATATACTCTTTTTTATATTTGATTTGAATATACGTTTACCTTGAGTTCATTTTCAATTTCTTTGGATGTGGATTCTGAAAAAGACAAATGAGTGCTGTTCTTAGTGAGTACTTTGAACTGAGCCTGGATGAGTTAATGTGGTATATATGCTTACTTCACGTTGAATATTTTAACTAAGCGCAGATTTACTTTGAACATAACTTCTTTATTTAAAGTGGTATCGTGTTGAAAAGTTATTAAGTTAATCTCCAGAGCATAACATAATAGAAATTTCGTCCATTACAAAATCGTGCATATAGCTGAAGAATTGTAATATAAAAGGTTATAATTGAGCTTATTTGGAAATTCACCTTCCTTTAATCCAGACGTAGATATTTTGAACCCCAAACTAAGCGCATTTTTGTACAAGGTTAAATGCTATATTAATCAAGCATATGGCAGGTGAAATGGGCAATGCAGACACAACAGAAGGATAGTACATATGTTTATTGTTAAAATATCTAAATTTAGGTTTTGACGAGCTGTTTTTAAGACTAATACGAACCTTATGTTTAAAGTACGTATTGTTTACGTATTTTGATACTTTTTATGACTATAATACATATATCACCTAGCCAAAATACAATTGAAGCGCAGTAGCAAATGTTAACAACGGCTTTGTTTTAAGGCACAAGGTCAAGGCTAATTATACACTATACTAGACCAAAATGTGTCTTGCATTAAACGAACCGTCCACTCATTGTAAACTTTTGTTCCCAGTTGGGTTAAATCCTTTTATATTATATAAGTTCATGAAGCCATAACACAAGGACCGATTCACCATAAATTATATGTTTATATATATATTCCTTAAATGCTTTCAAGCAGCAATATTTTATCACAAGTCGAGCTTGTGGAATTTCACGCCTCTTCCCTAACACACACTTACGATTGTATGCAAATAATCTCTTCTTGTCGTTTAATCGATAGGAGGTAGTAAATGTGCCCAAAACTATGCTTAGAATAATGGAGTTCTATTATGTTCACTTCTTTACCTTTTTTGCATATTTTAAAGTCTAAGTTTACATAAAGTAACATTTAGTCATAAAGTGCAATACATAAAAACATTATGACCGTTAATTACACATATTTATAGATGTTTTACATGTCTGAGCTTATTATAACAGAGCTTACCGAGGATCTTTGTTTATCTCAGAACAAAGAAGATTTGCCTATCGCATGCTTTAGGATTAAGGTCAAACTATTGATCGTTCCATGGATAGCATGCAGTTTCCAATGAAGAGCTAATAGGTTCATGGCCGTATCAACCGCCCATTGAAATATATATATTTTAAAATTTGCATATCAGTATTGAATAAGAGTGATTATTTGATTTGAATATGAAGGTGAAATGTTATTTTATTAAAACTGTTTGTAATTAATATAAGTAGGTGCTTGATATAAGTTAAAACCAATTAAGTTATATACACATAAAAAAGCTTCTATGAACACTGATCGGACATTAAGCTGTACACAACGATTTTGCAAATTGAAAGTACATTATTGAAATGACAGCGTAACACTTTATTTCATCACTAAATCGTATTTCGAGTTGTATACATGACGTCTATACCTACTTGAATAAACATGTTTGAAAAATACTTTTGGCTAAAACAGTTTAAGACAACAATAAATTCTAAAAAAAATAAATGCGAACGAAGCTCAATTTTGTGTTCTTTTTTATGACAATCTCATTTATATCAAGATGCTTTTTTAATCGGGCTTAAAATGTATTTGAATAATGTAAATATATTTTACTTTATACAATTTTATTTTATTATATAAAAACAACCACTAGACCTCTTTAATTAAGGCTATGCATTGTGAGAAATATTTAAGTATTTACCTACTAAATTTGTATCCATATAAAACAAAGTTTTACCAAAAATTTAATTTTACAAACAATATTGCAACCTTAATATATTTCATGTTGCTTTTATAAAGTATTACCTCGTTTGAGGATGGTCTGACTCGGGTGTTTTCTTCTCGTACTCTGTGATTCGATGGATGCTGAAATTTTTGGCAAATGTAACCGTTTAAGAAAAAAAGAATAATCATTCGCATACGATATAACTAGCCATTATAGCTCCCGTATGCAACACATACAAGATTAAGTAAGGGTTAATAAAAAAAATATTGAAAAGTTTTATAATTTTACAAAGAATTAAGATACGCGTGTTGGAACGATTTTGTATTTTAATTGAGCGCAGATTTACTTAAGGAATAAATTGCGGGTTAGCATTACACATGGTTCGTTATTGTCCAGTCCATGTTTTATAGCATACTAAAATAGTTACTTTTATTTCAATTAAGTATTGACCTCATTTTTTGTCAAAATCAATAGAACAAACCCTAAAATATGTTTCTATAATTCTTTTAAAGTTGTTTATGATACAGCATTTATAAAAATCAAATTTTGAACCTATTCTCTGTAAAAGATATTACTTTAATGTTTGAGCTAAATTCTGATAGTTCTGATAAATGCAACAAAACGAAAGGTGTTTGACTCACCGTGGGTGGATAATAACTTAATAAGCACAAATAATGAATACGACCAGTAACAGCCAATACCAATAGCTTAAAACAAACACTGTACATATGCTCAGATAAGCAAAACTAAGTTACGTTTAAAGGGATTATTATAGTGACTAAAGAATATTTTAACATCAATTTAACATCAATTCACTTGTTTATCTAATACCTTTTGAACAGCTACTTCCCATTTTGTCCTTGCGCCAAGTTCTAATATCGCCGCGAGTATGTTGGAAAGAACAATCTGCAGAAAATACATTAACATTTATTAATTTTTCTCCCAAAGTTAACACGTTTTGTGTCTATTTTATAATCAGCATTTCGTTTGTAAATAAAAGCCATCGCTTTGTTGTTGTTTTATTTTTTATTTATAATTAGTATTCAAGTGTGAGAAACAGGTAATACATATTTAATGGAACGCCTGCCTTATCAGCCATTAAAAGTATATTTTAATGACCTCAAGACAAATACAAGCATTTGGAAATAATATGATTGTCCAACAAATACAACTTTGGCAAATTATCACTACCAAAAAAACTAAAAGAGCTAAAATGAGTTTCCCAAATACATATATCTTCTTTAAAATCATATAAACATATGTATGAAAGTAGGCATTAAACTTGGACTGAAGATCTTCATTTGTCTTCACAAATTATTTTGTTTGCGAATATCGGCTATTTTGAACAAGTAAAGTTGTTGTATCGATGAATTCATTGATAGAAATTAATTACACACGATCAAACCAAAATCAGTATTTAAGAAAAAACAATTGGTAAGCTTAAATTCATGCATACGTTTTTTAATCATGTTTTTTCTATCAAAGAAACATAATTTAATGCATTTTGAAATTATATCATGTTTCAAAAAATGTATCATTCTCACCCAATTAAAACCTTGATTTTACTCGAAGTCAATTTCCCTATGCCAGAGCAGAGTCAGCACTCTACAATAGTATTTGAATTTCAGTTTCATCACAGCTCTACAAGCATGTTTGGATTTATTTTCAAATACACAGATAATTCCAAATTTTAACGGTTGTGTATTCCTAAACAAAATGTAATCCTGACGCATGGAAACACGAACAAACAAACAAACTCATGCCAAGTTGCCACTGTTGTTGATCAACCTCAGACAAGAGTCAAGTCAAGTAGAGCTTATACTCAACCTTAATATTCCCCCAAAGACTCAATTTTAAAACTGTTTTATTGAATAATTTAAATTAGATTAAGGCTATCTGTGTTATTCTAATTTATAGCTTTACATATACATGTTTAATGATGATAAAGCGATGTACAACTATCATTGTTGGTTATGAAAGGACATTTTGATACTGGTCTGTAAGATGTTCGAGTTTAGCTATCGCATTTATGCGTTGTCCCTTTGACTACTACATAAAAGCTAACCTCTTTTATCATGACTATTAAAACTTTCAAAACAAGACGCGGTAATAATAGTTGTTGTTTACAAATTGAAAGTGTTTGGGACTACTAACAAACTAGGGTGCGAATATAGTGCAATGAATACATTTAATCACAGGACACACCACGTTGTAATGCACCTTTGGTTTAGTTAAATGAGCATGATTTAAGAGTAACTGTACTTTCCCGAAACATCCCTTTCGTCAGTGCGATCATAGTATCAATGCTAAACAGATAGCATCAAAACCCCACCATTTACTTTGTAAGGATCACTACGACCGTAGTCGTATGCAAAAAATGGCCCACAAAATCAAAAGAGTCCATGTACTGACCGTAAACAAATAGCAAATTAGAAGCCTTGCCAAGATGTCATACAAAACTAATTGATCGGAAAGGTGTGAAGCCGACTTCAGCTCCGTACACGATGACGAAGCCTTTATTTGTATTCCAAATCATTTGTACGGCCAAAGATGATTTTTTTATATATATTTTATATCAGTCTTGCAATTATTAGAATTACAGTTGCCTTCAATAACTGACTTGTTTGTCATATTTTAAATTAAGGTAGAGTGAAAATCATTATATAAAAAATCACTTTATAAACCGTTATATTACAATGTCAAAGTAACCGATGGCTGTCGTAGCCGATAGATACCATAACACCTATCAAACTACCTATAATGTCTCAGAGATTGTTTTCGTAGCTGATGGAGTACACAGCGCCTGTCATAGCAACTGCTGGTTGTTGTAGGTGATGGATAACACGCGTCTTGACAGAGCAACCGATTGCTATCTGAGCTGCTGTATTACAATCCCCTAATCAGAACAATCTTATTCAGTCATAGCTGGCACGGATATCCCCTGTCTTAGCAACCGTTGGTTATGGTAACTGCTGAATTACATTTTCCCTGTCAGAACAACCGTAGCCGATGGGTTGAATACCCCCTGTCAGAGTAACCGATGATAAGCATAGCTCGATTGCTAAAATAGCTGATGAAATATGTATCCCATATTAAAACAACCGTTGATTGTAGCTACCGAATGCCAGATTTGGAAATGAATTAAACACATGTATGCTGATTCGATCAAAAATTGTAGAAGCGCGTTCTTAGAGTCTCCTTAATTTACAAACATGCTTGAAGTTTCCGTTTACACAGCCTAAAGATTCCTCAAATAGTTAATCCGTATTCAATTTTATCCGGAGTATGCCATAGGTAAAATGTGCTTAAAAGGATAAAAAAAATGAAAAATCAACTTTATAGTCCTTAATCTATTTCTTATCGATTTACCTTCACATTATGATTACCCCATACAATTCTTTGAAACGGCGATTTAAATATCATGACGAATTATATAAGAACAATGAGCAGTCAACGGGGTGTGCATTTTTTTTTATAAAAGTTATAAAAGTTGATGAAGTGTGTTAATTTGTACCAAAAGCCCTTTGTTTCAAATTGCAGACAGAGATATATTTCTAGGCAAAAGAAATCGTGCAATATTCAAAAAAGTAAAGAAAAGCCTTTGTTTATGATGAATTTCTCACTCTACTAAATTTCAGGGACAACCCGTTGGACTTATGAGTAATTTTCAAAACATTAGTCTATATTGAATTGCTTCAACCGTCGGATGTCAACTGTTCGGACGTTAAATATGTTTTAACAGGCTTTTAACCAGAATTGCAACATTTTTATTTACGATAAAAATGCCCAGTTTCGAATTATTTCAGTTTAACAAAGGTGATATTATTTTTGAATCTTTACTTTTTTTGTTCATTACGGTGTATTTTTCCGATTATTGTCTTTTTTTTAATTTACGTTTCAGTTATATTTTCTACTGGCATCTGTGAATAAGTATGGTCTTAAATATGCTGCATAATTATTCAATAAATATCTTATTATATGGGAACTATTTTTACTAATTTTACCATATTCCAAAATAAAACAGAAACATACATAAACAACTTTGATTTTTTTCTGACCGACCTATATTTAATAATGTGTCCGAATGTCAAACAAGTGACGCTGTAGCTTTGTTTCGCGGAACGATAACTTTCTGAGAGCAATAAAATGAAGTGTTTGTTTATTACATGTTTATCACCCCTCTCTGTTGTTTACGGGTCATCCTATGATAAATGAACATCTGTACCGCCGATTCATATCGTGTATGCCGGGCGCCTGGCAGGAAAGCGATGAATACAAGTTTATTAAACGTGCTACCGGGTAAGAAACCGGCCACATTGGATGTGCATAAGTTCAAGTAAATTGCAAAGCACACTTTGTTGTTTGCAGCATATTACTTACATCAAATAGACCTCAGAGATTTGGTAAAATATGCGCTTTTGTAGAAGATAAAACACGTTTCAAAATACGGTTACGAAAAAAATGTTTCCGTTGAAAACAAATGGTGTACAGAAACAAATTATATACAATTTCTGACATACCTTTTTCCAGATGAGCGTATTGTTAGTTTTCGATGAATATCTTAACCGTATCAACACTGATGAAATCTAACTATACAAATCACATCCATCCCTGCATAAAAGTTTCTTGACCAAAACCTGTTTAAACGTTATAAAGACAACTGTTTTCCAAAGAACTCATCAGATAGTATAAGCACGATCATAACGCCCTACTAAAACTGATATCGAACGGTTCCTGTACTTAAAAGAGCGTTATTTAAAGCTACCGTTTGAATGGCCGGTTATTCTGCAACCAATGCTAACTGTACAAGTATCATTTGCGGGTGTATGAGCCCGCCCCCTAGATTTAAGTTCCACCTTGTTAAGTTAAATAATACACTTTATCGCTGACAGTGAATTTGATCGACAGGCTTTGCACTTTTGAATATTGATTTTGTATATATTGGTATATTTTGGCGGAGCAAAAAGCACGATGATTAAAAGCTAAAAACGGTTCAAATGTGTTCAACCGACATGATATCCGTACAAATCCATCAAAATTAAGTTTAACTTCATGTAGATTAAAAAAGCAATGGCATAACATCTGTAATTAGTTTGTTTATTCTTCAATGAATAAAGCATGTTCAATACTGTCCGATTGAATCGTTTAATACTCCCGTTAAACACTCAGATACGATAGCACGGGTAGAAACTTTAAATTACCAATAACATGTAGAGTATAATTAGGTTTAAAGTCACAGGTTATCCTCTGATCGCCATGGAACAGTTTTGGAAGAGATGCTAGCAATTTAAAGTCATCAAACATTACTTTGATCAAGGCATGAGCTGAAGTTTTCTTCCAATGTATGACTTTGTCAACACAAGTTAACTGATCCGCTATATCAAGAATGTCTTCGAAAACACTCTTGGCCCAAGTCTGCATTTTCAAACAAATCTGCTAACAAGATGTTTAGATTTTGTTGGGGTATCATTATTATTCATACAATATTGGTATAGAACATTTAAAACACTCATAGCATACTATGTAAGCGTAACTGATTTATACACTATTGATATAACTAATATAATGATAATAAGGGGACACTGTGCACAGATCACACCGCAAGACACTATTGATATAACTTGTATTAAGATAATCAACGGACATTACGTAACACAGTCAAACACTGGTGATATAAGTAGTTGTAAGTTAATCAGGGGAAACTGAATAAGCGCCACAAAGCCATACATTAATGATTAAACAAGACTCAAGGTATTAAGGTGATACTATGCAAGCGTCACAGAGTCATATACTTTCGCTATAACTAGTGTCAAGATAATCAGGGCATACTATGTAAGCGTCACACAGTAATTTACTTTTGCTATAACTAATTCCACAAAATTAGTGGACCCTAGGTAAGTGTCACATAATCATTTACTTTTAATATAACTAGTGTCAAGATAATCAGGAGATACTATGTAAGCGCCAAACAGTCATAAACATTTGATATAACTACTATCAAGATAGTTAGTGCACACAATGTAAGCGTCACACAATCATTTAATTTTGATATAACTAGTATCAAGATAATCAAGGGATATTATGTAAGCGTCTCACAGTAATTTATTTTTGATATAACAATTGGCAAGATATCAGGGGATACCATGCAAGCGTCGCACAGTAATTTATTTTTGATATAACAATTGTCAAGATATCAGGGGATACCATGTAAGCGTCGCACAGTAATTTACTTTCGATATAACTAGTATCAAGATAATCAGGGGATACCATGTAAGCGTCGCACAGTTATTTACTTTTGATATAACTAGTATCAAGATAATCAGGGGATACTATGTAAGCGTCACACAGTAATATACTTTTGATATAACAATTGTCAAGCTATCAGGGGATACTATGTTAGCGTCACACAGTAATTTATTTTTGATAAAACTTGTATCAAGATAATCAGGGGATACCATGTAAGCGTCGCACAGTAATTTACTTTTGATAAAACTTGTATCAAGATAATAAAGTGATACCATGTAAGCGTCTCACAGTAATTTACTTTTGATATAACTAGTATCAAGAAAGTCAGGGGATACTTTGTAAGCGTCACACTGTAATTTACTTTTGATAAAACTTGTATCAAGATAATCAGGGGATACTACGTAAGCGTCACACAATAATTAACTTTTGATAAAACTTGTATTAAGATAATCAGGGGATACCATGTAAGCTTCGCACAGTAATTTACTTTTGATATAACAATTGTCTAGATATCAGGTGATACTATGTAAGCGTCACACAGTAATTTGCTTTTGATATAACAATTGTCAAGATATCAGGTGATACTATGTAAGCGTCACACAGTAATTTAATTTTGATATAACTAGTATCAAGATAATCAGGGGATACTATGTAAGCGTCACACAGTAATTTACTTTTGATTAAACTTGTATCATGATAATAGTATGTGAACGTTACCCAGACTTACACAAATTTTCGATTTCGTAAAAACAGTAATGTAAATACTAGCAATCGAATAATTAAATAGCAAGGGTGAGTAAAATAGAAAGTACAGAAAAAAACATAAATTTATTCTTATTCGGATTCAGTGGCGCCATAACTATATCTTTGTAAGAAACAACCTAAACAAGACGTATCTGATGTTCAAGATTGCTGCAAGTCACTGTTTGTTCAAAGGCTGGAACACCAACATGTTCACTTTGTGTCTGCAACTAAACTAGCATATTAAAAACATTCGACGGCATAGGGCGTCTGTTTCATTTTCATCGAATACTAGTTCTTGTTTTATTATAAAAGATTATATATTAAAATTTAAAATGATTTCTATCAAGTCGAATCTTTTCTTACTTTATCTATTGCTTATAATAGCGTTGTTTCTAAGCGATTATTTTTAAAACTAGAAACAGTTTTATTAACATAATAAATCAATTATCCATGTTATTCACCTGTATGTTATCATGAGAGAAACAACTAATAGTAATGCCATTGTAATATAGATGAAGTAGGTTTTACCATTAACCAATGACATATGATTGTTCATTTATGTGTAAGCATAATATGAATCGAGCAAGCATATGTTACTTACTAAAAAGAAAAAAAAACACTATAAGATATATCCTTGATTGATCGGTTTAACCTTTTAAATATGAAATTTAGAATGTAGTATTATACATTTTTGAAACATAATCTAATCATATCATACGACTGTTGTACACAGTTGTACGCGAATATCATGTGCAAAAAGTAGATTCACAACAAAAACTAGAATGAAGCGTATATAGAAAGGATTTCTCGTTTATCTCGACCTATTAAGGTACTTCGAAGTTTGTACCGCTATGATTTGTAACGTATTTAGTGGTAAAAATAATGCGATTTAAAGATGCACACTTACACTCAAATAAGATTTAACACATCTAATACAACTGTTTAAATATGCCAAAAAGGATGAACAAATATCGAAACCATTGCTGATTATGAAGTTTACAGAGTTCATTTAATAAATGTGCAGAAATCACAGTATTGCATCCTTATGAGACTAAAGTAGATCGCCTTAAATATTTTATCTTTCAACAATTATTCAATATTTTTTTGCGTTTTCAGCTATAAAATACACAGTTTTAATATTGTTAATTGTAATTAATATTTTCAACAAATGCATTATTTAGTAAGTAGATGAGTGTTTATCACTCAAAATTTATGTTTGTTTTACTTGTGTATGTTTCGATTTTGAAAAAGAGTGTCACTTTAAGTAAAATTACTGATTGCTTGACATCATGAACAGCTTTAAACCAAATTCAGACAATGGATAATATTCTTTAACAATACTTTAATGGAATAACATGTATGAACAGAAACACAAATAGAAAAAAAATAGTACGTCAAGTATGTAGTGAATAATTGTTTATCTCAGATTAAATACCAGTATTTGAGTTTTGTGTCTCAGCCTACGACCAAATAACTGAATGTTGTACTTCAACTTCAGACCTCATTGTATAGATTACCTTAATCTTTGACCCAGGAGTCAATTGTTGTAACTTAACCTTAGAGCAAAGTGTTGTCGCTTAGGAAGTATTATTGTGAAACTCAAACACACTTGACAGATAGCCAAGTGCAGTACCTCAAACCAGATAGCTAAGTACAATAGCTCAATCTCATACCAGCTCAACCTCAATCTAAGTAGCCACGTGCTAAAGCTTAACAAGAGGCAAAGTGTAGTAGCTCAACGTCAGTCAAGGTAGCCAAGTGCGTAGCTCAACACTAATCTAGGTAGCCAAGTGCAGTAGCTCAACCTCAATCTAGGTAGCAAGTACAGAAGCTCAACCTCAGTCATGGTAGCCAATTGCAGTAGCTCAACCTCAATCTAGGTAGCCAAGTGCAGTAGCTCAACCTTAATCAAGATAGCCAAGTGCAGTTGCTCAACTATAATCAAGGTAGCCAAGTGCAGTAGCTCAACCACAATCTAGGTAGCCATGTGCAGTAGCTCAACTTTAATCAAGGTAGCCAACTACAGTAGCTCCACACTTATCTAGGTAGCCAAGTGTAGTAGCTCATCCTCAGTCAAGGTCGCCAAGTGCAGTAGCTCAACCTCAGTCAAGGTCGCCAAGTGCAGTAGCTCAACCTCAGTCAAGGTCGCCAAGTGCAGTAGCTTAACCTCAGTCAAGGAAGACAAGTGGTTCTCCGGTTAGCGCAGTGGTAAGCGCACTCGGTTCTCACCAAGGCGACCCGGGTTCGATTCCCGGCATGGGCGCATGTGAATTTGGTTAGTGGTCACCAAGCCGGACAATCGGGTTTCCTCTGGGTACTCTGGTTTCTCTCGCGCAACATCGTGCGAACGAGAATGACTTAGTTTAAGCTATCACAGCTTCCTTTACAATCGTAATTAATCATATACTGTTAAAAGTAAGGTAGCCAAGTGCCGTAAGGTAACCTCAATCTAGGTAGCAAAGTGCAGCGACTTAACCTCAATCGAGGTAGCCAATTGCAGTAGCTTAACCTCAATCTAGGTAGTCGCAGTAGCTTAACCTCAATGAAAGTCGTCAAGTGCAGTAGGTAAACCTCAATCAAGGTAGCCAAGTGCAGTAGCTCAACATAAATCAAGGTAGACTAGTGCAGCAGCTTAACCTCAGTCAAGGTAGACAAGTGCAGAAGATCAACCTTAATCAAGGTAGCCAAGTGCAGTAGCTTAACCTCTGTCAAGGTAGACAAGTGCAGTAGCTTAACCTCAATCTAGGTAGCCGCAGTAGCTTAACCATCAAGGTGGCCACAGTAGCTTAACATCAATCAAGGTAGCCAAGTTCAGTAGCTTAACCTCAATCAAAGTCGACAAGTGCAGTAGGTAAACCTCAGTCAAGGTAGACAAGTGCAGTATCTTAACCTCAGTCAAGGTAGACAAGTGCAGTAGGTAAACCTCAGTCAAGGTAGACAAGTGCAGTATCTGAACCTCAGTCAAGGTAGACAAGTGCAGTAGTTCAACCTCAGTCAAGGTAGACAAGTGCAGTAGCTCAACCTCAGCCAAGGTAGACAATTGCAGTAGCTCAACCTCAGTCAAGGTAGACAAGTGCAGTAGCTTAACCTCAGTCAAGGTAGACAAGTGCAGTAGATCAACCTCAGTCAAGGTAGACAAGTGCAGCAGCTCAACCTCTGTCAAGGTTGACAAGTGCAGTAGCTCAACCTCAGTTAAGGTAGACAAGTGCAGTAGCTCAACCTCAGTCAAGGTAGACAAGTGCAGTAGCTTAATCTCAGTCAACGTAGACAAGTGCAGTAGCCCAACCTCTGTCAAGGTAGACAAGTGCAGTAGCTCAACCTCAGTCAAGGTAGACAAGTGCAGTAGCAACACCCCAGTCAAGGTAGACAGGTGCAGTAGCTCAACCTCAGTCAAGGTAGACAAGTGCAGTAGCTCAACCTTAATCAATACAATTAAGTGCAGTAGCTCAACCTTAATCAAGGTAGACAAGTGCAGTAGCTCAATCTTAATCAAGAAAACTAAGTGCAGTAGCTCAACCTCAGTCAAGGTAGACAAGTGCAGTAGCTCAACCTCAGTCAAGGTAGACAAGTGCAGTAGCTCAACCTCAGTCAAGGTAGACAAGTGCAGTAGCTCAACCTCAGTCAAGGTAGACAAGTGCAGTAGCTCAACCTCAGTCAAGGTAGACAAGTTCAGTAGCTCAACCTCAGTCAAGGTAGACAAGTGCAGTAGCTCAACCTTATTCAAGGTAGACAAGTGCAGTAGCTCAACCTCAGTCAAGGTAGACAAGTGCAGTAGCTCAACCTCAGTCAAGGTAGACAAGTGCAGAAGCTTAACCTCAGTCAAGGTAGACAAGTGCAGTACACAAACTTTCTACAAGCTAGCCAAGTGCAGCAGCCCAGCCATAAACCAGTCAGTCAAGTGCTGTAGCCAAGCCTCAAACCATCTAGCAAAGTGCAGTAGCTGAACCTCAAGCGAGGAAGACATTGCTTTTATTTTGTTACCCAACGATTTATATACAGTTTCTTATTTCGACTATTCTTGTACTCTTGTTTCGTTTTGAAATCGCAATGCATAAGTCTGTAAAAATGAATTAACACTAATACAAAAAACTGGGATACAAGCTTATTAAAAATAGTTGGCAAATATCCTGTTGATAGGTTTTGGCCCATATAATACTATAAATGTACATATACAAACGTAGTATTATCATAACAAGGAGATAGAGACACAATTGGAATAATTTGCAACTGCAATTATATGTATCACACTAAACAACTCACAGACTATAACAATATAGCATCAAGGGAAAATACTCTACTTGACAGTAACTAAATATATAAAACTATAAACGATATATAATGGTTTTTACAGATTGTCAAATGCACAATCAGGACATTAACACTGTCTTAACATACTACTCATTCTGATCTGTATCGTTTGAAGCAATATTT
This sequence comes from Mya arenaria, assembly GCF_026914265.1. NCBI lineage: Eukaryota > Metazoa > Mollusca > Bivalvia > Myida > Myidae > Mya > Mya arenaria. The sequence goes on along the minus strand of NC_069137.1, from coordinate 40,872,008 downwards.
TGTAAAATATATATGTTATGACAGACGGAAGAACAAACTGCATGCACATGCTTCATGAATACAGAAGATAGAATACCGCCTAATTTTCGACTGAATTCGGAATACCGCTTATTCTGGACTGAATCAGAATGTCCACCTAATTATTGATTGAATCTGGAATACCGCCTAATTCTGGACTGAATCCGAATTTCCACCTACTTATTGATTGAATTCGAAATACCGCTTAATTATGGACTGAATCAAATATATCGCCTTATTCTAATCTGAATCCGGAATACCGCCTAACTCTGTGCTGAATCCGTAGAACCGCCTTTTGAAGGACTGAATCCGTTATACCACCTTGTGCCGGACTGAATCCGGAATACCGCCTCATTATGGTCTGAATCTATAATAACGCCTAGCTCTTGACTGAATCCATGATGCCATCTAATTCTGGACTGAATCAGTAATATCTCCTCATTCTGGACTGAATCCGAAATACCGCATTATTCTGAATTGAATCCATAATACCGCCTAATTCTAAACTGAATCCTGAATACCGCCTCATTCTAAACTGAATCCTGAATACCGCCTGGTTCTAAACTGAATCCTGAATACCGCCTCATTCTAAACTGAATCCTGAATACCGCCTTATTCGGAACTGATTCCGGAATACCGCCTGGTTCTAAACTGAATCCTGAATAACGCCTTATTCGGAACTGATTCCGGAATACCGCCTGGTTCTAAACTGAATCCTGAATAACGCCTTATTCGGAACTGATTCCAGAATACCGCCTGGTTCTAAACTGAATCCTGAATAACGCCTTACTCTCGACTGAATCCATAAAACCGTCTAGCTTTGGATTGAACCCATAACACCGCCTTATACTGGAATGAATTCATAATGCCGCCTAAATCTGGTTTGAGTCAATTATACCGCCATATTTTCGGCTGAATCCGAAATGCCACCTAATTCTGGACTGAATCCAAAATACCACCTAATTCTGGACTGAATCCAAAATACCACCTTATTCTGAATTGAATCCTGAATATCGTTCGTTTAAAAACATGTTTTTCAATCAGGCATAATAAAACATACAGCTTGAAGTTATAATTAATAAAAGCACCCATAAAAGCACGCACACCATAATCAAATTAAGATCCTTTGTTCAAATCTTTACAATAAATATTCATTTTTAAGTATATATTTTAAGGATTGAATACCCTGACAAAATAAAACAAAAGGTTTAACTATATATTTATTGTAGAATATGTATGAACTTTACACCTAAAACGTAAAAATGTGATGCTTTTATAAAGCTGATTTCGGAAATATCACTTTTTAACTTAAAGAATCTTAAACGTCCTGGATGGAAACAAATCGCGAACTTATAAGATTGTAAAAGCTGTCAGATATTACGCTGCCATATGCTACAGTATGTGTCTACTGATAAGGATGTTTATGTAAACGCGATTGATGTCAGATACGCATAATTTATAACTAATTTAGCATAAAAAATATTATCCATTCTGAGTGCAGTGTATTTGATTAGAACTCCAAAATTGGCAATAATAATTAATATGCCTTTGAAATGTTAAATCTTCTTGTCTGATAGGCCTCGTTCATGTCTTAAAAGGCAGAACAATTTTATTTCAAGGACGTGTATCGCTTTATCACAAATGTCACATTACACGTGCGTGTACTATATATGTTATTTAAACATTACACAGTATTTAAATGAAAACAATTCATTTAAATTTAAAAAAGTACATGTTTGGGAAGCGGTTTCGGGCCCCTCAAATCGAACGGTGCCCATACAATTTTCAAGGTGATATAAAGATCTTGCGATGATCTAGTATTCCTATAAAGTTCGAAACACGCCCAAGTTGCCCGGTGTACTTGTGTCTGCAACACGCGGATGTCACATATCCCTGCGAAACTGCGATTTCCCGTAATCGTAGTAATCTGATGATGTTCAAACCATGCAAACTGGACATGCGACTACTACACACAGGTGCCACAGACCCCTGCAAATCACCGATTGGATATGAAATGGTAACACAATTGAATGTTAACGATATCCCTAGTCATGTACGATATGCGATTTTTAATATATGTACTATAGAATACTAGTAGTTTCATTCAATTACGTTCTTTTTTATTTGCTGATGATGCTTTTGCTATTTCACAAGACTTGAAAAGTGATTTTGTGTAACCATAATATGCAAGTGCATGTTTCAAACATGATTATAACTTAATGGATACGCTCAGCAAACGTAACATATGAATACTTAAACTTGTAGTTCGTGCATTATAGCAAAATACAATTATATTAGCTTTGCCTGCTAGAAATGCTTTTGTTTAAACGAAATGATCCTTTAAAAAACATCACTGCGATAACGTTTATTTTAGGACATACATACCTACATACCTATGATTGGCAAGCAGAGTTTCTTCTTATCAGATAAATTTTGGAGTAGCATCATCAATCTGCCAAACATTATCTTAACGTAACGATTTTTGAATGGATTTAAATATGTTTTATCGGGATTTATGCGTTTAAAACAAAAATGGTTCAACTTCAAGATAATTTGTGTTGTCTGTAATTCACCTGAGCAAACAAAGCACGCCATGAAGATAACATTAAGATATGAGGTCCATTTTAAATTAAATTAATGTATCTGTTTGTACATCCATGATGAAGTTTATTTAGTACATGTTTGAATTAAACGCATTCACCGATTTGTACTGAAAAGAAAATGCCTGAAATGCCGAGACAAATCAGATAAAATAATTGTGATTAAAGTACATTCACTTGACATGCAATAAGAAACCAATCCAGTCACAGTCATGTAGTTTTGTTAATTCAAAAAAAACTCCCCGCGATTGATATACCTTGAAGTCAGAATAGTATTACAAAATAATGTATATGATTATCAGAACTTGCTTGTTACTTGCGCATGACATGACGTCGATTGCTTACGCATTGGAGTTACAAGCTAAGTTATTCTGTCTAAAATGATCATACTGCTTAATATCACATGGTGACTACTGTGCTAAAAAGCGTTACCGGCAGCACAACTAGGCTTGGAGTTTACCGTACTGTGTACTATATACTTTTTGAAAGTATGTAAAATACTTTCTTGCTCACCAAGTATTTCAGCACCCATTAAATATCACCTCACGGAATAATGACAAAAATGTATATATAATCATATCAAACGTACCAAATGCACGAATCAAACATTATAAGACCATCAATAAAAATAAAATGTTCAAACTTGAAACGAAAAATTGAACGTGCCCTTATGCAGATTTCTTAGCTGTACGTGCAGTGTTTGCACAGGTGGGATTTATTTTAGACATAAACGAATTTCATTGAAAAGATAAAGCACAAAATAAATGTAATTTAAGCCATTTTCAAACATGTCTAGATAAAAAAAAAATTATAGTTTTATTATGCCACTCTAACTTCCGTTCGATAGCTCAAAGCTCTATTCGTCTCTAACCGTACTTAGGTCTGATTATTTAAATAAAATGTTATCGCATACATTTAAAAAAAAGCTCATCTGCTTGAAATAAGATTGAGTAAAACGAAAAATAACATGCACACAATATACTAATGTTATAACTCACAAAATTTAGTTTAAGTTGTCCTATGTCTCGTTGGTTGTATACATATTTGCATATGCACCCTAAATATTTATTTACTAAGTCTTGTGGAAAAGCACAACAAAACAGCCAGCAAAAGAAGAAAGAAAATAGCTTAATGGAACTAGTAATTCATGATTTGAAAAGAGGACATCACTAACATTCTATCGCGCCTAATTTATGCTTCAGTCACAGATGTATCCAACATGCCCTTACGCATTTTTTAGACACTCGTCGGATTACAAGAATATGGGAAGTCTGGGTTTTGCAGAAGTATGTGACATCCGTGTTAAGCTGTTATCTCCCCGGCTCAGTTATTCAGTTTCGACATTTATCTGAATTCTATGATTTCGAGAAATCTGTGTTTTGTAGGATATGTTGCATGTTTATGTAGCATTTACATATTCAGTTGGCGCGTGCGATGCCGTTTGGAGTTTTGTCGACTCCAATGTCCAAGCACCCGTGATTCCATCATAAAATATACCTTAAGATAATCCTGCGGAAGCGATTGGTATGCGATGGTTGTTACCCTAGGGGTGTCCTTGTGGGTGCCAGTTCATGTTTGAAACTCTAAATTAAAATATACTGCGACGTTCCACATCGCAACCCGATCGCCAATAAATCGGTCAATGCTTGGTCGATATCCGGCATTATCCAGTGTCCCTGTGGTTGTTAAGGAGAGCCTTAGAGTCAGGGAAACCAACAGGCGAGTGAAAGTTCCGGCTGGGGAACGATGCCAGGAAGCGGTGTTTAATGGCTAACTCCAGGGCTGCTTCCAAAAGGCTGTTCAGCTCTGCAACATAAATTTTAGATTCAAATTGGAAACTGATTTGGTAATATGTATGTCTTATGCTTTATCTAAAGAAAATACTTACTTAGTATGCATTTCGATGCGGACCGAGCATAACAGATAAGGTCCTGTCCCCGCCTTAGCTTAACCATGCGGGTCTTGCTGTTGAGGTGGCCGTAAGCTCTGTTGTGGTATCACTTTCTGGTCATTCGACAGGCACACGTGCCGTTTCGGCCGTAGTACGGCATTTTAGATTTGAACGACACCCTGCAGGATATCGGCCTATAAACGGGCCAAAAGTTCGACCTATTCCCAGAAAGGTTGGTCTTTTTGTCGGCCTGTGAACCCTAAGTACCCTTTGATGGCAGCGTACGTGATATTTTTATTGTGAGTATGATCGCGCTATCTTTTGTCGACCTCGAAACGATGTCAGAAATGCACATACTACCTAGCCTTCGCTTTTATTGCAACTTTTAAATGCATGCTTAAAGCTTCCGATGTGCTCTAGGTCGGGGACAACAGGTAACTGCAGTATACCTACGGCGCCCATGCAATCGCCGAGAAATTTTGAATATTTTCAACCAGTGTTTTTTCCCGTACGGCCGCCTTGATTCGGTTCATGTTAGATTTAAAAAGCAAAAAAAATAATATAATAAACAAGCCAATGTCAATTCACTGTGATAAGACTGTTTCAATGTTGAATTTAAATCAACTACCGAAAAGATTATTCTAATTTTCAGCTAAAACACACAATATTGACACTGAAACGGAATGTTCGGATCACGTAGTTGGCAAATGGTGACTTACCCACGTACGCGAAATATGACCTATACGAATGATTGTGGAATATAAATGCATTTAACATTCTTATGTTATTCGTGTATATCTAACATCTAACATATCATATATAGTGATGTAATGAAATAAAAACTATTATATCAGTCGATCTGTGAGATATCGCATCACTTTGCGTTGAAGATATGCAGTCTCGTGCAAAACAGATAGTACTCAAGCAAGCTGATTTGAAGTGGTTTTGTACAAACACAAAACAAAAAAGATGTACCGTACATAAGTGTGTGATCACATTTTCTTAGATTGACTGAAGTCTTATCATGGCATTCTGTTTCCTATATTTTTTTCAATCACTTTGCAAACGTTGAATAAGAATCAACACGAATTGTAGAATAGTAAATGCATATTGAGGTTATCCTTTGAAAAGGAGGTCAAGCATTTTATGACCTTGATCTTTGTGCAGGTTGTTCAAGGTTGTGGTTGACAAGAATTAGCTAGTACTAGAAACTTGTGAAACATATAAGTCATTCGCAACATTTAAGAGAATGAGCATGTAGATAATGAAGTGTAATAAGTAGCATCTAGATAATTAAGTGTTATAAGTAGATGTATATAATAAAGTGTAATAAGTAGCATGCAGATAATAAAGTGTCATAAGTAGCATGTAGATAATAAAGTGTCATAAGTAGCATGTAGATAATTAAGCGTAGTAAGTAGCATGTAGATAATAAAGTGTCATAAGTAGGATGTAGATAATAAAGTGTCATAAGTAGGATGTAGATAATAAAGTGTCATAAGTAGCATGTATATAATAAAGTGTCATAAGTAGGATGTAGATAATAAAGTGTCATAAGTAGGATGTAGATAATAAAGTGTCATAAGTAGCATGTAGATAATAAAGTGTTATAAGTAGGATGTAGATAATAAAGCGTAGTAAGTAGCATGTAGATAATAAAGTGGCATAAGTAGCATGTAGATAATAAAGTGTCATAAGTAGGATGTAGATAATAAAGTGTCATAAGTAGCATGTTTATAATAAAGTGTCATAAGTAGGATGTAGATAATAAAGTGTCATAAGTAGGATGCAGATAATAAAGTGTCATAAGTAGCATGTAGATAATAAAGTGTTATAAGTAGGATGTAGATAATAAAGTGTCATAAGTAGCCCGTAGATAATAAAGTGTCATAAGTAGGATGTAGATAAAAAAGTGTCATAAGTAGCAGGTAAATAATAAAGTGTCATAAGTAGGATGAAGATAATAAAGCGTAGTACGTAGCATGTAGATAATAAAGTGTCATAAGTTGGATGTAGAGAGTAAAGTGTCAAAAGTAGCATGTAGATAATAAAGTGTCATAAGTAGCATGTATATAATAAAGTGTCATAAGTAACATGTAGATAATAAAGTGTCATAAGTAGCATGTAGATAATAAAGTGTCATAAGTAGCATGTAGATAATAAAGTGTTTTAAGTAGGATGTAGATAATAAAGTGTCATAAGTAGCATGTAGATAATAAAGTGCCATAAGTAGGATGTAGATAATAAAGTGTCATAAGTAGCATGTAAATAATCAAGTGTCATAAGTAGGATAAAGTGTCATAAGTTGGATGTAGATAATATGGTGTCATAAGTAGCATGTAGATAATAAAGTGTCATAAGTAGCATGTATATAATAAAGTGTCATAAGTAGCATGTAGATAATAAAGTGTCATAAGTAGCATGTAGATAATAAAGTGTCATAAGTAGCATGTAGATAATAAAGCGTAGTAAGTAGCATGTAGATAATAAAGTGTCATAAGTAGCATGTAGATAATAAAGTGTCATAAGTAGCATGTAGATAATATAGTGTCATAAGTAGCATGTAGATAATAGAGTGTAATGAGTAGCATGTCGTTAATAAAGTGTCATAAGTAGCATGTAGATAATAGAGTGTCATAAGTAGCATGTAGATAATATAGTGTCATAAGTAGCATGTAGATAATAGAGTGTAATGAGTAGCATGTCGTATATAAAGTGTCATAAGTAGGATGTAGATAATAGAGTGTCATAAGTAGGATGTAGATAATAGAGTGTCATAAGTAGCATGTATATAATAAAGTGTCATAAGTAGCGTGTAGATAATAAAGTGTCATAAGTAGCATGTCGGTAATAAAGTGTCATAAGTAGCATGTAGATAATATAGTGGCATAAGTAGCATGTAGATAATAGAGAGTAATGAGTAGCATGTCGTTAATAAAGTGTCATATGTAGGATGTAGATAATAGAGTGTCATAAGTAGGATGTAGATAATAGAGTGTCATAAGTAGCATGTTGATAATAAAGTGTCATAAGTAGCATGTAGATAAAAGAGTGTAATGAGTAGCATGTCGGTAATAAAGTGTCATAAGTAGCATGTAGATAATAGAGAGTAATGAGTAGCATGTCGTTAATAACATGACAACGCTTTCCAAATATAGTTATGCACCCAACGTATTCCAAGGAAAGTTTTCAATGATGTACATAACAGACACTGCACTAACTACACTCGTACTTAAATGTATATATATAAAACGCGCGATACGCTCTTATGAATGATTTCCATAAATCGGATAGTAACTATTTCTAATATAATATACTTGTATAAAAACCTCGTAATTTCCGGTCAAGAAAAAGACTGTAACTGAAACATAGGCCCAACAAACTTCAGTGTTCATATGCATAATACACTGTCGTTTACTTTATGCAAATTCTTATGTTGTTGTTTTATAATGTGCAATTGTATAATGGGTAAATATGGCACGTACTTGTTTAAAATGTAATAAGTACGAAAACCTCAAATAAAGCTTTAAAAGATAAAAATATGAAAGGCATTAGAAAAGTAGGAAATACATTGCAAATATTTTATTCATTCTCAAACATAAAATGAAAAAAACAACAACACAATGTTTGCCGTGTTAAAAATATTGTCTCTAATCCCCTAACCAAATGACTTACGCGCAATAATGTCCCAAACGAGACATTCGCCATATGAGCAATGTTTTCATTTTACCATCAATCCTTCATGCAGGAAGCTCTACAATACTGTTCAGAGTAGAATTTGATCGGATAATTAAATTTGTAATTTGATTAGATCGTACTTGACAAATGATCATAGAAAGCTTTTCTGTTGATTAGTGAAACAAAATACTATCTTACACTAAAATCCACAAATGTGATTTTAATATTAATTTGCTAAACATGTGGAAGGATGGAACTTGAGTCAGACAAGGCGAGCAAACCCTTCCCTTTAGTATTATTTTCTGGGACAAGATTAAGTTCCCTTGACTTGTGTTATAAAATTGATTGTATATTCCTACTGAAACTGTAAGAGATAAGTTCGTACCTGTTTGAGCTATCTATTTTATATCCTAAAAAAAGTTGCTGATATAATAATTAGTTAATTATATGTTACATTCAGAAGGATTGAACTTTCAATATGGTGTTATAGAGTGGCCAGTTTACTGGTATTTGTGTTTTTGGTGTACACTTTTAGTGAAGTGGTGTGTACGTACTGTTTGCTGAAATAATATAGGTTTGTTATTTGTGTCTTTCTCATTTCTGTGGTGTGTAATTGACGCTCATTTGTTATAATTGTGTGTAATCAGTCATAGAAGTGTTTTTTTATTGTTACTTTCCTTCTTTAGGAGTATTTTGGTGTTAATTTGTCTCTTAAAGGTGTGTAAGTGGTGTCTACTTCTCTTAAATGTATATGTTGTTACTGTTAACTTCCTTCATTATAGTTTATTTGGAGATTATTTCCCTGAAAGTGGTGTGTAAGAGGTGTTTTGTGTTAGTTGACTCATAATAGTTAGTTGTTGGTGTTTGGGTCACTGTTACGTGTAAGTGGTGCTGCTCCATATTGTTGTGCGATGATGGTGTTTACATTCCCCATAGTAATGTTTAAGGGATGTTCACCTCATTCATACGTTTTGTCGTTTCTGTGTGTTTTGTATTAACTTAATTTTAAGTTGTGTGTATTATGTGACATTCACTTTTCTCATAAACAATGTTAGATATGTTCGCTTCCCTTATAGTGGTGTGTTAGTGATGTTCACTTTTCTCATAGTTGTGTGTAAGGTGGTTTCACTTTCCTCATAGTGGTGTGTTAGTGATGATCACTTACTTCAAAGTGGTCTGTAAGTGATGTTCATTTTCCTCATAGTGGTGTGTTAGTGATGATCACTTACTTCATAGTGGTCTGTAAGTGATGTTCATTTTCCTCATAGTGGTGTGTTAGTGATGATCACTTACTTCATAGTGGTGTGTTAGTGATGATCACTTACTTCATAGTGGTCTGTAAGTGATGTTCATTTTCCTCATAGTGGTGTGTTAGTGATGATCACTTACTTCATAGTGGTCTGTAAGTGATGTTCATTTTCTTCATAGTGGTGTGTTAGTGATGATCACTTACTTCATAGTGGTGTGTAAGTGATGTTCATTTTCCTCATAGTGGTGTGTTAGTGATGATCACTTACTTCATAGTGGTGTGTAAGGTACAGTCAGGTTACTGTTGAAGAAATAACAAAAAAGGTCGCTTAACGCAATCCAACGCTCGTATGTTGGTTTAGTCGAATATTTGGTATGACTTAAAAATTGTTACAATGAAAGTGCTATTGGTATTGATAAATGTATCGAACCACGTAATGGCCCTTTAAACTGATTGATACACATGGTGTTAAAAACATGCTGTATTCGTGAAGATTGTAAGTTGTTTTTGTTTTAAATAGTTGTCATATGTCTAAGTAAAGGCAAACCTAAAGTATTTTGAACAGAACATTTTACTTACTCCAGTGATAAATTGCCACGCCAATTAAGGCCTTTCATAAGTTAGGTTTGTTAAACGGGTAAGAAGCGTCTTGCATTTTGAATTAAAACATTCAGTTAAAACACAATTATAATTAAATAGATAACTGTTACATGTACCAGAATAAGATTAGTTTTCAAACACTTTATTTTATTTATTTTCAACAAGCATTCCTTAACTTTTCAGATATACACCGACTTTTCCTTTGATTTCATTCCTTAATAAGATATTTCAGTACTTGCCATTTTCGCTAACAAAACATTGGTTTGAATTCCTCTACTTATTGAAGTATGCCACTGACATATTTTTCAAAAGCAAAAGTGAACCTATGTTCAATTTATTCGATATCATGAATGAATCATCTTTCGTGAGCATCAACTTTTTGGAGGCCACTGCGAGATGATTTTTTTATACTGTCTACGCCACATCGTTTAGCTGTCTACCATACGTCTGTAAAACCAAAAACAAGTTCGACTAGCCCAGTTCACCTTACTGCAACATGTGTGACCCATTGTTAGTTCGATTTTTAACATGTTTATCAATTACTAGTGGAGATGTGTTTGTGTAAGTGGTCGGCATGTGGATAGTTCAGAATCAGATTCGATTTTTAGTGACAAAGATCGATAAACCGATAAAATCGATTTATTTAAAAAAAAACATCTGCAATACTCATCATTACACGATCTAATATGTCTGGTTGTGTTGTGATAAAGCTGAAATGACTGTTAACTTAAAGAAAACACAAATCATTGTATTTCGAAACGGCGGTCCGTTGAGAAATTATGAAACTTGGCTATACAAAGGTCAACATGTTAAGGCAACCTCTATGTATAAATATATGGGTCTACTTTTTACCCCCCCCCCCAACTTTCTTGGTTAGATGCAAAACACCAGTTAACATTGCAGGCCAGGAAAGCAGTTTTCGCTATCAAATCTTACGAAAGACCGTTTGGTCGTTTTAATAACAAGGAACTTTTTAAACTGTTTGACTCCATGGTGGTCCCCATTCTGACATATGGAGCGGAGATCTGGGGTTGTAGTTATGCCCCTGAAATCGAACGAGCTCAAAGTTCGTTCTGTAAAAATGTTCTCGGTCTGAATATAAGTACTAATAATTGTATGGCACTAGGTGAATGTGGTCGTGCTCCACTTTGCGTGATATATTATTCAAAATGTATAAAATACTGGTGTAAAATTCTGCATATGCAAAACCATCGCTACCCTAAACATTGTTACGTTATGATAAAACGTCAAGACGATATTGGAAGAATAAATTGGGTAACAAAAGTTAGAGAAATATTATTTCAGTATTGATTGGGCTACGTCTGGCAATGGCAAGACGTAGGCGACATTAATACTTTCAACGCGCAATTTAAACTTCGCTTGATCGACTGTATGACTCAGGGATGGCACGATACCGTTAATTCATCTTTAAGATGCGATCTCTATAAACATGTTAAATCCTTACTAAATCCGGAAAACATATCTTTTCATAAACTTGTCACATAAATTTGTCCGTGCGCTCGCGCGATTTTGGTGTTCATGTCACTGATTAAATATCGAAGTTGGCCGACATCTTAACATAGACAGAAATGACAGAATATGTGCGTTTTGCTTAATCAACGAAACAGGCTTTTATTAGAAGATGAATTTCATGTGTTTTTCATATGCCCAAGGTTCTCTACTGTAAGAAATCAGTATTTATTTAGCTGGTACACGGGTCGATCTGACCTACATGCCTTTTACAGACTCCTAAAGTCAGATGATAGTTTTGTTATTCGACAAGTGGAAATATTTATTTTTTACTCGATAAAAATGGCAGATTGAAATTTGTAAACAATTTGTATTAAGCAATGACACCACTGTATTGTAATTAATGATGTATATACTATAGTATGTATTTTGGGCCGGAGGCCTTTATGCACTGAATAAAGTTGAGTTGAGTTGATATCTTGGTTGTTATTGCGGCTACCAAACACACAATGCCGTCCAGTTGACTGCATCTACCGTAAAATGTGAAAAAAAAACCATATCAATATGATCTCATAAATTTCTTATTTCAAAGATACTTTGTCAGAAGTAATAGTAGTTTAAATGACAAAAGAACACCTTTCCTTATATTTTTTTAGGGAAATGAAGTATAATTTTCTATCAAATATTTACAACCCTATATAGTCCAAATAATTACAGAAAGTGACGAGGTTGAATTTGACGTCGGGTATATCAGTAACTGCAGCATAACTGTTTGTTTTATTCTATGGATGAAATACTACCAATAATACAATAAAGACTAAAGGGACAATTCCAAGTTGTATTAACATAGGACAAAAATCTCTGTTGGTTTGCCTCACTTAGTAATAAGTGTATCTAAATTATAACGTTTCTTGCAATTATACTACAATAATACAATAAGAAGTGTAAGGAAAAGCCGAATCTAACAGTTCATTGCCAGTTCTGTGTAATGTAATTCATACTGGCCATTGAGTTCGCATTTGGTGTCTCTTATAACAATGGCTAAGCGTTATTCGTACAATGTATTTGCTGAATTATGAAATGCTTCAGGTCATGAAAACATTTTCATTGCTGAACAAATAATTGAAGATATGTGTAGTGAATGTACGCTCTTAATGATGAAATAAATAAAACCAAAATGATTTGTTTACAGCAATAAAAATTAAAAAAATTAAGAATATGTTTGTTATATTGAATTAATGTAAACTACAGTTATAATAATGTCTTAAATTTTGTTACCAATTGTAGATGTTGAATTGGACCGAAGACGACAACACAGAGTATAAAGCTACACTAGAAAATGGTGGACTACCAGCACTGCAAACTAAAATAGAAGCCAACCTTAACAAATGGAAACAATTTCAAGTACAATTTGCTATCATAGGAGAATCCGGAGCAGGCAAATCTTCATTTATCAATGCGATATTAGGTTTATCTGCAGAGGAGAGCGGAAGTGCTAAGGTAGGATGCAATGAGACAACTATGAAATGCGTGGAATACAAACATTCAACGCATAAAGCAGTATCATTTTGGGATTTACCTGGGCTAGGAAGTCCTAATTTTCCTAAAAACAGATACCTAGACGCTATCCAATTCCAAAAGTACGATTTTTTCGTTTTGATAACACAGGGGCGTTTCAATGAAAATGATATGTGGCTGGTAAAGGAAATAGTTAAACGCAGGAAAATATTTTATTTTGTAAGGACAAAAGTCGATAACGATATAAGGGATAACAAACGTGACTATCCTAAAAGTCATAACACAACTGATCTTTTGGAAGACATAAAAACAACTACAAAAAACAATCTATCGGATGAAGGTGTACAACAAGCAGAAGTGGTTCTTATTGACAATCACAATACAGAACACTTTGATTTCAACACTTTAGTGAAACGACTTATCAAAGATATACCGGCATTAAAGAAGCAGTCGTTGATCTTTTCGATATCGCTTATGTCTACTGATATAATAAAAGAAAAGGTTAAGGCAGTTGCTGCTTCTATGGGTTCTTTAATTCCTGTTCCAGGCGCTGGCTTTGCGTGTGAAATGGCCGTGATTATTCGAGAGGTTACACAATACAAAGAACAACTTCGGACATACCAAGAGTCTATGAAAAGGATGGCAGATAAGATGGATATGGAATTTGATGAACTTTATCAAAAGGTTGATATCAGTACGCATGTGATATAAACGAAAACTTCTGGACTACTAATAGGTTCTCTCTGTGCAGGGCTAGTGACATCAGAAGTCACAGAAACCGCTGTTAAGCTTGCCTTTCCGCTTTAGGGGAGCGTTTTAGCAACAGCTGCCAATATTCCAGTATGTGCTTTTTTACTTAACCAGCTTCTCAACATCTGTGAACAAGAAGCATATAGAGTTCTCAAAGAATTTCATATATGGATGGAAGATGCATCTAGTACCGATGATGATAAGGCAAACCCTTCTGATCAAACAAATAATCCTGTATAAAGATAAACAATAAAGTGTTTAAAGAAAATAAGGAGAAAAAATTAATGCTTACGCAAGAATTGCCCACTCATTGTAGGGCATCGTTCAATTGAAAAAAAAACCGACAATTCATTCCGCATTCGGAGATCAGGGTCGACAACAACCCTAATACCATATTATTACATATTCAACAAATTCCTAACTATTGTGTGGATTTGCTTAACAGTATGCTCAGTGAAATAACATATATTTCAATCAAACGCTAAAGAGAAGCGTCTATAATAACACTTTTGTTTTTGAGGTAGTGTTTCGTTTTCGAATTGAGTTTATGCTCTGTATTTAATTATCGGAAGTCTGTTGCAACAAATTGTCAAACAAATCTGTTTTCTTATATGTGTGTCATATTTGCTCATTTTTTACATGAACACTGTTTTGTAACAAAGTAGATAAAATATGTGTTGATTCTGACGTCACATGTGGCTGACTACTGTTAAATGGCTGCCAGTGAGTCTTTTATTTGGGTTTGGCTATGTTTGTTATGCGTTCTCTTTTAAATTGAATTCTTTATGCAAGTCATATGTTTTTCTTAATATTTTGTTTGCGAGATGTACTTTGAGATATCAAGTGTTTTTAACAATTCACATATGATGTCTTAAACATATTATTGTTTTCCATATCAAAAAATAAAAAGTTTTATGTGAAAGGGTGTTATGAATACTAAATCAAAATTCACATATTCGTTGGTTCTATTTTATAAACAGCATAATATAAGTAAGATTGTGATTGCTTTGGGAAGTTCATACTTATGAATTGTATTATTGTATGCCAATTCAGAAGGTTTTATTTTTTTATTTTCTGAAATATCATACCGTATAAAGGACCCCTGTAATATCTTCTTTGTGCACCAAAATAAGTTTAAGTATATAGCGTTCGAAAAGAAGCAAATCACATTCACAGTACATTGTAAGTTGATTAAAGGTATTTATTAATTAGCGCAAAGAAGAGCGTATTACAAGGGTCATATTTCAGAAAATGAAACTCACTTAATTCCGTTTGAAATACTGAAATACTTGAATATCATACATAATTCATAATAATTAAGTTATGACACTGCAAATATTCAATTTAACCGACACAACATAAAGCTGAAAGGTTTTAATACATTTTTTTAAATTTAACAACCTATTTGAAATCGATACCTACACATGTATACAAAAAATAATGTTGCAGAGAGTTCATTGTCATGCCAAGAAGTAACAACCTACTGTGATCCTGTTAAAGTACAACCTAATTAAGAGCAGATTATCAAACAAAAAACAGAAATAAAGAGCTTTAAACCTGAACCAATCACACGATGTAATTCAGTGTATAGTATCTAAATTCTATAATTAATTGGTACATAATGATACATTTTGAAGTGGACATAAATATGAGGGGCACTACTTAAAATGTAAACAAGCGGTTACATACCCGGATATATACAATGCATATGCTTAAAATGAATTCAAGCCTTTGTCATGATCGCACATTCGTCAATTCTAAGATTCATTCATTTTAGCCGTCTTGATTAGACGTTGATTATATTGTGAATGTACCCAATTATATGTTCCCAGAAGATATTCAGAGGATACTCGGTAAGCGATGTTTAATCTTACACATTTGTTATAGCTTGTATCGCAATGTGATTGAGCAATTTATTGCAAACCTATGTGTTTAATTCCCCGCCATAATACTAGGTTCCGTGAATTGATTGACAGTCATATCATTGGTCTAGACAATTGCAACCAAAAACACAGTAGTTTTTAACAAATAATCCAGGAATATATTCTAGTAGGTTTTCACTTTGTACTCTACTTGATCCAGGAATATTTACTGGTAGACTTTCTCTCTGTACGCTACGAAGTCCAGGAATATAATCTAGTAGACTTGCTTTTTGTATGCTACGTAATACAGAAAAATGCACTAGTAGATGATCTGTTTGTACGCTACGTCATCAAGGCATATGTACTGGTAGACTTTGTCTTTCTTTGCTACGTAATCCCGGCATATATCCTAGTAGTTTTTTCTCTTTTTACGCTACGTCATCTAGTCATATTTACCAGTTGACTTTCTCTTTGTACGCTACGTCATCCAGGCATATGTACTAGTAGACTTTCTCTTTGTACGCTACGCCATCCAGGCATATGTACTAGTAGACTTTCTCTTTGTACGCTACGTCAGCCCGGAATATGTACTAGTAGACTTTCTCTTTGTACGCTTCGTCATCCAAGGTATGTATAAGAAAACTTTTTTTGTACGCTATGTCATCTAGTATCTGTATGAGAAGACTAGCATATTTTCTGCTACGTCATTCAGGCATATGTACTAGTAAACTTTCTACTACGTCATGCTAGCATATGAACTAGTATACCTTCTCTTTCTAAGCTACGTTATCCAAGCATATTTACTAGTAGATTTCTCTTTGTACGCTACGTCATCCAGGCTGATGTACTACTAGACTTTCCCTTTTTACACTACGTCATCCAAGTATATATATTAGTAGACTTTTTCTTTGTACACTATGTCATCAGGGCATATGTACTAGTAAACCTTCTCTTTCTACTATTTGTCATTCAGGCATATGTACTGGTAGATTTTCTCTTTGTTCGCTACATCATCCAGGCATATGTACTAATAACTTTCTTTTGGTACGCTACATCATCCAGGCATATGTACAAGTATTCTTATTATTGTACGCTACGTCATACAGGCATATGTACTTGTAGATTTTCTCTTTCCTCTCTATGTCATCCAGGTATATGTACTAATGAACTTTCCCTTTGTACGCTACGTCGTTAAGGCATATGTACTAGTGGACGTTCCCTGTGTACGCTACGTCATCCAGGCATATGTACCAGTAGACTATTTCTTGTACGCTACGTCATGCAGGCATGTGTACTACTGGACGTTCCCTGTGCACGCTACGCCATGCAGGCGTATGTACTAGTGGACGTTCCCTGTGTACGCTACGTCATACAGGCATATGTAAAAGCAGACGTTCCCTGTGTACGCTACGTCATGCAGGCATATGTACTAGTGGTCGTTCCCCTGTGTACGCTACGCCATGCAGGCATATTAACTAGTGGACGTTCCCTGTGTACGCTACGTCATGCAGGCGTATGTATTAGTGGAACTTTCCTCTGTACGCTACGTCATGCAGGCATATGTTCTAGTAGACATACTCTTTGAGAAATTGAAAACTTCAGGGGATTCAAATCCGACCGACCGGATTAAAACGCAGTACTTTTAAGCCAAATACAATTAAAAAGATCACTGATTTAAATCACATCTGATAATATGCAACATTGCCTTTAATTGACATGCTACATTGGTTACTGACGTCATTTGAGCATCACGCAATAGTACTTGTTATGCCGTGACGTCATCAGATGGAAAACGGCTAATTATATTATTTGTCTCAAGCGGATATTTGTAGAATCCAAAATAAAAATCTAAAACATGCAAGGGAGTTTAATACGACATTCAAAAAAGCAAAATTTAAATAATATAAATATGAAAATGTCGTCAGTTAACATGTAATATTGATCTCACTACACCACGGCTACAAACAAACACCACTTGCATATTAGATATATCATAGGGTCAAAGGTTCCTTGCTTTTTTTAGCTTAATTTACCTTTTAAATATTATAATTGCTGTGGTGTTACGTTCTGATATTCGGTCTTAAACTGCCCCTTCAATGGAAATGTGTGTGGAACAAGAGTAGTTAAAGATGAACTGTTTACCCTGTGAGATAAAGTAAAACCTGAAGAGAATGTCTGACAAATGACAACTGGATGAAGAAGAAAAGATAAACCCATCTTAAAATGTTATTCGTCAGAGATATTACCTAGGTTCATTAACGTTATAGTACGTTGCGTTTGACCAGCTAATGGCATCTCACTAGTTCATGGGTCACGGTTACTCTTAGATGTCTTATGAAAGGTTTTTTATAAAAACAATTGGGCAGTTCCATGAATCTTCTTTGGAACTTTGGCCTGTGTTACTATGACTCTTGTTTCGGGGGTTGCATCAGTAAATTCAAGGTCGCAGTAAACAGTTTCAAAATCAATTGCATTTTTTATTTGTTACCTTTGCCGTCTTTTTTCGATTGTGCACAATAAGTAGTTGTACGAAGCGCATTACCAGTCTTCTAAGACACACATACTGGCCAGGTTTCTTTAAAACATACACATTATATATGTAGTTTTGAACATCCAAGCAAATAACTAAATGAAGGTTGAGATTTGCATCTGTCAGAATCATATTTAATTACAAATCCCATTATTTATTGTAAAATAGGCCATATAAAATAAGGAGTTCAGAACACGAGCTCTTTAGATCTCTGATTGTTTAAAAATTCAAACAATATATTTCACCGCGAAAGTTTTTTCCAGAAAATGTGATACAAATTCTGCTATGGGTAGACACAACGAGTTATACGGATAATGCTGATCAATTCCTGATCATACAGTTAAAGAATTAATGAACAATGTAGTTTGAAGAGTTTTGTTTGGTTTCAATGTGTACTTTAAGTTTGATAATATTAATTGTAAAATGATATATATATATATTCTTTTTAAATGGATGTTTTAATATTATATTTATTTGCAAACCACAGGTAAACTGTTGTACTACCTTTAAGGTCGATCACCATACGCTAACCGAATGTTTTGAAGAACTCAGTTCCTGTTGGTCATATATATTGACGCCCGAAAATAAATATAATAACACAGCACATGGCGTTTCTTTATCTTTTTAAGGGTGAAAACATATCTGAATCTAAAAAAACGAGTCAATATTAAAATATTGAAATTATGTTATTCTTTGCATAGTAATATGCCTTTCATAAATCTGCACTGACTTAGGAATAACTCAACGACAATTAAACCAGTCAAATGCCTCTATTTTATTTGAACATTCGGACACTGGTCATCCCACTGGTTTTCCAAGGCCGAGTATCTGTTTTTATATACTTCTTTTTTATTGTTATAGCCTTCATACTGACTTATATACAGCAAAGAACAAACCAAAAAACATGGTCGTTCTTTACATACTTTCAAATCATAGTTAAATTACTGAATGATCATTTATTAATTTTGTCATTGATCGTCTTTTTTTAGAAATAAACTCAAATTATATAAAAACGAAGAAATAAAGTGTTTCAACTGGCAATAATATAATGTACTAATATCAATATAATCATTCTGAACATATCCTCGAACTGGAGTTGAAAATAATGAGTTATAAACTTTTTATTCATATTTGGTTTTAAAATAGTTTCCATAACATAGAAATGCATTGTTTATACTGTTGATTGAGAATGTTTTGTTAACAATTTTCATGCGTTTTCCAAAGAATCGCATTGTGACTAGATAAAACCTTCATAGTCCCTATTTTCTCAAGATTCAGATTGGGTGTTGGCATATATCACTTGGTTACTTTTAAGTTTTAATATAAAATTGCCAAAGACTATCACTTGAGTATGCTCAAAATATGTTTATCCCTTTTGGTTTATATTGAAATATATATTGTTTGAACCAAATCATCCATCAAGGACGTTAATTGTGTTTGAATGGTAAAAGTATACGTTAATGGAGTTGTCTTTTTCTGTCGGTAAAATATGCTTGCATGTCTTCTAATCTTCTAAACTTGGTGACCAATATTATGCAATTGTGCAAAGTCAATTTCAATAATTATAATATCCTTGTTGTAGCTGGTTACGCCTATTGAATTATTTGCATAATTGATTGTTTTTCTCTTTACGTTATGACTGCGTTCTTTTGGTTATGCTTATTTTGTGAACTTCCATTAGATATGAGGTTTGCGGTGGAATAGGGATTGGGTAATGGCGCAACTTTTAAGAGGTTGCAATTGCATTAATATAGGTATTTGTATTTCGGTATATCATATACTTGTATAAAGATATTGCAAGGTTTGTTATTGGGGTTTTCTACTTGGTCCGTCCCCGTAAAAACCTTTAACTCTAAAACAAACATATGAAAACGAATAAGAACAACAAAACTTTAAGCGCCTCGTGTTCACAATGTTCAAGGTTATTGAATATCTCACTTCCTACGTGAATGACGCTACCTGATTGACATAGTGCGGTCACGCGTACTACTTGTATAATCCACTGTGGCAAACACATTATACTAGGTTAAAAAAGGCACTATTCAACAGGTTTGTTGATGGTCCTATGCTTAAGGCATTTAACTGGTGTCGGCGAGAAAATAAAACTACTGTGTTTTACGGATTTTTTTTATATAATTTCACATCAAATATTCAAGTTCCAAAGATTTTGCTCGTACGATATTTAAGAAAATGTCACTTTTATGTAGCGTTTAATTTTCAAAAATGGACGCCATTGTGTGAACGGGCTTTACATTTCGTCATGGATACTGGTATGGTAAATGCAGGTTCAATAAACTATGTTGTTTTTATTGGTTGCCCATATAGAGTACATTTTAATCAAAATCGATTTATGTTATCAATTCCTGTCAAAACCAACATGTAAATATCATATATAGTAAAATCTTACTTTTTGCAACCAAGTATTTTCTGAAGTATATCAAAAAAAAAATTAATACAATTATACGATCTCTTAAATGTAACTCTCAACAGTTGATGTGGGAAATGCTATCAGTTTTACTTGACCACAGAAAATGTATATCTTATAATATCATGCACTACTTAAAACACTACTCGAGTAACTGTATACCACAATTAGCACGGATCGTGATTAATGTGTGATTTCCATCGCGATGGTTAGTGTCACTTACCATGTAATCAGTAGTGCTTTTGTAGTTGACATATATTCGCACGCTACGTGGTATAATAATTACACATAAGATAAATCAGGGGAAAACTGTATAATAGATTCGTAGATTTTAGTAAAGCCTTTGATTATGATAAAAGTAATAGTCTTTGATCTTAACTGATAAAACGTTTTGTTCGCGGTAAAATGGTGACTATTCTGGAAAGTATGTACTCAAGTGCTTAATATCATATTAGGTCTTACAACACGGTAATCAACGAGCTTTCGTGCTTTTAGGGGCTCGTCAAGGAACATCGTTGTCTCAACTTTTTAATGTGTCCTGATCACCATAAAGAGCATCTAGTACTGAATGGTTTTAGTGGTATTGATATGTACATGATTCGGCGGATGGCTTGCAAAACGGTTTAGATAGTTAATATCATTATTGTCGTAGATGGCAACTCAAAATATATTGTCGTAAATGGCAACTCAAAATATATGTCAAATATATGTCAAGAAAACTATATTAATAGTTTCCAGAAAGGATTGTAATTTGCCAAGGAATCTACAGCTTACCTTTAACGGGGATCGGCTTGAAATAGTCAGGTCTCTGTCTCACTAAGGTGTTGTCTTTTCCTTTGGTGGTTATTTTAATAATACAGAATAAGCTCTTGCTGGTAAAGCACAACCATAGCTATTTTTAAACTAAACAAATATTGATGCTTTTTTTGTTTATGTAAGCGTGAAACAAGATCTTGACCTTTTGGACAAACTAATTTTAACATTTTTAATTACTCTAGTGAAGTTTAGGATTTTTATGAAGCAAATAATATCGAACCTAATAGTACACAGTACTGCAAACGCATTATTCAGGTAAAAGGTTGATCTCAAATTGATTTCGTTTATGGTATTCTCAGTAATATTTATTTAGCTTATAACATATATATCAGAACAACTTATTATTGTAAAGTACTGGTTAAAGGTTACAACCAGATACGACTTGATGGCTGACTACTGAGCTTGATTCTGTAGTTTGTGGTATAAATATTGAGGTATTGTAAAACGAATTTTAAATACTAATGCGGATTGATAACACATACAGTATCGTGGGTTACATTACTTCAACATTTACTGACATCATTAGGATTTTATGCAATATGAATGTGGCAGCATGTTGGTTATGGAAATGTTTTGTTATAATTTTTAAACAACGTTTGTATGACACAATTGAACAAAACGGGAATGTCAGAATAAAAAATACACCACGCTGCACTTCCTATAAATCGTAAAGAGAGTGGAAGACGAATACAACTTTGTGATATAATGCAATTCATGTACTAAACTCCGTAAAAGATACATTTCTAAATATTAATATAAATATTAATAGGTACAAACCTAGTATATATAAATTGAAACAACTCTTCGAAAGTACTTATATTTTTATACTAAGAAAATTAAGTACATACTCACATAAAGTGTTGTTGTTTTTTTAAATTAAGATTGGGTTTACAAAGATAAAATCACTTTGTGTGTAATGGTTGATATTTCTGTTTTTGAAATGCTTTATGTATAATTCTTAAAAAGTTCACTGAAATAAGATTCTTATGTTGAACTATGTTTGCACTGAATGTTTTTGTATATATATCAACACCTCCTCTGCCAATAATGTGAACGTCCATCTTTCAAACTTCACGTTGTCTTTAATCTTGACCTTATCTGTAAAAGCTATTGCGAAAAATAACAAAAACTAAAAGCTCGTATCTAAAAAAGAAATCCTCACATGCTCTACTAGCTACGTCATTTATCAATGTTTATTTGTGGATTTTATTTCTCTCAACCACCATGTGGCTTATTGATCATGTATTCAAAATTTAATATATTTGATGAGCATAATGCACTGTAAGATCACTGCTGAAGGCCTGATTATTATTATATTATATATATTATATAGACAATACGATAATGATTATGACTAAATAAATAAACTAACTAAATGTTTTCATTTTTGAAATATTACCTTAATTACACAATCGGATACTTCAGAGGCAAGTACACTATAAAAGGTATCTATAGATTAATTTGTAGCAGATATGCACTATCTTTATGAGGTGTTCACGTGTTCGCGGTAAAACATAGAGGTTAAGAGTTTGTCCATGTGGTGCATTTAAAGATAAATACTTTGCCTCGTTTTGAACAAGATGTATTAAAGCCATGTATTTATAAGTAATAAATGCGTCGCAAAAATAACTAAAAGGACAAACCTTTAATTTTAATGTACACATTTATGGCATTCTTTAACTATATCTGCATATCAGTAAGCTTGTTCGTAGAATGCAATTGCCTCTGCCTCTGCCTTGCTTTTACGTGTTTTGTCTATGACAAATTGTAATGTCATGTTTTATTTCAATCTGTTTAAGGCTGATGGTTGAACATTTACAACACAATTAACAAAAACACGCTTGCCTTTTAATCAAATTAACCTGGTCGCTTAACACCAAAGCGACCCAGGTTGTTTGGTTAGCATATTAGAGAACTGACTTAACACCAAGGTTACCCAGGTTGTCCGGTTGGCGCAATGGCAAGAGAACTGGCTAGATACCAAGGCGATACATGTTGTCCGGTGAGCGCATTGGTTAGATAACTGGGCTTAGCACTAAGGCGACCCAGGTTGTTCGGTTAGCGCATCGGTTAGAGAACTGGCTTAACACCAAGGTTACCCAAATTGTTCGGGTGGCGCAATGGTTAGAGAACTGGCTTAAATCTTTGTTGTCCGGTTAGCGCATTGGTTAAAAAACTAGCTTAAAACCAAGGCAACCCAGCTTGTCCGGTTAGCGCATTGGTTAGATAACTTGCTTAACACTAAGGCGACAAAGGTTGTCCGGTTAGCGCAGTGTTTAGAAAACTGACTTAACATCAAGGCGATCCATGCTGTCCGGTTAGCGCAGTGGTTAGGGAACTGACTTAACACCAAGGCGATTCACGTTGTCCGGCTAGCGCAGTGGTTAGAGAACTGGCTAGACACTAAGGCGACACAGGTTGTCCGGTTAGCGCATTTGAGAAATAGTTTGAACCAAGGCGACCCACGTTGTCCGACTAGCACAGTGGTTAGAGAACTGACTTAACACTAAGGCGATCCACGTTGTCCGGCTAACGCAGTGGTTAGAGAACTGACTTAATACTAAGGCGACACAGGTTGTCCGGTTAGCGCATTGGTTAGAGAAATAGTTTAGAACCAAGGCGACCCACGTTGTCCGACTAGCACAGTGGTTAGAGAACCAGCTTTACACCAAGACGACCCAGTTTGTTTGGTTAGTGAAATGGTAGGAGAACCGGTTTACACCAAGATAACACAGGTTATCCGATAAGCATTGGTAAGAGAACTAGGTTAACACCAAGGCAACCCAAATGAATAATGTGTTAAAATTCTAAAACTGTAATACAAGTTTTAAAGGGGTTTGACTTTTGTGTCTTACCCCGCCAGGTGATACATTCCTGTATCAGCAACTCCGAGTCGAGCCAAGTGATACATTCCTGTATCCGCAACTCCGCCTGTATAGCAACGTACTTAAATCAGTTTTTGAAATATCAGCATGTACTACCTTGTATATACATAGTTTACTTATTGTGTTAACATTGAATGAATCACACTATACAGCACTATTCGTGACGCAAAGTTAAAACAGGACTTTATGGTACTATTTGACCTCTATCTTAGCGCACACATGTGGCTTCCCATGCATATACACTCATTTTTAAAGGTAATAACACATGTTTATGAAACAGATAAATAATGACTTTACAATGAGACTTTACAATGTTAACTTTAAATTAAGTATAAAGATTGAGGTATGCGAAAAATAGTAAGATTTGAGTTCATGCGGGACGGATCGAAAAAATCTCTCCCTTGGTCACGCTGCGTGGCCATTTACTCAAATTGCCTAGAAACCGGATTCTGCAAATGCTCTTGGGACTAAGCCGCTCAGCATACACGTAAAATATACTTATAACGTTTTGTTTTTTTTAAATATAGGGTAGAAGTAAATGTCAACTAGCATTATACAATTAGGTGCATATATGATTTGCTTACTGTACCGAAATTTCGCAACTGCAACGTGAGGAGATACAATTTGCTTAATGTCATATACTTTTATAGATTAAATTATAAGGCTAGGAGAAACAAGTACATAACTACTTTCTGTACTAAATGTTTAAAACTATAACTTAATAAGATAAAATTAGTTAACAGTATCATGTCATTGTATCAATTAATTATATTGCGTTCAACAAGATTTTCAACTCTACAGGTGAACGTGGATGATCATGAAAGAATACTTGTCTTAATTAGTCAATGAAGTTGTCGTTTGCATGCTTTTTGTTATTATTTTCGTCTGTATGTAATCTGTAAATCGTGTATTTGGCGATTTATTTTTAAGTACTCGAGTTGTGAATTAGTACTCGATTACTTGGACACCTGGATACCTGATCGAATACTCGAATACCTGGATACTCGTTGCCATCCGTATTATTTTGTGAGCGTGCAACACTACTGATGTAAAAAGCATTATTTTAAACTGTACTAAACTTGTATATCCAGGCCCCCGCGGAAAATTGTTTATCCCATTAGTATGCATAAGTTTGATAGTATAGGTGAGTTTTCACTCGTAAAAAATATGTCTGTGTGGTGTTTGCATAATGGTCTAACCCATGATTGGTTTTTGAACGTCCCAGCTGATTGACCTAAAAGCGACATAAATAAAACAAGTTAATATACATCTCTGGAAATACTATGCCATTGCCGTCGTACTCATAGCGCAAATCGACTTAGACTCGGGGTATCGATTTCACTCGGCTGATTAGGGTGTTTTAAGATGTATATACATTTTAATATCTTTGTTTGTTGTACTGCTTACATGTGTGCCTCTCCTTGGGTTGTTTTTTGTCCGTTTTTGCCTCAGTGCAATATAGCTTTGAGATATGCAAATCTGCTCAAGTCAAATGCATCAAAGAGGACCTATTCGCAGTACAGCTAACCTCATTTTATAAGCAGTAATAAAATGTTTCAGTGCAAATCCATATGGGTGTTTCTGCATTCTGATTACGACAGTGGTACTCATAGTAAAACGTGGTACAGTGGGTTGACATTTCTGGAAGTTTAATAGTTCTATCAGTTTCAGAGAAATAAAATAAAAAGCTAACAAACTTGACTGTAGTCAAACCACGAATACATGACTGTAGAATTCGGTAATTGGAGACCTTAAATTCAGAATCAAAATTACTTTTTTTGTAAACAACGACACTGGTTCATCGTGAAATATTCATTAAATCTTTAACAAAGCTTATGCATCGGACCAACATAACTATAGTAATAATAAAAAAAAAACATTTAGCTAGCTAAAGATATATAATTAAAGACACTTTTTATCGTGATTCCCGCAGGACATTTCAAGGTTAAGCTACACAAATGTGTTACTTGGTACGAAGTTAAACTATAAGACTTAGCTACCTTGTCAGAGGTTGAATATATGGTAAAACCATCAAGTATATTTGACGTGCCAGTTTCGACCCATTAACATAATTAACATACCAACAGTTACATTCTTCACCATCATCGTATTGTGATAGCCAAGTATCCGTTCCCTGAAATGTTTTCATTTCTTTGCAATAAGTCACACTCACCACCTTTCTATCAGTAAATATAAAATGATGTAGCAATGAAACATATCATAGTTACTAGAAAGGAATTAGAAGCTTAAAAGAAAAACATTAGGGATAAATAATAAAGGCTTCTATGCTCCCTTCTCTAATCTGTCGTGATTTAAGTTTTGTCCCAGTCATTATCATTTGTCTACTTTTCATGATTAATATCACCGGCGTATATCATTTAATCACACAGTTTACTGCGATAATCATATAATTTTGAATGAAATTAATATTAGTTAAACGTAGTAATCAAGGTAGCTAATTGTGACTAAAATGTATAAGTTTACGAAAATAGAGTTGTCTTTTTAGGCCGTAAAATATGCTTTAATGCCTCTAATTCGTTTGTGAAACAATACTGTAATTATATGCAGGGCTAATTCATCTGAAAACAAAGTCACAGTGACAGCTGTTATAATTTTTGTATGAATGTTTCATTATTATTTGTGTGTACGTATTTAGTCTTTATATCTGCATGAAGTTAATTGTATCTGTCTTTTGTAGAATGAAACAGACAAATTACTCTAATAATCAGATAGCGTGGGTAATGAGGCGAGTTTTGTCAATTCAAATACAGTAATTAAAGCTGTTTACATTCCTGTCTAATTCATTTCAGTATTTTGTTTGCTTAATTGTATAACGAAGGCTTCGGTTGTTAGGTTTTCTACTGGTAACTTTCCTGTTAAACCATTTGAGTATAAATTAAACAATAAAATAAGCTTTTTGAAAGATTCCTCTATTAACCACCGTGATTACCTCTCGGGTATTACAAAGCGTTTTAATTATTAACCAACAGCCCATAAAATCTAGGTGATATATATCTGCGGTCCTGTGACCGCGAATGCCTCCTGTTGGGCTATCGTTAGGGAATTGGTCCTTTCACAAGGTTCCAAAACAGTCACTCTAGTCCTGTGACCGCGAATATCTCCTGTTGGGTTATCATTAAGGAATTGGTCCTTTCACAAGGTTCCAACACAGTCACTCTAGTCCTGTGACCGCGAATGTCTCCTGTTTGGATATCGTTAGGGAATTGGTCCTTTCACAAGTTTCCAACACAGACAATCTAGTCCTGTGACTGTCTGTGTCTTTATGGGTTATCGGTTCGACAATGGTCCTTGTCACGCCTTTGTATGTCTGTCATCTTAGTTGCATTAGGTTCACTGTCTCAGAATTAAATATCACAAAATACAATGACGACTTTGTAGCATGTAGATAATGCATGTAGATAATGTCTCAAGTTTTGTCCTAGATGTGTTTACAACAATATTACTTTGATTTAAATATTCAATCGTTATCGGTAACTAGTATGTAAAATTGGACAGCATTTAAATTGTCAGTGTTAGCGATATACCACATGTTTGAAGAATCAATATGTTTTTTAGGAATCATACAAACTGAAAAGTGAATTTTTTATTGTTTCCTTGCCCAGATGCTTTCGTTTTAATGGTTGAATATAAGTACAGTGTGACTGAATGCTTGAAATAAAACAATGAACCAGGTATATTTACTAATATTTGTTTCGTTTTTTAAATAAATTATTTTTACTTTCATGATACATTGTCTCATGACTTTCAATATAAAACAACATGAACTTCCAAGGATACAAGGAATATAACAGGAAAGAGCACTGAAGTCTGCACTTAAAAAATAAAAATTCCAGCAACCAAAAGGAAAGTGCCAAAATGCCAATTAACTAGAGACCCAGACGAATACCCAACACATAAATAAACACAAACATAACACACATGCAAGATATGCATAAAAGTAGTTTTACCGATAAATGATAGTATATGTTGAGCGGAAAACATAGACAGTATCAGACGTTAACATTGGGAGATGAACAATGATAATGGTGGCAAACAATATTGGTCAAAATAGGATCTACGAATAATGTAGCAAATCGGATTAACATGAGAGAGCAAAGTTTGTACACCTACTCAATCATCTAGAGCATTTATTGTCGCATAAATCCCCACGAAATTAAATCTCTTCATTGAATCAATATATCAAAATCAAGCTGACGTTTACAATAAATGCTTCGCAAGCAAATTTATTGCGGTCTTCGGGACATATATTGAGTTTCGTTTTTTATTATAATGCGCTAATTGCCTCTCTTATCTTTAGTAATGTGCCAATAATAAGGTTCTTATAAGTTTGAGTTATTATTACTATTTCGCAAAGATCATAACGCCTGGAACGGTGAACAAAAGAACTTAAATAATCAAAGTGTCACTGGCATGCATATCGATAATTACCTAAACATGTGGAAATTCACAAATATCTAAACAATTGAATTAAGGAATACACGTCTAAATCAGTAAAGAACTTCAACTGTGACGAAGCATTAGGGAATGGGAACTGATACCTAATGTTGTAATTAGTATTTGTTCCGTCTTGACTCCTTTGTTCTGGTCTTAACAATAATTGTTCGTCATTGTTATAACTATAGTTCGCTTGGTCATAATTGTAGGCAATATCTTGCGCCCACTCCAGCTCTGTTCAGCTCATTAAATAACCCGGTTATTACAAATGCCAGAATGCCAAATGCCAAAATGCCAAATTACTCTGCTGTTAGTCTATCTCGATGCTTAAATTAAAGAAATTAGAGTTGGATTGTTTAGTCAGTAAAGTTTATTAATATAGTTTGCATAGTCAAAAGCAATCATATATTTATAGTGTTAGCGGTCATAAGCAGATAACTTATTGGGATAAGAGTGAGGTTTATGGACATAAACTGGTTTAAACCCCAAGTATATTTACATTTTACTGACTTTTCCAAGGCGGTACTTAACAATCCATGATAAACATACCTAGTCTTTATATATATTGTATGTATGCACTGTGCTGCTTGTGGAGTCCTGCACTGTTCTTCCATGTTTCTTATTTGTGATTTTATGTTCTATGTTACGTCTTTAGCGTTTACCCAGTGCCATTAAACCGTGTTTATGTTTAAACCACTTGCTACTGAGCTTGTTTCTGTAGCTTTTCGCATACATATTGAACGGTCCTAGGCTGGCTTTGACTTTTGTTCGCACAAGTCTTAGCTGGTAATGTCTACACAGTTTGCACGATTTTTAACTGATTATGCCTATTTTTTACAACGTCTTCTGCTACCAATTGCTACAGCTTGAACGAATCTAGGCTGGATATTTGTATACTTTTTCGGTCTTATGCTGTTATATCTATATTGTTTACAGTCATTAACTGATGGGTTTACGGTCTGTACAATCCTAGGGTGAATATTTGTATACTTTAACGATCCTAAGCAATTTATGTTTGTATTGTTCAGGGTCCTAAGTAAGTTATATCTAGTTAGCACGATCCAAAAAACGTTCGTTCTAGTTTTACGAATGGGTTCAACCCATTTACCGTGCAATAAGTAGCGTGCGCATTCTGGCGTTATTATGTGTATGTGCAAGCTATGTAATGCACTGAAAGAGCATTGAGTTATGCATGATTATGCACCAGTCAATTGTAAACCACGCCCCCAATGCCCATACAATGAGTTTCGGTCTAGCTAATCCCAGGTTATTCCACTCCCTGTGGGGACGAACTGCTAGTATAGTCCCAGCCAAATGACACCACACATCGGAGAAATCATGTTATTTGAAACTGAATTCTTTAAAATTGGGGGAGAATCAGGATGAGGCGCCCTTGTTTTAATTAGCTCGCGAGATCTCGTTGACCACCGGCAAGAACTTTGCTAAAACGCAGACCAATCCCGTTAAAGAACGGATATTTCCCGACACAAAGCCACGGCCCATATACCACTACTTTCGGCGCGAAAACAAAACCACCGCATTCACTCGGCACTGCCGGGCCATCGGGAAGGTAATAAGACGGCCCATTTCCACGCTATCTCCGGTATAACTCCGGACCTAGGAGCCGTGCTTACAATTGACTTGTGTCTTACCGTCAAATATGGGAACCAATTCATGAACAAAACCGTAATAATTCCATTACTATAAGTACTAAAGAAAGAAAAGATATCACCTGTAATGAATTCTGTTAAATTGAATGCATATATTTCATAGAACACTCATATCATTATTATTACTAATTGGGATAAACAATATCATATTTCATATTTTGACAATTAACTTCTTCACAAACGCAAAAAAGCCTTTATGTTCGTTCCCTATCAATATACTAATTAAACCAAAATGAACAATCCACATTGTGATATATGCTAATTGCAAATTATCTGACACAAAGGCCCTGTTTAGAGCATAACCTCTAAAGATTGTATAATATCATGCATCATTCTCGTCAATCATTTCATACGTCCTAATGTTTGATCGAATTGTGAATACCGCTGCACGTTTTGATTTTATTCAAATGACTTAATTACTAGTAATTCTACGCCAGCAAACTTATATTGGTTCAAGGACAAACCTTCAAGTTTAATTTATATCTCTTAAACACTATATGTTCCTATTTATCAGTCTTTTCGTAGAATGCAAATAATACTATTTTTTGTAAATATCAAATATGCTGTGACAGGGTAACACAATATATTCGACATAACAATTGAAAAAATACCAAATAAGAAGTAAGAACAATTGATTTCAGAGAAGGCCGACTAAATCCGTAAGCTAGGAAGTATTATGCAATGCATTTTTTTATAATTTACGATGTCTTCTAGAATGATCTTTAAAACAGTTCGTGTTTTGGATTAATCTGCGGCGGATAGCGGGTGACGGCTGTAAAGAGCGCCTGCTAGGGTTGGCTGCAGCGCGTAGCCTCCACTAAGTTGTGTCAGCGATTTATACGGAAAGCCTTTGTCCGATTATTACCCAAAACAGGACAATATGCATATAACAAGCTGTATTGACCATGCCACTGCAAAATTTTGGTATTTCTTGTACTCCAAGTTGATTTTTCTGTTTCTCGACCAGCTGTCCATACTAACAGACATAGCATATACGCGTATGGTCAAAAAGCTCGAGTCAATAAGTCATTTCGCCCTTGTCACATAAGTTATGGCCTTTAAATTACCTTAATAACACTGACGTATTTCTAAAAGAACTATATATTAGAAGTTTTTAATTATAGCGTTTATTGCCAATCTACACTTTGCCTAACGTTCATATTGTACAATATTATGCAGACCATGACATGAAAAAAGACAACTATTCTTTGCCATTGTTATATTGACTATACGTACATTTAACATAGTGTATCCATTTTTACTTTGCTATTTGTTATTTTGATTTTGCAACTACCACTAATGAGCTGATCAAATTATTCTTCGTTTAAGCAATTTTTTAAAGTCACACTTCAGAAATATTTCAAAAGTGGTGCATACGAATAAATATATTTTACTAACTTGAAATGGAATTTTCATTAAACAATTATATACGAGAAGAGATACCAAAATAGGAGATGGTTTTACGTTCCCTTTTGTTTCTTTCTAGATAGTGTACGCTTGAAATTCTTATGACGTGTATGGGTTTTGTATGTAGAAATAGCCATGTCATGATTAAACTATGCATTCTTTTGTACAAACATTTACATACCAAAGACATTTAGAAACATGAGAACATTATTATCAATAATATCAAAGCTGATGAAAACAATTGAGCAAGCCCGTCTCTTAAACATGATCTCGATTTAATATCAAGGATCAAGCTCTTAGGGGGAATTGTTTAAATTATTTAACTGATAATGAATATTGTGCATGTCATACGCTCAATGAATCTGAAATTCAAAACTAGGTCCATAGACTAATAGTTGTTCTGGCTATTCTTTCTCATGGAATAGGACCCTATAAGGCATGCAATGCTTTGTAAGTATAAATCAATGAAAAGGCTTTGGACTACAAACAAATATCCTGTTTTTGCAACATATGTAGTAATTTGTGGTAGCGTTAGCAAAATATCCTCTATCCAGGAATCCGACGTTTTGAATAATTGAACAAAGAGCCATGATGTCAATTGTCTACAAATAATTTGATAAAAAGCACGATTGTCCAGATGACACACACTTTACACGTTACACACCTGGTCGAAATGAAATCTCTTCATTGAATCAATATATCAAAATCAAGCTAACGTGTTACAATGTAAATTATTGCGGTCTTATGGACATATATTAGACTTTGTTTAAACTTATATTGCGCGCATTGTCTCTCTTATATTTAGTAATGTGCCAGTAATTAGGTTCATTATTATATGAACTATCTACTATCTCGCAAAGATCACAACGCCTGGACAGGTGAACAAATATTTTCAAAGAGTCCTTGGCATGCATATAAAATAAATTTGTAAAATAACAGGTTTCA
Organism: Mya arenaria; assembly: GCF_026914265.1. NCBI lineage: Eukaryota > Metazoa > Mollusca > Bivalvia > Myida > Myidae > Mya > Mya arenaria. Next base: position 40,839,239 of record NC_069137.1, on the reverse strand, counting down.
GAACAATTGAACATTAAATACTCGTTTAAATCGAGACCTACATACATGACAAAGCTGTTAGGGGATGGAAACTGACACCTGAACTTGTAATGATTATTGTTGACTGCTTACTTATTGCCGACTTTTACAGAAAAATGCACTTTTGGAAACAACAGTTTTGTCAAATTATTTGGTTGAAAAACAAACAAATATATGCGATTTCTTGATTGTACTTGCATGATAGACACTTTGCATTAAGTATAAGCCGTGACATTCATATAAAAAAGCACAATACCAAAAGTATAACATGTATAATTACAACAATATCAAATACACGAACGCTAACATATAAGCTACATTATGGCTTATACAGATATATTTTAATTTTAATTAGTTTGGTGACGTTTCTGTAGGACCGGTATGGATAAAGCGTTGATGTCTGAAAGAGTTGTATAAAGGTGTCGTTGTTTGGTTTATCTGAAAGAGTCGTCTTATGGTGTCGTTGTTAGTCAAAAGTCAAATACTGTAAAAAACAATAAACATATGATACCTCTTGGGAGACCAATTCTACCTTGCGGAAAATAGGTTCCATTCTGTATCAACACTATGAATTTCAAAGTTTAACAACTTAAAAACAAATACTATTTCACATTTTGCATTTGACACTTTAGCTTAAGAAAATTCGTAAAATAAATACTGTTTTCATATACTTTCCAAATCAGCATTCACAATTAGAAGTTCATATATAGCACTCGTACCATATTACCTCTTGCAACAAACCTTTTCCTTATGTTTGAAACACAAAGTAACTGGCTTTACCGCTGCTAACCAGAAAACAACAACATTTTAATTCAAGAGGATTATCTAGAATTTAACTACCACTCCTACTTTTATTGAGCGTTTAGAACATAAATCATTATTACGTAGACTAAGATAAGGCGTATTACTAAGCATGTTTGTGCATTATTCATAAGAAATATTTACTGCATCCACTAGCCGAGCTAGTGTCATACAACGAGTGTAAGCTGTAGAAATCTATTATTCCAATTGAGGGGGTAGTGAGTGGAGGTAGTGGGTGACAGTAGTAATGATTTGGTTCTATATTGTTACTAACCGTGCAATAAGTGGCGTATTTGAGTGTATGTGTAAGTCAAGCAATGCATTAAAAGAGCATTGCGTCATGCATGGTTATGCAACAGTAAATTATTATCACGCCCCCACCCCCAGGTCCAGGGAAAAGCGGGGACTTGGAGTTTTGGTTTAGCCAATCCCAGTTAATTCCTCGCACTGTGGGGACAAACTACTGGTAAAATCACCGCCAAACGACCCCGAACCATCCTGTCATTTAAAACTTAATTCTTTCAAATTGGGAGAGAATGTGGATTAGATGTTATCTGTGTTTAGATATCTTAATATATTTCGTTAAACTCTGTCCCATTTCCCCCGCTCTCCCTGGTACGCATTATGGACTGGGGGGGGGGGGGGCGTGGTTACAATTGACTGGTGTCTTACCGTCAAATATGGGAACCAATTCATAAACAAAACCGTAGTGATTCATCTGCCATAAGTCCTGTTTTAAAACAGATATCATCTGTAATGCATTCTTTTGAATTGTATGCATAGTGTACATAGAACACGCAATTCATTATTGCTACTAATTTGGATAAACAATAGCAATATTCATATCTTGACAATTAACTTTTAAACAAACGCAGAAAGCTTATGTTCGTTCCTTATGGTATAGAGTAGGTTCTCTAAATCCTTAAGCTAGACATTGTTTCTGCAATGCACAAAGATTGTCTTAATCTACGGTGTTTTTTAGAATGATTATTAAAACAGATCGTGTTTTGGATTCATCTGCATCGGAAAGCGGGTGACGGTTTTAACGAACTGCTGCTATGGTTGACTGCAGCTACCATCTTACTTCTTACTCCAATAAGTTGTGTCAGCGATCTTATACGGGAAACTTTTGTCAGATTATTAACCGAAAAGGACACTATGCATACAGCCAAATGTATTGACCATGTCACTGCAAAGTTGTGGTCTTTCGTGTACTCTATTTTGTTTGCTCTGAGTTTCCATCAGCTTTTCATACAACACTAACAACATCGTGAGCATTCGTTTTGAAAATGCATACCAAAGACCTTTTAGAATCGTGAGAAAAATGTTATCAAAGATATCAAAGCTTTTAAAAACAATTGCGCAGCCAGTATCTAAATCGCGATCTTGTTTAAGTACAAGGACCAAGCTCTAGGGGTGAATTGTTAAAATTATCTAATTAATAAATAAATGAATACTTTGCCTGTCATATGCTGAATGAATCTCAAATTCAAAACTTGACCTATGGACTAAAAGTTGTTCTGGCTATTGTTTCTCATGGAATAGGACTCTAAAAGACCTTTGTAAGTATAAATCATGCAAAAGCTTTGGACTAGTTTATGAACTTGATTATACATAACAACTATCCTGTGTTTGCAACATATGCAGTAATTTGTGAGGGCGTTAACAAAATTTGCACTTCAGGAATCTGACGTTTTGTATAACTGAACAAAAAGCCATGCTGTCAAAAGTCTATAAAAGATTCGGTAAAGAGCACGATTGCCCAACACACACGGTGGTGATGGTTGTGGCGGCTGCGGAGGCGGCAGCGGCGGTAGTAGTAGTAGTAGTAGTAGTAGTAGCAGCAGCAGCAGTAGTAGTAGTCGTAGTAGTAGTAGTAGTAGTAGTAGTAGTAGTAGTAGTAGTAGTAGTAGTAGTAGTAGTAGTAGTAGTAGTAGTAGTAATAGTAGTAGTAGTAGTAGTAGTAGTAGTAGTAGTAGTAGTAGTAGTAGTAGTAGTAGTAGGAGTAGTAGTAGTAGTAGTAGTAGTAGTAGTAGTAGTAGTAGTAGTAGTAGTAGTAGTAGTAGTAGTAGTAGTAGTAGTAGTAGTAGTGGTGGTGGTGGTGGCGGCGGCGGCAGCGGCGGCGGCAGTAGTAGTAGTAGTAGTAGTAGTAGTAGTAGTGGTGGTGTTGGTTGTGGTGGTGGCGGTGGCGCCGGCAGCGGCGGCGAAAGCGCGGCTGAGGCGGCGGCAGCGGCAGCAGCAGTAGCAGAAACAGCAGGGTCGGAAACAGTAGCAGTAACAGAATCAGAAACAGTACCCGTAAACTAGTATAGCCCCACGATATACATTTGTTTCAGTGATCGAACCTAGAATCAATATGGTCTTGTAGGTGTTTAATGAAAACGAATAGGAAGCCAAAATCATATTTGTTTGTTTTTTTGGTTTAATTGAAACCTATCTATAAACATTGCTAATATGTGTCTAGTCATAATCCACCAATTGGTCTGTCTAAATCCTGATGGTCAAGGGTAAGCATACACCACTATAAAGGTTCTTAAGAGGTAAGTGGAAAGGTGAACAATCTTCCGAATGCTTAATAAAACAGGGTAAACATAAAACAGTCTCTTGAGATCATTTTATACGAGGATTACAACCTTTCAAGTGTCGAATTATATCTCTTACGTGGCAGAAACAAAACAAAAGTCGAGCATTGGCCATTATCCCGCGGCGCTCGAAATTTACTTAATTGTTATAACCATATTGGTATCATTCAAAGATCACGATTTATGCACATACATGATGCTTAAATGCACTCCATAGAAGTTCAGCGACTGGCATATTATCTCGCCTAGACAAAGATTTATTTTTACCTATGAAAACCCAAGCCACTTTCTGTTATACAAGACAAAGGTGACTTGAATTTTGAATAAAATTTCCTTCTTGTCAAAACAAAATGTGTTAAAGTTACAGGCATTTGCGTCTTAATAGATATATGCCCCGCACACAAAATTGTCTTTGACGCTAACAAAACAAAATTCCGTGCAGTTTTATCGAGTTTTACGAGTATCGTCTAAACGTATCCTCTGGACTTACAATTAACACTTAATTCTAATAGGGTAAAACTGTTATCATTATGTTTGGAGCACCATAATGCATATTCAAGTCTAAATATCACACAGGTAGACATGATATCTGTGCAAAGGCATGGCGATCATACAAGCGACTATTATTTAAGAAATGAAATTGGCCATACAGATCCACTGACATCATGTATGATCTATAATAGCATGTTCGTACACTATTCATTTTCAAGTAGTCCATCATTTAACACTATCTTATACTACAACCTATATATTCAGCCATTGGAATTAAGGTGTTCAAAGGTCCGCCTATTGCCACTCGTCCGTTACACACTCACTGTGTCTGATATTGCTACTCTCACTGAGCACTCATAATTGTATTCATATCATCTTTCAATAACATATTAAGATCTTACTTAAAACACAAACGGGAATAGTGATTTAGGGATTGTAGCTTTGGGTTAACACGTGTTAACCGATATTAACATGCATGTAAAGCTATGGTATATTTGATCTAGTTTTGCAAAAAAACGGTTCACCGTAACGGAATGCTATTCATTACAAACAAGTTATTAACAGCAATAAATGATTCAGAACCAAATCAAATTTGTCTTAAAAACAGATCGGAGGTTTAATTGTTAACTCTGCATAACCCACTGTCTGTATAATTATTAATTTTGCTATCGCCTGTAATAAACCGAACACATTTGTGTAAAGGGTAATGTCAGAATATAAAAGAGGAGTTTAGTTAAATTTGTACGGCGTTATGTATTGTCTGTGCAATCTTTAAATCATGCCGAAATTATGGACTATATTTGTTCTGCTGAGTGTAAATATGTATCTGGTTTCATAAACCTGGTCTTAAAGTATAGCCACAAAAGGTTTTCAGTGCAATTATTATAATCTGTATAAAAATCCATAAAAGCATGTAAACACGATATTGTTTGCGGGCACGTTGCACGTATAAACGTATATTTTAATACAAATTACCTGGATATACTTAATTAGTTGTTAAATAGCTATAGATATCCTTTCTTTTAAAAAAAAATCAAAAAAACTTATTTGAACGATTTAAGATCTTGTAAATGTACACTCAAAAATGTACTCATTTGTCTGGTGATCTTGCAATGGTGCTAAGGTTCATTTGGAACCTTCCAACTTACAGCGATACACCATTTCCGGTAAACATAAATCATCAATTGGTTGTGTAAAACTTGATGGCCAGGGGGGGAAGGAAATCCCCCACCTCTAAAACTACGTTGTTCCTGGTAAGCATAAACAACTATTTAGTTGTTTGAGAGCCTGAATTTTGACTATTGTATATCCAAACACATCACAACATATCCACTATTGTATATCCATACACCTCAGCATCAAGCATTTATCTTATAACTTATTTACATACATACGAATGGCCGTTTCTAAGGTGTCATTATGTCATAAAACATATTATATTTTGTTTGTTTCTGATGATAATGATACTGTATGTTTGTCCGTCAGTCCGTCGGTTAAATATGTAAACAGTACATCGTCATTAATCGTCAGTTGGTCGGTATTTATCGCGTATATTTTCAACTTGTTTGCTCTTTTATAGCTATTGTAGTTCGCTAAAGGTCTATTTTCTTGTAAAGCAATAACAGTTATTGTCCTTGCAAAACTTCAGACAGTTCAATGAATAAGGCATGTGGTTAAATGCCGACGAAACATTTTATCGGTTCCTAAATCTTGAACTCGTCTCACTAGTTTATAAGTATATGTTCAGTCATTTGTATTTAGTCAAACGGATTGTAGACTAAAGGATCGATATAATTAGTTATTATCATATTTATCAGCAGAACTTAACATTATATTTGATGTCAAAACCTGTCCGTCATTAAAATTCGTTTGTTTAACAATTATCTATTTTGGAGATTAAATATATAAGACCTTTGTTAATTGTACAAACTATTTAAATAGTATTGATGGTATCTTATGGTTCCATAATTCAAAAGCGCTTCTATTGAAATGTATCATGTCAGGTGTTCTGGTTTAGGTCATTTTTCAGTACAGGTTAAAATTTGAGGTTTAACACATAGTGGAACAGTATCTTTATACTAATGTAAATGCCTATAACAAAACCAATACTTAAATGTAAAGGGTTATGTCAGAATATAAACGAGGATTTTTGCAGAATTGGCATTGCATTTTGTTTTGTTTGTACCACCATGCCCTTATATGAACTAGATTTTGATCTGCTGAGTGTAAATATGTATTTGGTTTCAAAGATCTGGTCGAAATTCATGACTACAAAAGGATTTCAGTGTAATCATTGAAATCTTTTTATACCTTCATGTGTGTAAACACGCTAAAATTTGAAATATTTGAAAATGTTGACTGAGGGATTGTAACTTTGGGTTAACACGTGTTAACCGATATTAAAATAAGTTATAGCTGGTGAATATCAACAATTTATAGCTGGCTAATATTCTGTTGATAATGGAAACCAGCTCCACAGTGCTGTGTTATGGTGGGTTAAAAAAACCACTGTTTAGTTTGTTTAGAACGTGTTGGATAAGGAAACAACCCTTTTATAGATAAACATAAACATTCTATGATTTTGATTAAGTCAAGTAGGTCAAGGTTACAAACTTCACATTGTTATATAGAATAAGTATTAATAGTTATATGACAAACAAAAAACAAGTACAGTAGTCGAACGTTTAAACATAAACCCCGTTTAATGGCCCAGGGTCAACTCCAAAACTATGGAACATAAAACAAACAATCACAAACCAGGAAATGGAACAACAAATTAAAACTCCAAAAAAAGCACAATGCCTATATAATATATAAAACAACTAGGGGTGTTTATCAAAGATTATTGGGTCCTTGGAACAGTCAATAACATGTAAAATTACAAGGGGTTAAAACTAGTATGTGTGAAAAACCTTACTTTTATACAAGCAATCCCGAATAAATTAACATATTCGGGATGCGTTGTGTTTATTATTACTATTCCAGTGTATATTAGCTGTTCAGTAGACTTCAAATTCCACCATTAACTTATCAATGAAAAAGCGGAAGGTAACTAATGCGAACAATAATATTAACAATAGCTCTTAACATCTTAAATATAGTCCCAGATAAATCGTTTGAAAAAAAGTATATTTTCATAGAGATCAATATAACATAAACTATTCATCTACTAATTCAGTTCAGCTTTAAGTCGTAGATCGATTGTGATAACGTTTGCCACTTCTAACATGCAAAGATATTCAGTTATTCAGAAGAGAAAATCACTAATGCAAATTATAAAGGGTGCAATGATAAAGCATGTAACACATCATGATAAATAAAAACATTCTTTAGAAAGAAGCAAAAATGAATTAAACAACAACTTGCAGCAAAATATGCTCCAATAACCCGTAAGGGCTCCATCATTTAAATATCGTATTCTGATTCACTGATTTTGTGTTAATTAATTGAGTTGATATTTTTAACATTTTAGCCCATTTTGATAGATGGAAAATGAAAAACAAATATACCAAAACCTTTTATTTACATTATGAGAAACGAACAAAACATTTCATTGATTAATACTCCTGTTTATGAGTTTAATAATGCCATAATGTTCTGATCAGTGTCGGATTCCACCTTTTAATTGATAAATGCCTAAACCTTTTCAAAAACTCGTTTAAATATTAATTGAATTATTCAATGACTTGTTTTAAAGTATGTATAGTACATCCTGGCATTTTTACCAGTTATGTTCAGGTCAAAATATAAAAACACGGATTGATCCTTGTTCAATGTTAATCTGCTTTATGATCACTGTTCTGCTGAACGTGTGTTTTGATTCCAAAATTACAAGTTTATCTTTGAAGCTAAACAGACTCAATAATTATAGCAAATTTTATACAATTCTTCGGGCAGTTTCACATGTGTTTTGTTCTAGGTCTAGGTTCTAGGTCAATTTTAGTTATAAATGTTCGCATATCTTTATATTCGACAAGATCATTTTACTATTCTGTGACGTCATCCGCAATACCAGTCGACAATCACAATATACCACAATACAAATCCACTAATTCTTAACGATACATCTCAACACCAGCTTACTATTGTATACCCTTACACCTCAGCACCAGAATAATATTGTATAACCATGCACGTTAACACCAGTCGATCATCGTTTAACCATGCAGTCTAACACCAGTCGAGAAAACGTATAGCATACACCTCAACACAAGTCGACAACGTTTTTACCATACAACCCAACACCAGTCGGATATTGAAAAAAACATACACCTCAACAGCAGTCGACTATCGTTTAACAATACAACTTTACACCAGTCGAAAATCATATAACCATACAACTCAATATTAATACTATTGTATAACGTACACCTAAAAATAAGTCGACACTCGTATAACAATACCTCCACTACAGTCGACAATTTTGTAACCATAAACCTCCGACAATCGTGTATCCATATACTTCTACACTAGTCGTAATTCGTAAAACCAAACACCTCATCACCAATCCACACTTTTATAACCATACCCCTCTACTCCACTCGACTATTGTATAACAAAATACTTCAACATCCGTCGACAATGGTATGTATAACCATATATTTCAACACCGTCGACAATCGTTTAATCATACACATCAAAACAAGTCGTTAATCGTATAGCCATACAACCCAACAAGTGTCGACAACCGTATAACCATACAAGCTAACACAAGTCGACTATTGAAAACAACATACACCTTAACACCTGTCGACACCCGTATAGCCAATAATTTAACACCATTTAACCCTCATATAACCTTACAACACAACACCAGTCGACAATCGTGTAAATATTCAACTCAACATTAATCGACTTTTGTATAACTATACACATTAAAACAAGTCGAAAATCGTATAACCATCCCTCAACACCAGTCAACAATTTTAAAACCATAAACATCAACAGCATTGTTTGTTTCCTTTTTGTTTTTTTAAAGTGTCTGTTTGTGTCGTCAGTTGATTGATTTTCATCGCTGGCATTTGCAACCTATGTGCTCTATATTTTACTTTTTATTCTGTTCTCAAAAAGAATCAACGTATTTTGTTTTCGATTTTTGCAAGTAACCTAAGCGCTTTTACCAAAGTTTGGAGAAGAGCTTTATAAGATATGGTTAAACAATGTTTGCAAAAATAAACATAAAGAAGTTGAAACGTAAAATCATGGTAAAATTTATCTTCCGTGGTGACCCTGCTATATTTAGTTTGTCTGTATAAACACTTGAAAAGGTGCACTTATGTGGTGCCAAGGCGGTCTGGGGGTTATCTTACAGTTGGGGGTTACACGAATGTTAAATTCAAGCAATTGATTTACGCCAAAATATTTTTTGAAACGGTTTGTCAATTGTGTATAATTTCACTTTAGGAAATTTAGAGATCGAATAAAAAGTATAAAAGGAATCAACGTACAGCTATTTCAGTATATTAAAATTAAATTGTATTGGAAATGTAGCACACAAGTCTGATATCAAAGCGAATGATTGAATACTCGGAATGCAACCTTATAGATCTCAGCAAAGACAAGGAAAAACATAAAATTGACTTAAACCCCCAGTAAATTTACAATTTACTGACCATTCAAAGGCGGTACCTAATAATCGTTTATAAACAATCCTTGTTCTGACATTAAACATGGAATCTGGCAGCTACCATATTTATCGGTTGTTCTGACAAAGTGTTTAGTATTGGTCAGCAGCGGTTATTCTGCCAACGTATATGTAATCAATTGAATGTAAAAGAACAAGCACAGTAGTCGAAAGTTTAAGCATAAACCCTGTTAAATGGCACAGGGTCAACGTCAAAGACATAGAACAAACAGAAACAAACACTCACAAACAAGAAACATTGAACAATAGCTGAACACACCATAAACACACGCTGCAACATTCACATTAGACAGTATGATATTTATCAGCTACGATTGCCATCAATTGTTGCAACAACCAAACATTGCTCTTAAAGGAACCCTGTAATTTGTCAGTAATACCAACCATCGGTTTCTATGACAGGTTTTCTAATCTATTAGTTACTACAGTTTATCTAATCCATCACTAACTACAATTATCGGTTGCTTTGAAAGGGAGCATCTTTTCCAACAACAGCAATTATTATCAGTTGCTGTGACTTGGGGTATGTTATACATCAACTACATCACCAATTGGATGCTCTGACATATAATAGAAATAAACATGTTAAATCACCACTCTGTTGCTCTAATATTGGTTGGTGTTGTCCGCTAGCTACTGCAATTACCGCTTGCTCTGGCAGGTTTTATGGACTCCATCAGTTGCGAGAAAACGGCTATGCTACACAGCAGCTACACTCTATCAGTTTCGCTGACACGGGATATTTAATGCGTAAGCTAAGACCATCATCGGTAGTTCATCGGTAGTTTGGGATTTTACTACTACTACTACTACTACTACTACTACTACTACTACTACTACTACTACTACTACTACTACTACTACTACTACTACTACTAATACTACTACTACTACTACGACTACTACTACTACTACTACTACTACTACTACTACTACTACTACTACTACTACTACTACTACTACTACTACTACTACTACTACTACTACTACTACTACTACTACTACTACTACTACTACAACCACCACCACCACCACCACCACCACCACCACCACCACTACCACTACTACTACTACTACTACTACTACTACTACTACCACTACTACTACTACTACTACTACTACTACTACTACTACTACTACTACTACTACTACTGCTGCTGCTGCTGCTGCTGCTGCTACTACTACTACTACTACTACTACTACTACTACTACTACTACTACTACTACTACTACTACTACTACTACTACTACTACTACTACTACTACTATTACTACTATTTAAGTACTGTAAGAAGAAGTTTTTCATATAATATTAAAAATTCAAACTAGCCTATGGAAACTAAGTTGCTTTAGGCAATTTAGAAAAATAAGTATCATATAAACTCATTCCCCATTTTACAAATAAAATATGCTTATAACATAATCATTCAAACTGATTACAGTCATTGTCACGCATGCGTATTGAAAATAAATATAACACAGCGCGCAGGAATTGATTAGGTAGATTAGTTTGCGGACGGACGAAGTAATGTTAAACATTTTGAAAATACAGCGGTAATTGATTAGTTTGGTTGGCATAAAGACGGATAACGAAATCTTTAACATTTTCGAAACAAAGGTAAGAACTGATTTATTAGATTTACTTTTAGTAATGGATGGGTAATTTAAATTGGGTATAAATGTCCGTTTTATTTAAGATACCAATGTATTTCACCGAGTCACTTCAGCAAATCACTTCGTTTTATTGTTAAATCAATTATATGATAAATAAATCTATGATACTAATGAAGTCCAAATTTAATGTTGCATTGAATAAATCTGCTATGTTTTAAATTTCAATAAATTGTCTATGTTGTTTTCATATAATGCGATAATTTGTACTATATCGATGTAAAATTTTAAAGCATTATTTTTCGGCATTTTAACACATCAGATAAGCTTATAAAAGTTTATGATTTTACATGTTACAGTCAAACCTGTATTAAGTGGCCACCCTTGGGAAATGATCAAAGTGGCTGCTTAAAACAGGTGGCCACTTAATCCAGGTTTGACACTTAAGCTTTATTCAGAGATGGATTCATGTATCTTAACTACCACTTAACACCACAATCAATAACATCTGTATCAATATTATTGAAGAAGGTTGAATGCAAATACATTTGTATAGAAAATATAACTTTTTTTCAAATTTATAAATATAATACATAAGATAAATGTTGATACAAGACATAAACGAAACACACCACATATCAGTCTACACATTGACACAACTACATGTATACACATTTTTAGTTCACTTTTTAAAGTAGTCCGTACACTAAATACATTAAATGAATGTTGACGCATATCATTAACAAATCACACCACAGATCAGTCTACACATTTACACAACTACATATGCATACACATTTCCTGTAATTTTCCTCTGTCTTTTTGCGTTTGAATTTCCATTGCTTTCATATTCCTCCACAATTTCACGCTTCACTTAAGTAAGAAATTGATTTGAGTCCGTCCACAGTAAATTCCATGGCAACACTTCTTGCACTACGGCCGTTTTTTTTAATAACTTTATACATTCGACACGTTCTTTTAGAGTCAAACACTTTCGATTAGTCTTTTTTTTCAGCCATAATCAAAATATCAAGAACAATGCATTGTAAATATCCGTTCGTAGAGATATAAATTCGTGCACTTTAAAAAATAATATTGAAGTGAATACAAATCGTAACTCCTTTCACGCCGTCGAATGAAAATGCAAACTGGGAATTCATAATAACCGGTGTTTTTTGTCGGTCTTTAATAATTACCTTCTTAATTATTTAATTATCGTATTTATTGTGTCATTAATTGTGTCAATTCTGATCAAAACAGACGCCGACGTGTTATAAACATGATTTCTCGATGAGTAAACACGCATGACAATCGTGTGATGCAATATTCATTTTCATTGGATGACGGAGATACCCGAGGCTGTCATTCTTTTCCGTAAATGTCTATACGCAATTAAAGCTGTGTATTGGAAAAAAATATAAGCGGAAGTGTCAGTGACAAGGGATAAGTGGCCGCTAATTAGTGAATATATGGCTTCATGGGGACAAAAATTAGTGGCCTTGGCCGCGTTAGACAGTTGGCCGCTTAATGCACGTACATTATATAGTAAAAACGTACGGGGGGAATTTGGAGTGGCCCGTTAAGGCAGGTGGCCATTTAAAGCAGGTGACCGTTCAACCAGGTTTGACTGTATATGCATTTATATTATCAATGCCAACTTAAGAATTGCAATTTAATGTGTACTATCTGCACTTAGAATTGTTAGTATTTTAAGCCCAATTGGTTGTTATATTTGTAGACATATATCGTGTTTATTTCAACTCTCTTATGAGTAGACATACCATTGCAAGTTATCAACATATCTATATGCAAATGTGTGTTGTTGTTTTTCTGTTTCCGAAACAAGATTCATAAACTCAGAATCAAGTTACCTTTAAAATATACAAAAGGTACCTTTTTACTTTCCTTGAATAATTTATATGATTGAAAAGAAAAACAATAATAAAATAAAATGCTTTCTGCATTTTTTGTGCGTTTCCCTATACATGTAGGCTCGTGTTACAATCTAGCTCTATAATGGTCTAAGACATTGCTTCATGCATTTATAGTTCTGATTTAACTAAGATATTGGCGGCGCTGCAAACAAGCCATTATTATACTTACCAAACAATAATTATGAGTGTCTACTCAAATTTCAAGCCAAACAAAACAGCTCACTTACAAGCAAATCATTGTCAGATGTAATGATGCATAGAAAATAATGTATCGGGCATTGTTTTGCCGGTCATGTTTTCGTTGAACGATCATACATATTTGAAGAATATTATGCTAACTAAACTAAGACTAGAAAAATATATCTCAAGAATATAACACACAATATATTATTGAAATGATCAATAATCAAGAAACACTACTTTTTGAACTTTCTTATTGTTTCTACTCCTATCTGGATGGTGTCTGACCATACATCATTGCCAAGGTCGCGATATTGGTTAGCATTGGTATGGAACAAAATTACCAACTATGATGCAACCTTTCATAAGCTACCAAAGTCTTAAAGAGTATCAGCGAGGTGACATTAGAATTGAATTATAATAAGAATGGACATGGTAGCACTATTCGGTATTTCAAAAAGGTGGTTTAGTTTTGCACGTAAATACACATATAAACAGTAAACAGAAAATCTAAACGCCATACATGTTAACACTTCAATGTCGGTATCAATTTGTTCATGCATTCATTATTTTGTGTTACGTAAGTAAAGGTTAATGGAAAATGCTGGTCTGAACTCTAGTTAAAGATAATGACACTTTACTATTCCTAGACATCGGTAAATTAGTAATATTTTCTAAATTACTCGTTTTTATTTCCTTTTCTGAAAAACAGTTGAGAAAATAAATCAAGTAAACTCATACGGATGACGCTCATGTGGAGTAGAACGTATATGACATTGCCAGTATGGACTCTGCTAAAGCGAGTGACACTATAAAAAAGATAGACAGCCAAGAAAAGCAGCAACATAGATTATCGACTGAAGATGATAGCGAAGGTTGAAAGCATTATATGTGTTTTTGTGTTTGTGCTTTGGAAATATGTCTTTTTAAAATACAGACATAATTTCAATTTAACTCTTGATTTAAAGTTAAATGGATGTGCCCTATGTTATGATATGCTTTGGAGGTCATATGAAGTGGTGTATTTGATGAACTGTCGTTTCCGATTATTTTAAATATTTTTGGCATGATGCAATAAACTAACATTTTTAAAATCTAAATTTAATAAATTCTTGTTTATTTCAAGAACATTTAAAATTTCGCGCTGAAGTATTTAAGCTATTTCAATATTTCCTTTTGTGTTTTGATTAAAAATGTTTTCCTTTAAAGGAGCATTCGAAGCACTGCAAAGTAAGAATCGACAAGCAGTAAATATTCCATCTGGATCAAGCATAGCGCCAATCCAAGGTTATTTTTTTAATTTACCCATGTTTATTTCAAGAACATTTAATATTGCGTATTGAAGTATTTTAGCTATTTCAATATTACCTTTTGTGTTTTGATTAAAAATGGTTTCCTGTAAAGGAGCATCTGACGCGCTGCAAATTAAGAATCGACAAGCAGTGAATCTTCCATCTGGATCAAGCATAGCGCCAATCCAAGGTTCTTTTTTTACGTTACCCTTTTTACACATGGAAATACATCTTATATTAAATTTGTTCATGTCAAACGGGGCTATACCTTACTCGCAAATGTATAAACAAACCCGTAGGGATAGACAAAATATTGGACTACTTTCTCGTCTCACAGGTTTCAGATTTCTTTCGGATTAGCAGATAAGGCTAAAGTATGCATTTCATGTTTCTCCAAATACGTTCTGTTATTATCGTTACATTTCTAGACAAATGTGGGTACGGAATTCATTGTGCGTATGTAACATTTTTATATATACAAAGAATAGTTATAACATAAACATTCAAATATAAAATACCTATTTGGAAATGTCGACAAATTGTTTTAAAAAGTTATTTAATACAACCCGCCATGCTCAGAGTCCTTCGTGACCGCGAACTGGACTACTGACGGGGTTTTATCCTCAGTCAAGTTGTTAAGATACAGCTGTACTACGTAACATATACGTCCTCAGCCAAGTGCCCACCTTTCACTGGGTGTTTCACCCCTTATCACGGTACACCCTCTAGATGTCGGGGCAGGTATGGGTGATCAGTCAATACCTCGTCTAGGTTGGCTTCCAAGTTGGTTCACTGCATCGTATACATATCTGGACGTTCTCTCTCCAGCATGAACGGCGACTCACAACATTTTCCACACTAACTGTGATGGAAAGCCTCGACATACAACTTCCACTTGGAAGATCAATGTCTTTCAACCCCTCTCTCTCTCTCTCTCTCTTCATGTGTTTATCAAGTCTTGGAATTTTTTTTTCCAGCTCGTATGCCTTCTTTTTTTCTTTCTTCTCAGGGTATTGTTAGCTCCACCAATACAATCAGCTTTGGAGACCCGGACCATATATATCTATGTCTTGCAAAACAGGTGGTAAGGGCCATTTTCCTAGGAAACTTTGCCCAGGTCTACAACATTTCCCAGTTTTGAGATTTTTGTTGGATTCCGCTACATGTTGTTGTTCTCCCCTTGTCTTATGAAGCTGAAAAACTGGGTGTGTTTCAAGGGTTTCTCTTTCCCCCTCTTAATTCCTAAGGTGTTTGACATTTTCTTAGAACCTGGTCGTTGCGCCAGGTATACTGCCTTTGTGCCAAGGCTGTTGTGCAAGAAGATAATATATGCCGCAGCGATCCTATATTTTCACACAGAGGGCAGGTAGAGTCCTCTTATTACTTCCACTGCTTCAAATTGGTTTGAGTGGATAACATGTCAAACACCAATGTGAGAAATAAGCTTCTGCCATGTGATTTTTCTCTCAGGTAACTTTTACTTCGTCCAATTTCCCTTGGGTTCAAGATGTACCGCCTTTTCTGACCGTGCCTCTTCTTCTGCTTTTCGAACCTCTCCCCGAAACATGGTTCTCTTCTTGACGTTGTCAGAGTTCTCCAACGCTGCGTACGACTGACTCACAAACATGATGTATCGATATGTGTAGTGCCTACAATGACTTTGTGTTTGAGACTGCTTTCAGTCTGTTTTACTGCCTGGCTAACAGACCATTTCCTTCCCGTTCAAACGTCTTTACCTGCTTAATTAATCTTACCAGCGCTCGTGTCTCATAGTGTTAGTTGCAGACGTGTTTAGCGACCTTGTACTCCCCAACGAAGGAGCTGGTGGGCATCTGTAGTTTTGTTGACATGCCATAGAATCCAGTTCTGATAAAGGAAGGCGGAAATCCACTTCCTCCGTGGGACAGGGCGCGTTTTTCTTAGACGGATGCTGGCATGATGACTACGTTCTTACTTCTGATCGATATGACGTCACTTTACGTCACCGGCTGTCACCTGGGCCCGCCCATACGGTTAACGTGGGAACCTCGTTTCGCTTTTTTAAACACTTTCCCGTTGACGTAGAGAGATGCGACCGGATGCGTTGTTCTAAGACGGCGGCTGGCATGGCGACTTCGTTCTTACTTCTGATCGATATGGCGTCGCTTTACGTCACCGGCTGTCACCTGGGCCCGCCCATACGGTTAACGTGGGAACCTCGTTTCGCTTTTTAAACACTTTCCCGTTGACGTAGAGAGAATGGACCGGGTGCGTTGTTCAAAGACGGCGGCTGGCATGGCGACACCTGGACCCGCCCATACGGTTAACGTGGGAACATCGTTTCGCTTTTTTAGAAAAGTTCCCGTTAATGTAGAGAGTTGGCACTGGGCGCGTTGTTCTAAGACGGCGGCAGGCATGGTTACTATGTTCTTACTTATGACCGATATGACGTCACTTTACATCACCGGCTGTCACCTGGGCCCGCCTATACGGTTAACGTGGGAAACTATTTTCGTTTTTTTAACACTTTTCCTTTCACGTAGAGAGCTGGGACCGGGCGCGTTGTTCTTAGACGGCGGCTGGCATGGTGACTACCTTCTTACTTGTGACCGATATAACGTCACTTTACATCACCGGCTGTCACCTGGGCCCGCCAATACGTCTATTGTATTTCATATCATTGTCGTCTAATTTATATTCCTTTCGGTCATATCAAAATAGTATATATGTTTCAATATGTAGCATTTAGTAACTGAATTAGTTTTTGCCAAATGTAACCACTAGTTGTTCTATGTTATAAACATTGTAAGCAATTCACGTCGGTCAATGCGACTTTAAAAAGTAATCCTTTTAATATATAAGATCCGAACATATTGAATATTTTATCACATCATTTTCTATGCTGGTACATGATTTGTTCAATATAATTTGATTAATTCAAAACAATGATCACTGTTATGTTTAAGATTACATTTAGATTGCTTCAATCATTGTAATATCGTATCATACAAAATGCTAAAACACACGAACTCATATAAGAAGCACAGTTCATGTTAGTTATATATATAGTTATATAAGAAAATGTTTAAACTTGCAAAGAAGCAAGGTCATTGCCTGGCAACAAATTAGATTATTTTTTGTGTATTGCCAGATAATAGATACGGAATACAATCATAGATTAACTGCCCAATACCATTATATGGAGTTTAATTGGTGTTATTTACAGAGCATAAATACATGAAAAAAAATGACCGCGGCCATTAGATAGATAATATTCAAATCGTATCCATTGGATTCACCTAAAAAAGAAAAGATAAGAATATGTAACCTAAAAATGTGAATCGTATTTCAGATAGCTGCGGTGCACAGGATGTCCAGCAATCTACAGTGGATTTTGAGTACAAGGTTTTGATTTTGTCGTTTTGTCCTGTATGCTAAGATTATTTTACACCGTTAAGGTTGTCTATTGATGCATTAACGTAGACATATAAAGGTGTAGAACATCCATATACATATTCATTACTGTCACGTATTCATATTAGGGATACAAATGAATATTAAAATATTGGAATATTCGATCGAACGTTTGATATTCGAAGTGACATCAAACAAATTAAATTTTCGGTATTTTTTTATGACCATTTCAATAAAGGATATATGGAATCAGCTACTAAAGTGATGTCATGGCTGCAAATTAAGCTGTGCGATATAGCTCAAATTGCCGTATTGATATGAATGCCATGTGTTAGCTAAGTGCTCTAAACTGTTTTCCATGTTTCAATATAACGTCTATGCTTTGAAATGTAACTGCAAAGACTATCTTTTTAGGACATTGTTGTACAATAGATGAGTCAAAATTCCGGATTCTTTTCGTTTTATTATTGAACTAATTTCCGAGTAGGTTCGGTTTTCCTTAGTTATGTTTAGTAGAGACCAGTTCCAGAACGACGCTGCTCGTCCTACAAAACGACCATCTATTGGTGCATCACAACATTCAACCAAGATTTTACTATCATGGCCTTGTTTATATATATTGAATGCTTTTGCATTGAAGTTAATTTGGGTTTTTGTTTATACAGAATATTTTGCTTTTTGTAGGATTTAATTTTTGTAAATGGGGAATTTCACAGGCTAATTTTGGGAAAAATCAGCGTCCATTGCGTGTCCAGGCTATAACAAAGGCCCCGGCTATAACTATAGCGAATAATAATAGTAGGTCACTGAATCTCTTAAAAGTTTATTTTGGTAATCGAATAATCGAATATTACATCGAAAGAATTACCGAATATTTGAATACCAATTTTGCCATTCGTTTGCATCCCTATTATATATACATAGTGTGTAACGATACTGATTTTACACGTCAAGTGCATCCTTTCGTATTGCAATAAAATTGTTTATATGCGAATATAACAAACATTTCAAATAAACATATCTAAGTATATCTAAGTATTTAATTATTATTTATTTTGAAGTATATTCGAATTTCTTGTTTCAATATTTGTTCAACGTACATATTGTGTAAACACGTGTATGACCCATTGTACTCAATTTTTAGTGAACTTCAAATCATTACATTAACCTTACAGGATGGATTGCTATTTCTTCCAAGCGTGGAAACCTCGCAAGCCACTGAAATGCGTAAGAAAATATTCGAATATTATCTGATATATGAAACAATGTTTTAGCGTTCTTGTCAGCGGCGACTTCAAACGAAACTGACTTAAACCTTTTCAAGCACGTATTATAATTTCTGATTACAATGTTTAACGAAATGCCCATGGCAGTTTCAAGCCAAACATAAAATACAAACGATATGAGCAAACGCACATTGTAGTTTAATGTTTAATTTGAAAACCGAAATAATTGTTCCACGTGCAGGACCGTTTACCACTATACAGGTTATTATTAACCATATTTTACCGGACTTCTTGTTAAAAGATGTTGTATATGTGCATTTATATTATTAATTAAAGCTGCTTTAATCATTCTACAAATATTTCAGCATATATTTGGGTAATTACGGAATATAACGTTTTATAATAGATATCAGAATATTTCAATGCCAATACTTTAATACTAACGATTTTGTCTGAAGACCCAAACCTTTGTGCTGCGTTCAATTCAGGTAAATGTGATCTAAAACGTTACTTTGACCTAGGTCGCACTAGGCCCTAGTTAGATAAAGCTCAACCTAGAACAGGGATATGGCCATATTTTTCAGATGTGCATCAGGATGAAGACGCGGATTGTAATGAACCAAATCTGGACTCTCTGTCTGAGGTTTATATTTTTTATTATTTGTTATTTATAAGGTTTGTGTAATGATAACGATGCGATGTTTATTCTGAATTTATGATTTCCGCTTACTAATAATGGGCGTGTGTTCATGATGGTTTTAGTCACATAGCCATTTTGTGCATGGAAAAAGGTTTTAGTCATCAAGCCATTTTGTGCATGGAAAACAAACCGTTCTTATCGCTTACCCTATACGGGCTTATGGCGTCTTTATTCAGTGATATATATTGCACTATGGATGTGAAAGCAGGACCTCATTGAAACAATCTTAGGCGACGTGACAAGTTTCAAACGTATTATGCCACTAAACTTCCTTTAGATATTATTTTAAGAATATTTTACAGGGGCAACAATAATAGTGTTCAGCGAAATTGAACATATTGCCTCACCTGCCTTTAATAAGTTTCATATTTGTTTACGCAAAAAACTTATTTTATATCATTCGGGGCTGAAAAGGAGCCTTCTTGAACCTAGCCCTTTTCATTAGACCATGATTTTGAAATTAAATAGCGTATGCTATATTGTGCATATTTATACACATTTTTGTCCAAATATATAACGAAAGGAAATGAAACGTTATATAAGTATTTGTGAAAATGAAAGCAATGTTTGAATCTATTTTTCCTGTATCATTTTGAATATATATGTTATGCAACAAAACAGGTCACGGGACGGTTTGTAAAATCATTTTCAAATTTCATACAGATGTGTACATTCTTGAACCATTTCTTATAGGAGGTGGTTAAACTACTGGATAGACAAAATATTCCCGAACCAACTACTACAAGTAAGTATCATAACGAGAATATGTTAACATTCACACCGTGCTTTGTTTACATTTTTACCGTGCTTTGGGCTTGGGCTTGCTGTTATGATAAACTGAGGGTCGCTATGACTTAACATGATCAAAATGACCATTGGTAACGCTAAAATGAATTACCAGGAATATATTTTAATCGTTACTTGTATAATCTTTATTTGATATAATTTAATTATATGGCAATTTAATATCAATACTTCTATTTTTTACCAATGAATTTGGCAAACGAAATGTACCTTCTGAAAATATCATCAATTAATAGCGAATCACATATGCATTCTGACGCAAGAGAATTAAATACCCGTCATAAATATTCATCCGGTCATGCGATTTAATATCGATATAAAAACTTTGTTTTTTATCATTTATAATTATTTAGAGTTTTGGATAGTGGATACCCCTACCTATCCTTATATTTCGATAAACTACTTTTGGTTAAACATGTCCGTCGCCTAACCATTATATAATGTTATTTCCTTATGACATAAACAGTAACGTAAAGTTTCGTGATTCTTTGATGTATCTGAGGTTTTTTAGAATTTTCCTTTTATTTTGACATTGATATGAACATGTAAATATTCAAACCAAATGTGCAATTCGACGTCATCCTTTTGTGTGATATTCGTTAAGTGATATTGCGTTGCAAACAAAACAACTCTATCAAACATACATTAGGCCACTACTTTTATATAAATTGGTTTACAAAACCGGCGGGTCTAATTTTCCGAAAAGTACAAAAAAAAAAAAAAAATGAATTTCACTTTTTTTTCAAGATTATTTTCCCGACCGTATTGATTTTGGTGCGAAACGAAAGAAAAACGAACAGATAAGAGTACAAATGCAGTAGATCTCGACTGGTTTGTTGTTCCGTAGCCGTATTCGCCGATTTATAGTAATAACATGTGAGCCAGTCAAATGTTATGGCAGCGCCGTTGACAATGGCGAAATTGACGATAGCAGTCATTCTTTGTATGAAATAATTAAGTTAAATATGCAGGAGTTGTTAAAATAACAATAGCAAAATACATTGGCAAATTTAACAGCCGACACAAACAATAACTGTCACGTGATTGTTGTTTTTCCCCGCAAATTTAGGTCATGAAAATATTGTTGTTTATAGATGAAAAATAAGTGGCAGCGGCTGCCATCGAATAAGTAGACACAAATATCTGTAAATTATGTGTGAGAAAATATTATAACATTTTATGGTTAAATATCAAATAACAGTGCACTTAGTGTGAGTGGTGAAATCGAAAGTAAAATTTCTAAGTTGACACCGGTGATCTAGTTTCACAAGTTCGGTCGGTTGTGTTTATGGATTTTAAATCACAAACTGGTTTGGAAATACTTGTCATTGAGTCAATGTAAAGCTTGTGTTTATTCTAGATTACATGTTTATTCATGTTTGGGTTAATAGTAGAGTAAAAACAATGAAAGAGTTGAACACATGTGTCAATGCCATTTACTAATGCCAGGAGTTGTGTGCAAAACACTAAGATAAAACAACACGGAAAACTATTTTGAAGTCCATTTTAATTTGTTATGAACTTGATATTTCACTATAAATGAGATTTGTTGTTGTAACCAAGGAATTCTCTTTAAAATGAAAAATAAACAATCATGAAGTATAGATGCCCTGCGAACGCTTGATACACAAAATGGCGGAGTTGGGAGAAGATGAAAATATCCGACAACTAATTATGGATTTCACTGTTACTATCATTGGTACATTAAGTTAAGTCACATGCTAGATTTATTATTTTGCTATGTGATTGTTATGTACTGATGTGGTAATTTGCTGCAAGATTTGAATTTGAAATGGATTTGCTGAACATCGCATGGTAAATATCCCGGTCCGAAAATATCCGGACTTAGCATGGATTGGGTTACACACAACTAGGACCCCGCATGGTAAAGCTTATTAAAACTCAAATCTAGGTCTAGTTTGGTTTTTAGTTTTTCAGGAATTGTTTGCACAATATTAAAGCACAATGTCTTCATACAATATTACTTCCTTATTTACAAAATTGGAAATTATTTCACTTTATTGACATTTTCCAATATTGAAATAACTGAAACAATGCTTAGAAAATGTAATGTATTGTCTTAATACAGTGCAATTCTTGTGTATTTTAAAGCGTAAAATTTGCCTTCCCTTTTTTTCCAATTTAATATTGGTCAGTTTTTAAGTGTTCTGCATTCACTTTTGCTTTAGCATACCCTTAAAGCTAAACAAATGTCCTGCTGAGTAAGATTCAATGTATCTTTGATAAAAAGTGTAGTTTATACATGTAAACATGTTTTATAGTCAATTTCATTGATGTTTTATATGCACAGTATGTAAGATTTAAACTGTGTGTTTAATTAGAACTTTGAAACTTTGAGTGTATTAAAACATGCATTAATAGCAGTTTAAAAATTTAAAATGTCAAGTAAATGATATAAATTTTCAATGTTTTTATGTTGTTCTCTGATTTTCACCCTTTAAGAGTATGTTTTGTGACTTTTTCCCTTTTTTTTTTTTTTTTTTTTTTCGACCACCCGGTGGACATTTTTTCCAAAAATTCTTGTAAACCAAAAAATAAAAAAGGAGTGGCCTTACTTGATTTAAAATTAATAGTGGACAGTTTTGTTGAAAAGGGGCATACTTATGGTTAAAGAATACAACTTAATGTAAGTCAGTGCTAATAAGAACTTAAAAGTCCACCTTTAAAAATGTGCAATGATTAGCAATTATCAGATAAAGGCGCTGATTCTTCGTTTTTTCATACCGGATTCATACTAATGGCAAAGAGTGACCTAGCTTGGAATCGATTAATGCTTATACTCATTTTACTTGAACATGGCTAATAAAGCTGCACTCTCACAGATTTACCGTTTTGACAACTCTTTTTATTTCATTTTTTTTCTTGAAATTAACAAATTTCTTCGTAAATATCTGAAACCAGTGATATAAGCCTGCTGACAAAAAATCAGATCACAGATTTTCTTATTTTGTTTGAAATTATTGTTTTATGGCTTAAAAGGTTACTAACGGTTTAAGAAAAAATGCATAAAACATCATTCTTAACTTTATATGATTATCTGTGATCCGATGTATCGTCAGCTGTCTTAAATCACTGATTTTCTTTCAATTTCGCATAAATTGGCTCATTAGAAGACAAAAAATAAAACAGTTGTCAGAAC
The DNA here is from genome assembly GCF_026914265.1 of Mya arenaria. Lineage (NCBI taxonomy): Eukaryota > Metazoa > Mollusca > Bivalvia > Myida > Myidae > Mya > Mya arenaria. The sequence goes on along the minus strand of NC_069137.1, from coordinate 40,815,402 downwards.
GTTACCAACGGACAGTCCGATTATTTCCTTCGTTAAAACATAAGTTTTGTTAATACAGTGTTTTTGTTAGGGTACGTGTTTTAACGTTGTATATACTTAGTAACGGTGAGGCATTCTACGGCGTCATGAATGCACAGCATAGTGCCCGCTATTCTTAACACTGTGTTTTTGTTGTTGTCAAAATAAACCTCATAACATCACATCATTAATAAATATAAATTATTTTCAATGGGTAGCAAAGTAACTGGCTTGAATTCTCATTTCCATGGATTAAGTACAAAAATGAATTAAGCACATGTTGTTGTTTTTGTAATTTACCGTGTTTCAATTACTTCAGTTGAATAAGCATCCTTTATTATAAACGCTGTTTGATTATACGGACATACTGAAAACAACTATGTTGTGACAAGACCGTTTTTTCTTTTCAAGATAATGCAGGTCCATCAGATGAAGAAGAATTCAACGCTCGGCAGGTAAGTAAAAATCGTTACAGTGTAACAAGTTCTATTCATTCTACTCTACTCTCAGGAAATTGTTTTCGTAAAAATGTGTGTGCATTTTGGAAACACGTGACTTTGATGATTTTATAATGTATATATTTGCAAATCTACAATTAACGTGTAATTACGAAGAACAAATTTAGTATGATTGGTCTGAAACCTTTTTATCTCAAACGAACACTCATACCATAATAGTCTTTTGGCAAGTATCTTGTTTTTGAAAAAAAATGCCAATGAGCATGTTCTAATTGTAGACCCTTTTTATTGTCATTTGTTTGTGCCAGATAAAATATTTATTAAAAACAAAAAGACGTTTAAAGATACCGATTATTTGTTATGGTTAAGATATTTTTTTTTTTTTTTTTACATGAACGGTATGTGATTATTGCCTAAGTATTATTATAATAATCAATATTTGAACTGACAATTTCTGTTTCAATAGTCACTTAAGGACATCCGTTTACACATACTTCTTTTATAGTCGGAACAAGAGCGTACTCGCCGTATATCACTCAAGGAGGCATTCAAGAGAGATGGATATGCAAGCTTACATGAGGAAATAAAAAAGCAATTAGAGTCATGGAAAGATGTTAATCTGAATATTGCTGTAATTGGTGTGTCGGGCACCGGGAAATCAACGTTTATAAACACGGTGATAGGAAAACATGTGGCAGAGTCTGGATCAATCGAAACGACTTTGAAATGCACGCCTTTTCCACATCCGGGATATAAAAACGTTAAGTTTTGGGACATACCCGGGGTGGGTTCTCCTAAATTTCCTAAAGAAACGTACCTTGAGAAAATAAACTTCAAAACATACGACATCTTCCTACTTTTGTTCTCTACCAGGATGTATACCGAAAATACGTGGCTACTCGATGAAATCTCAAAAGAAGGGAAGAAAGCGTACCTCGTGAGAACAATGATTGACAATGTCAATGATAGCGTACAAAGGGACTATCAAGGAAAGAAAACGGAAGAAGAAGTTCACCAAATGATAATCGGAAACATTCAAGAAAACATGCCAACTATTGCTAGAAATCATATTTTCCTTATATGTTGCTTTAGACAAGATTATGCCGATTTTGAAAATCTGTTAAAAACCATTCTTCAAGAGCTACCAGACATGAAACGAACGACATTAGCACTATCACTGTCAGCGACTTCTGATGAGATCATTACCTTGAAGGTCAAAGAACTAAAGGCAAGGACACCGAAGGTGTCAGCTGGGGTGTCCATTGGTACCGTCATTCCAATAGTTGGAATTTGTGTGCAGGTCGGTGCCCTATATAAGGAAGTTATGTTTTACCGACAGCAGCTTGGAACAGACGAGGATTCGATAAAGAAGATAGCAAAACGAATTGATCTCAAAGAGGACGAAATATATGAGAAATTAGATTTAGCGGATAAAGCCTTTTTTAGATCAGTATTTGCGTTTTCGGCATTTGCAGTAAATGCTGGTGGATATTTGTTTTTAAAAGAAACGGCAAAAGTGGCTGTACCGATCATTGGTACACTTGTTTCCGGTGTTAGTAATTATAAATGGAGCGTTTTTACATTAGAATCCATTTTATCAAAGTTTGAAATAGAAGCCAGGAAACTGAATCGTTTTCTCAAAGAATGGACAGAAAAAAAAGAATAACGCTGCACAATAATATTGTTCAAAGACAAGTGAAAAAAAAAACATTCAAGGAACCAATCGTTGTCATTATTTGATTTGTATAAACGTTAAACGTTTTGCTGTTTATAAAAAGCAAATTGTATCACTTATTCAGATATTAATTTACGTAGTTCAGTTCCGAAAATCTTAACGCATAAACAAAATTAAAATTGGTCCTACCTGGATCTTAGAATACAGTGGCCATTCGGATTGCGTGGTATACATAACGGACCAATCCAATGAATGGAGTAAATGATGTATGACCATAAGTTTGATTTAAGTTACATATTGAATACCCCTCCTGATCTGCACAATAAATTGTTATGGTTTCAAGTGTCAATATATTCCCAAAACACCTTTATTTGGTGTGGCTTTAAACAACATGAAGGAAAATATTCAGTTGATATAAATCAAATGTAATGTTATCACACGCTGATTTTCATCTATATACCATGTATAATTGATGAGACAAGTAGAAGGAAGATAGGATTGATATATTGATTGTAAATGTTATATGAATATTAAATCCGCCTATTTCAATCAACATAATAACATCACAGTAGAGATATTCATTTGCCATAGACTCAGATGCTTTACTCCGACGGAACGAAAATGATTATGTTAATAGCATGATCTCAATTGATTCAGAAAATGTATTTGTATTGGCTATCACATGAATAAATTGGCTGACCATAGAGGAGTCATAGACATCAGACACTTTAGGTATAGTTGGATAATTTTAAATAATTAAAGACTGGCCATTGGCCAAGCACTCGAGCTTTTCATATTGACATGTATGGACACCAACTAAACATACTGCCTGGAACCAAATTACAACCGCACATATAACAACAACTACTACAAATATTACTCCTGCTGCTGTTGCTGCTGCTGATGTTGATGATGCTGCTGCAATTTCTACTACTGCTGCTACTACTTATACTACTACTTTTACTACTTCCACTACTACTACTACTACTACTACTACTACTACTACTACTACTACTACTACTACTACTACTACTACTACTACTACTACTACTACTACTACTACTACTACTACTACTACAACTACTACTGAATTTGCAGTAAATATAATTTTCAAAGCAAACTCAGTTGGACAGTTGTACAAAGAAGCATTAATATCAAAATATTTGTACAATAGCTTAGTATGCGGTAGTATGAGGCTGGATATTATGTGATTTTTATAGGCCAGATGACGACAGTTTTACTGGTGTCAAAGACGAGAGACTCCTGACGTTATAACACCGATATCAAAATGACATTTCATAAGTAACCATCAGAGTGGTACATCATTGAACCTTCATTTGCTTACCAAATGAATTAAAACGAGGTAACTTTAGTAAGCACGTATAACAATATTTAGCTAGCCTTATATATATTATTGTTAACACGTTCAAGTCGTGTTTCATCGGTATTTATCAAAGTTAAGCTACAGCATTTGGCTGAGCACTTGAAAACTTAGTCTGAGGTCTAGCTACTACATTTGGATCAACCATCCGTATCTTTAACGTACCAGTCTTTTTACTTTTTAGGTGTGATGATAACCAATTAGTCGTTCTCTGAAATGTTTTAAATGCTCCGCGAGAAGTTTCGTTATCTCACAGTTTAATTTTGATATTCATCAGTTACGCTGACTTTTTCTTTTGGAAACCTTCTTGTATGTTTTTTTTTTAATTTAACTTACCTATTCCTTTCTCTTTTTGTATTTATACCGTGAACTGTTTTGACCATATTGAGTATTTATATATAGATGCATATATTATTCATATTTTGTCAATTACATGTTCACAACAATAACCAATTATGTATGTCTGTCTGTCTGTCGTAAAATCATAACCATAATCTTATAACGCTCTCTGCGCGCTCATTAAAGATATTATTGTGAAAAAAATAAAGTAGTTTAAAGATAAATATTGCCTAATTTTTATGTAATTAACATGATTGTTCATAATTTTGACCTCATTCAAATTTTCCGTTTTTAGGGGTATTTGATCATAATATATTTACCGTTTGACACTTTCCTCTTAATTCATTCATTCATTTCAATGTATCCCTCGCAAGGAATATATGAAAACAATATAACACATATATGCAAAATTAAATATGTATAAACACAAAATTAGTTCATGCATGAAGTAGCATGAGCATACCCCAGAATGCATATACGTATACATTGGGTTCAAGTCAAACGGCCATTGTAGGACCATGTAGTATAAACATCACCATCTAACGCAATTTATGAACAAATGCGTATTTCAATGCTTTATTGACGAAAAACCAACCTTTAACTTACTTGCAGACTTGTCCATTTAGATTCATGGTAACTGTTAGTCAATTGTTCATAATGTTTTATACATTGTATTTATATTTGATTTAAAAAAGTAAAACATGTTTTGGTAGCTCTATTTTATTCATTAATATAATAATTTGTACTATTTTAGGGACTTTACTCTCCTGTGGAATTATCCCAGTTTAGGGGTTTTGTTTACCTCTTTAATTTCGGAGTCCTTTGTTTTTATCTTAAATATTTCCGGATAGTTTGGCTTATTCAATACCTCATTTATACGTCAAATTTTCATCACGCGACCGTAAGTTGTTCGGTTAGCGCTGTGGCTAGCGCCACCTGTGACGAGGTTGAAAAATGTCGGTCGTAAAATTTTGCTAAGGTTTCAAAGTTAAAATTTATTTTTGAGTATAGTGTATTTCGATCAGAATTTTATATTTAAAAGTGATTAACTGTTATCGGAGACTTTATCAAACTGACACATCATGTCAGATAATCAAACAAAACAGGGAAAACAAAGCAAAGACAATGAAAAGACACAGGCTAAATCTGGACAAAGACAGGCAGGAGGTTGGAGGGGGAAAACTACAGGTATCTAAAGCCTCATTTAAATGTAAATGTAAATGATTATAAGATTCTACTTTATCTTAAGGGTAATCACTTTGATGATATAATCAGGAGGAATTAAAGTATTATATATATATATATATATATATATATATATATATATATATATATATATATTGCAATCTTACACTAAAACTGGTTTCGTTTCTGAATGGAAATTTGGCGGGTTTGTAATTATGTATATGTCTTTCGGGTAAAAAAAATGTCAGAGCTCTCATATTTAATGGCAATTTTACTACTTTAGACATTGCCAAATGCAAACAACTATATAGTATATAAATAATACAAAAGGAAATGAATATAAATAATGTACCATCCATCCCCCTCCATCGGTGGTCATGTCACAAAATACACTAATACTTATGTAGTTTTGTTTGACCTCCAATTGGTTATGTTGTACATTTCACTTCTATGAATTCCCGTCTTGTTTAGCAAATCGTAGCAGCTGTTAGCATCTAAGGCATTCATATACACTATTGCACTTATTCTTGATTGATTTGAATCAGGTGAAGCGGTATGTTTAAACATTTGCTGGACGATTTAGTAGACAGTCAACCCAATATAAGGTAAACAACATAAACATTAAAGTGTTGAGTATGTCGTACACAAAATAAATGGTTTTCTACTGACATGGACAATGCGACTGTCTACGAAATACCTTAACCCGGCACCCGTAATGCATGCCACAAAATGTCCCGCATTCCGTAGAACCTAACCACGGCACTTGGAATACCTCCAGAATATGCCGGAAACAGGCGTACCTATCCTCGGCTACCGAAATATCGCCAGTATGGACCGGAATCTGGTATACCTTACCCCAACTACTGGAATGGCACCAAAATGGGCCGGAACCCGGCGTACCTAACCTCGGCTACTGGAATATCGCAAGAATGGATCCGGCGTACTCGGCGACCGGAATGGCGCCAAAATGGGCCGGCATCCGGCGTATCAAAATGATGTTCTTACACCTTACTCTATTGGATATATTTTTGTTTTCAATTTTGCACAGCATTGTCGAACATGTAACATTATGTATAATTATTATGTAGAAGTACACAACACGCGTGTACATGTCGTGTAGTTTAACATTTGCGGTGGCGTTTGTTCGAGCAAGGGACGTAACTGCTGTATGAGTGTTCTTGCTACAGTTGTCGTTATTGCATTGGGACGTATTGCAACATTTAGCGCCGCAAACCGGGCCTATAAGTCCAATATATATCAATCGTCAACGACAAGATCTTGATATAAAAATACAACATACACGATGTCATTGTTTTGAGTAGCCATCACTGTCTTTGTTTTATTTATTTGTAACACTAAGTTTTTGAACGTTTTTACTGAGAAAATGAAACCCACAAAACAATATGGGTTTTTTCAGTCGACCCCCGTTCGCGGATGATTATATCACAAGTTCCTATTACTTAATTACTTGATAATATAACTTAATTTACCCGATGAAAACATCAGAAGTTTATTACGTTGTGTTTCACATGACTGAAAGGAACGTTTTTGTGAAACAAGTATGCAGATGTATATATGAGATATAATGCTGAAAAAAGGTAATAAAGCAATAGTTTTACCATGAGTATATAGCACTTTTATCAGTATGCTTCTAAAAGAACATAATGTCTTTATAGAAAAGGCTCTCCGTGATTTTTTTTTATACAAATTTTAAGGACCGGCAGGTATGCAAAAGTCGATTGAAGGACCAATATTTAAAATGTTTAAAAAATCAACTTCTATTTAGTTTTGAGATTCAATATTTAACAAGCATGATTCATATATCCGTTGCAACATGAAAAGCTGTAATTAGGATTTGAGCATTTTTTACGATATAATATTTGATCAGATTTCTAATAAAAAAAGCAGTTACGTTTTCCTGGAAATGTCTTAATACAAAAAGAATGTGTTAATGAGTCAAATTTATCGAAGCAATGTCTTGGGGCTTTGTGCTGATTGCAATTATTTAAAAAAAAGATATATGCATTTTTGTAACCCGGAAATAAATTTCATCCACTATTCTTCAATATTTTTCTGAATAACTTCCTTATTTGACAAGATATCATAAAGAAATTTCAACATTGTTGAATAGGTAGCCCGTTGGCTCGAACTCGCTTGGCTCGCATTTCTCGAACTAGATGTAGAGGACCGATTTCTTTATACTGAAGGTAAACATTCGCGCTTGGGTCAAAATTTTCGGGGCTCGAGGTATTTTCGCCGGTCCCTTTGAGTTCGAGCCTACGGGGTTCGACTGTATAATAAACCTCGTCTTGTTCACAGTGCCAAATGTGGTTGCAGGCATCCGAATCTTGCAACAAGTCAAAGGCGAAACACGTTGGTCCTCCCAGCGACTGAGCGCCTGGAAAAGCAATTTCATAAAATCGTGTTAAGTGACATAAGTTTAAACTTATTCATTTTTACTACGATTGTTAAACAAGTTATTGCATCTTATGTTAATCTCTCTAATTAACACGATGGCCAAACACTGAAACCTCTATTCACATACATATGTGTTCAGCGTAAAATAAACATGAAACTTGTAAAAGCTAAGAACGCAGTCATCGTTTTTAAATTCAAAATCTTTACTGCTTATCAAAAACAACGATGTTGACAGAAAATCCTTGGCCCAAATGTAAAAACTTGGCGGAATTTAAATAAAGATGCTACGCTAAAATTTCGGCCTAGGAGTGCATCATTATAATACAATAAAATCTAAAATATTTCACACGTGAAGAGCAAGACAATTGCAGTCTTTTTTTATAGGCTAAGAAATATTTGAAAATATTTTCTGTCAAAAGAAATATTTAGAAATAAACGCCACTTACTTGATTTGTTTTACATCGGTTGTGACGCGTGGTGACCCATGTGAGCACACCTTTGAAGTTACGTGATTCATCACCCTGATAATAATCCTAGTTGTATACCTGGGAGTCTCGACAGCCATATCTCGGCGTATGCCAGATGCCGTTGAAAATGCGTCCGAAAAGTATACCTTAAACGATGCAGATATTTTAAAGATAACGTAAATAATTCAGACATTGGAAGAAGACCACATATAGGAAATTGTCAAAGATCGATGTTTGATAGATCTTGAAAGTACGAGTTGTGCTTGTCTACCGCTTTACTATTGTATATATTCCGCAAATGCTTCTTCCAGTTTTTGATATGCTATTTTCATAAATGTGATGCTAAGTTGCAGAGCTAGTTCGAATAATACTCATTCAGTGACAACTTTCTCCGACAACAAAACAGGTAATCGGTTTTAACAACATACCTCATGCGGGCCGCAAGTTTCTACTGTTGTGCATTCCGATGCCCCAACAGTTGATGAACACTTCAAGCACACGAACGTAAAGGCTGTAAATAAAATAGACATACACCTTTATTGTTAGCCCTAGATTACCGCTGTCCAAATAGTTGATGAACAGATCAGGAAAACGAATTTACAGGCGTTAAATAAAGTAGACATACATCTTTATTGTTAGCGCTAGATTACCGCTGTCCAAATAGTTGATGTACAGATCGGGATTCTATAATTCCCGTTGAGATTTGCATTCTAACATCGGTTATACCGCCAAGCTCCACGATACGTCTGTGCGCAGCTGGCATTGAGAATACGATCCTGGTCATTATCAAAGGTAGTAAATTTCTGCCAGTATGGTGAGTAGCTTACAATTCGTCCTTACCAGTCACTGTAAGAAAAATGAAGTACTATATGTGAATTGTATAATTTTACAAAACAATATTATTGCTATGTAACCATTCTCAAGGACCGTAACTCGAGCGGTTATCATTGTCATGTTACAAGGCTTATGTACTGTAACCTGACGTTACCTGTCTCTCGGTCCACAAATCTAGCAGTTGTCATTATGAAATTGAAAGTAAACTTACTATTTAACGATCTGGTTCTGTTGTCAACATAGAAGGTATATCCAGCACCTTGCAGTCTGAAGTTACTGTATACATCGTTACCACTCGATCCATCATAACCTTCAACATCTATGCGCAGTTCATGGCTTGCCTTGACAAGCATCTCCTGTATAGTCCGTATACCTGTTCACAAAGAATCTATCAGAAACGATTCAAAAGACGTTGTCAATTGAATCGTTCTTACTTTTCAAATCTTAAATACTCTTAACGTTTCATGGATACACAGTACTTGTTAATTGAATCGTTCTTACTTTTCGAATCTTAAATACTCTTAACCTTTCATGGATACACAGTACTTGTTAACTGAATCGTTCTTACTTTTCGAATCTTAAATACTCTTAACCTTTCATGGATACACAGTACTTGTTAACTGAATCGTTCTTACTTTTCGAATCTTAAATACTCTTAACCTTTCATGGATAAACAATACTTGTTACAAATACTGAGTTATCTGTACGCTTGTTTTATCTACATATATGAGAACGTAATAGAAAATATCACCTTTAAAAGCTAACAACGATACCGTCAACAACGCTGTTAACTTTAACAAAGTTCTGAACAATCGGCCCATTGTTGTTACTTCTTCGTTGTTAACTTTCAAATATTTTCTGGTCTGGAAGTTAAATGGATACACTTGTTATCTGCTGTATTTCTAACAATATATAAAAAACTATTGTTAATGTTTTATTTAAATCATTGGAATATCATAAAATAGTTAATATTTGAAAGTTAACAATCATGTCGTTGTTCACGTTGTTAACTTTAACAAAGTTCAGAACAATCGGCCCGTTATATCCTGCCGTATAGTCGATATGAAACTTGAAATCGAAACTACGTTTCACGCTTTAGTATTGTAACTAAGCACTAACACATAGAAAAACAAAAACAACACATAAGTCAACCATTCTACAACACCATTACTTGATGATCATTGACCGTCGTCTGCGCATGCGCAGTATGGTAAGTATGACACATTTCACGGGTCTTAAGAATTTCATGCCATACCGGTACTGATATAAACAATGCGTTCAACGATACACAGATTTAAGGTTTAACTTCATAATGTTGCCAATAACATCTCTAGTAATAAATTTGATTTGCTTGTGGTATATTCTTCAAAAATTAAGATGCAAAAATACATGATATAGTATATTAAAAGATTGGTTTCATGTATAATTGTTTCATACACTTAGCAGCGGATTACCAATAAAATATTCTGACGCAAACATCACAGAGAGTGCACATTAAACAAAATAAGCAATGACCTATTCTATACAATTACATTCACGTGTACATGAAATAAATAGGTGAATAGCAATTTATTATTTTGACTTTTTATTGAAAAAGAAACAACATTACATCAAATATAGAAATACTTACGTAGTTGTTATGAGCCCGGGCTTGCATTTCAAAGGTCTTTGGTATAACATTCATATTATTCCATGTTTTGTTTTCTCCCAATAAGTCCTGGGTCATTCAAGCATGGTTTCAAATGGAGGTGTGGAATTGTCAAACGTTTACATGCCAGACAATTGAGCAGTTGTTAGGTTTAAAATAATAAGAAAATATATAAAAACTGGTAAATTCAAGAATGATTCGAAAGAAAATTGACCCATAGAAAACTAACCAGTTCACACATCGTATACATGTTAGTAGAAACAAAATTGAACAACAACATAAACAAATTAACACTTGGACAATAACACGCAAGGAAGCACTCACAAATTAAAACATTGAATACAACTGGGATTTATCTGTTAAACTTTATCAGCATATTCACATGGACAATGTGCAAAAATAAATGGAACGCAAGTCGGTATATAAACCTTTTTGTACCAGTTTTTTAATGATATTTGTACTTTATAAAATGTTTAAAGAGTCATAACCTTATCGTATCTGTTTACTAGATCTCACAAGATAGAAGTCTTCGGACTGAAGCCATTTATTTCTGTTCAGTTGTTTGTTTGCAAACAGCGTTACCATGGTGGTAATGAGAATTTCGTATCAAAGAACACAATTTGCTAGAACGATTTTAAGTAAATTACAAAATATAACATATTAAATTTAACACACAAAATGTATCTAATGTCTTGCGAAATCCGGAACTTGGAACTTCATTTTGAATGAACAAAGGCCATTCGTTTCTGACGCTTAAAAAGTGTTGGTACACAACGAAATGCTTCCGGGAGGTTGTACGCAATAGGTAGTGACTGTAAACAAATCATAATGGCTAAAAAACGAAATGGTCTAAATATGGGGTTTTGGTGTTAAATCAACATATTGTTCATGGTTTGTGGAAAGATATTTTCAGGAAATTCATTGAAAGTAGTTAACAGAAGTCATATAACATAAAACAAAGTGTGGACCAACACCAGAAATAATTTATGCTTGGTTGTGATATTATTTATGGTCCCTTTAACTAATAAAATGAATAGAAGCTAACGTTACATCCCTTTGATATATTGAAGTATATACTGCATAGTCAGTTACCAAAATGTACGATTTACTGGAAAAGCATAAACTTATTTATTTTACAAATACATTAGATATTATCAATAAACGTTAGGGTCACTGCCTTAGAAAGTTCAGCAAACCGTGTTTCATTTGATTTCATTTACTTTATTGATGAATATGACACCTCGCACTTGTCCAACCATTTATTAAGACTTTGTGTTCTAAAAAATGACCATGGGCGTGCACCAGCTTAAATGCTACATGTGTTTAAAAAGCCGGCTATTGACCATGCCAAACTGAACACTCCATATATGAAGGTGAGTTTTAGGGGGAGGCTTGACGCTAGACGCAACATTTTCTGCGAAGCAGACTACGTAGTGGACTTCGTCCAAAATACAGCGTCTATCGTCAAGCCTCCCCCTAGAAATACCTTGCAATTAAGTTGGGTCAGTCGGTCAGTGTGGTAGTTAGGATGTTTAGGTGTTGACCTAGTTAATGGTTGCCATAGCTAACGTTGTCAAGCTATAAAAGTAGTCACGGGTTGGAATCTTACATGTCTTTTCAAGCCTACTAATATAATTTGAAAATTTAAATTGCAATAGAAACACAACTGAAGTGTTAACCTTATTTTCCACGCAGGTCAGCGAAAATGTAGGTGGTAGCTCTTGAGATGTAGTCATTGTGAAATTTGCGATTGTTATAGATATGTATGTACATTCAAAACGTCTAAAATGAGCTTTTATCCTAAAAATCGTAAAACGTAGTATATGGAAAGGGGGCTACATGGAATTGTCAGTTGTGCTAATGTTTTCAATACGGCTTGAAAGCAGTCAACATAAATTTTATCCTTAAAAGAACCCTTCAAATCAAAAGCTATATATTCCACGAATATTCGAAATTAAACTGAACCTGTATTTTATTCTAACCATATGAGACCCGCAGCTTACTGTTTGGTTACAGGACTGTAGACTTGTGGCTCCAGTACACGAGTAACAATGCAGGGAATCTGAATATCAGACATGCCAACATAAATATGTATAATAGGGTCTGACATCACCCAAAGGGCGTGGGCTCAAGCACCCACATATACCAGAATCCTGCCTCCTTAATTCGCCTACAAGTACTGTAACCAAAATAAATAGTTTCAAAATCTAGGGAAACGGAATCGAGCGTTATTATTTGTATATGGTTTATCGAGCTTCAAGACATTTGTAAATTAGTGGTTATTCTGAATTAAAAAGATGTTTGTCGTAGAAAACACATTTTAATGTTTTACAGAATTGACCGAGAGGTTGGCCGTCGTTGTATAAACATATGTTAGGTTAGGTATATTCAATATTGTACCTGAGCTAATTTCCAACAAAAAGATATGGTGACCGATTCCCGCCATTTCTGGTTAGCGGGATTAAGCAGAAAACGGGCCGCTTGTTCAGAATTTTGCTTACAAACAACAACATCGTTGTTAACTTAAAAGGTGAAATAGTTAATTATGTTCTGATTTATTCATATAAAACAAGCATTGATGAATCACTTGTCTCAGTAATTAGTGAAAAGAACCACATATCACATGTGTGCCCATTTAACTTTAAGAGTATTCAATATTTGAAAGTTAACAATGATCAAGTTTACAACGTTGTTAACTTAATTAAAGTTCTATACAATCGGCAAATGCATACCGATACATAAGAATTATTAGTACTGCAGTTTGATCCGGGAGGTTGTAATCGACTCGAGTTGATTTTTGCAGATTCGGATTTCACGAGGCGCAAGCCGAGTGAAATCAATATCTGCACAAATCCACAATGTCGAAAACGTCGTTCCGGATCATAACGAAGTTCTAATAACCCTTTTATTATATACATTACTGGTTAAATCACTCAAAAGACACGCGTTTTCATAATAAAAGTAATTTTAATGACGCAGTCTTTTGTTTTATGACGTCATTTTAACATCGCGCAATGATACGCGTATGATGTGTCGTCAGCAGAGTGGAAAACTAGAGTGGAATACTGCCTACCGTATTTTGCGATATTTATTGCGTGTGGGTTTATGATGGGTATATAATAAATTAATAGGTTGTGTTTCCCCCTTAATGTAACAGTTTTCAGCCTTCTGCTAGTAGTTGTCATAGCGTAGATGAAAGAGCGAAAAAATATCATTTGCGGCATAGCTAGACAGAAGATGTATTATTCAAATGTAATGTATATTGTTTTTCGTTCTGATAACGCTTGGCCTGTATCATATACTTGTAAAATGTTCCAAAATTCCATAAAGCAACTATTGATACACCGATTATTTATCGATACATCAATAAAAACCTGTCGATAAATTATGGGTGCACCGTCCATTCGGGAGTGTTGGACCTTTCGTTAACCATATTGAGCGAAATGTGTTCCGTGGATGCCGACTATGGTCAGATACAACACAAACTGAATTGGCATGATGAATCAGATGAATAGCGTGTTACCCTGTAGGCCAGCATGCAACATCAACACAAAATGATAAGCCGGCAAAAAAAAAACGGAAATCTTTGAGCAGAAATGTGTTGTTCTTCTTCGAATATTATCAAATAAATTATGTATATGAAAACAAAACTTTTTTGCAAACTTCCATTGTTCCTTTATGATATTGCATCTTCTCATTTCTTGTTACATCCTTTGAAAAGCACACTCACTTTGGAAGCGCTCCTTACGCTTTGTAATATTACTAGGCTCCGGACTGGTGCATACATGTTCATATACATTTAATAACAATGGATGCTACATTGAATAAATATGTGTAGTAAACTTTTAACACTGATAAGAGTTATTGAAACAATACTTTTTGAAAACCACGGATAAGTGATAAACATAAACAATGCTTTTGTGATACCTCAAACTCATTTTTTAAACCCGGTAGTTAAGATAAAGTTAATTATACAATTGAAATTGATAATTTATAGATATAATTATGACAATGTGGATATATAAAATGATACTAGGTTTTTTTGGGGGAATGGTATTATTTGTTTTAAAAAAAGATTGTTACAGAGGAGTATGCAATAACCGTGTGAAGTATTATCGGTGTTTTTAAACAAGTAGAGCGGTGCATGTGACCTATACGTATAAATACGCCCGAATGCCCAGGACAGTTTCAAAAGGAACAGGATTGAAAATAGGATAACCTGTTTAATTTTGGGTAAGATATTTGTAACGATATTTTTAAAAGTGTAATTATTTTTCTACAACACTAAAAAGCATTATTTATATATTTTATATAATTTTTGTTTCACGTTCGCTGTTTCTTGGCGAAGAATATGAACATTATACTTGGTGTTTTAAAATAACAAATCCAAATATATAATCTTAAGATCAATATATAATGATAAAATGTACACAATAATTATTAAAGTTTAATTAACTAATAAATTGTATCGTTTATATACATATATATATATATATATATATATATATATATATATATATATATATATATATATATATATATATATATATATAAAGTTATAGATATTCCTTGAAGATCTATTCACATTCTTATTTCACTAACTAAATCATGATCGCAGAAGTAATATATATATATCGTTTAATGATATGCTATTTTACTTATCTTTTTGTTTTCCTTAAAAACAAACACTAAATGAAAACTGCCAGTTACTCATTCGAACAGAATTTTGTAAATCCGAGCCAAAATTAGTCTAATTTTCGATAGCGAGACTTATCATTTTCAACAAAATTGAGCCTTTTCTTTCTATAAATAATTAATCATTCACTTAAGAGTTGTAAATTGAACTTTTGGTGATGTTTTATCATTTAAACATGTTTTCGTTTCATAAATGTTTTCTAGGTCAAACCCTTTAAAACGAGAACGAGTACCTTTAAAGCTGCACTCTCACAGATGTACCGTTTTACAACTTTTTTATTTTTGTCTTGGAATGAGCCAATTTTTGCGTAAATATCTGCAAACCAGGGATACACGATTGCTGACAAAAGACCAGATCGCAGATTTTCATATTATCGTTCGAAAATAAATGTTTAATAGCTGAAAGCGTTACTAAGTTCAACGGTTTAAGAAAAATGCATAAAACAATTTTTGAACTTAAATATAAAAAACTGCGATCTGATTTTTGTCAGCAGTCTTATATTACTGGTTTCCATGCATTTTCATATACATTAGCTCGTTCCATATTTGTTTTTTTTTTAAAGTTGTCAAATCGTTCAATCTGTGAGAGTGCAGCATTATGAAGAAAACTTAACTTTAGTATATGTGTTCATACTTCATCGATGTGATTAGTTGTGAATAATTATCCTAAATTAAAATCATGACAATTCGAATAATAAAAGATATATTGATATCATTATCATTTCAATATGTTTCATGAAAAACAGAAAAGAACAGTTCAGAATAAAACGTTATACCGACTCAACGTTCAAATTTATTTAGTAGTAAGAATAAGCAGAGATGTTATAGATGATGCGCACTTTGGCGCAGATAACAACAATAACCGACAAAATAGGTTCCAAACTTCTTGTGGGTTTTAGGGCCCCCCCCAGACAATTTTGCCTATTGGCCTATCTTTGGGTATAAAATAATGCCTGTTGGTGTTATTTACGCATATTGCTTCTACCATGTTGACATGAAAAATTAACTGGGGAACGTCCCGTATGCACCCACTCTTAAATCCGCTGTTGATAAGTTAATTTAGTTTTAAACAAATATATACTTCAGTAATTATATTTGCATACGTTTTAAGTATGACATATGCTGTTTGATGTATTACCTGCTTTATATATAATATATCAATGAGTAATAGTTATTATTGCAAACTGAAAATGTAAATTGCAAATAATTGTTATCAAACACTGGCATACACATACACGTGCCAACATCCGCAGTTTGGCTTCAGTTCCATTTGCAAGCAAACTTTTAATTTTATTGACAAAAGTAGCAATTCAAAAAGGCCAACGTACGCAAAATAAAGCTTTCTACAATTACACCATTTTGATAATTTAGAGTTTATTTGATATTTTTAGATGATGGAAAAGATTATCATTTTGTAGAAGAGGTATAACAAAGACAAATTACAGAAATGAGTGGACCGTCGTATGGGTCGACAAATGCCACAAATGCATCGCGTAACGATCAAACAGGACGGAAGAGAGGTGATGGGTTATCATGTGTTTTAACGTAAAATGAAACTTAATATATGATAGTCCCTGTAGTTTACATTGAATAACTGATATTGTGAATTTAATGTTGCATACCACTCATTGATGAATACATTTTGCATGGTAAAACCACCTTTTGAATAACAGTGTTGCTCACTTTCTGGTGATATATTGGACTTTATGCAGCATCTTGGTCATCACTTTGTGATTTGTTCAGTGTATTTGTTGATATCTATAAATAGATAAATATATACATAACGGGTTGCATATTGCATCTTGAACGCTTCTTTTTTTACCGTCTGCCCGAAATGTGTCGAAAACATAGATAACTTGGTTCAAACGTATGTTCACCTAACCTGTATAACAATCAAATTGATTTTTGAATGTTCACAGCTTTCGCCAGTTCCGCAAATGATTAAATTGTGTTTAATATGTATCATAAAATCCATAGAGTCCACAGACTGAGAGGACCAATGATCAATTCATGCTGCTGGTGCAGTATTTTTATTCTAGTTTTCTTATTTATCATTACATTTATAAAAGTAAGTTTATGTATTAGCTTATCAAATTGATATATTTTCCTTATGTTCAGAACTATTTTATATTTGATCACAACAAAAGTAGACTAGTAGGTTTTTCCCTGTAGCCTCTATTGTAGCCTACCGCTACTCGTACAAAAGTCATACATATAGTGGTTGTTTTTTAGTGGTGAGAACCACACCCGACCTTGGACATACAGAACCAAGGCGAAAACTGGTGGTTGAAATGCAAGCAAAAATCGAGGATGAGTATCTCAATAAGAAAGACTACCGTCATCGACCTTCCAAGAAAGTCGTCCTCATCAAGTGGATCACGACCTTGCTTTTGTTTGTACTGATACTGGGATTCGTTAATTTCAGTAAGGTGAGTGTTGACTAATAAAATTTTATTATTTCACTAAACGTTATTATTTTTCTGTTGTAGTATAAGGGCTGTCACAGTTAACCGTTAAATCAAGTCATTGCAAAATAATCCAATTCAATTTTCACAAAAGTATGTTATCATTTGTTCATGTTTCGAGAAAATGTCACTAAAATGTTTAACAAATAATTTGCATATTATGTATTATTATAATATATTATAGAACGATATATGGATCAAACTTACATTAAAACATTCTATGCCATTTAAGTTCACTGTACACTTTCTTTCTTTACACATACAGTATATCCCGAAACAATCTTGTATTGTGTCATAGCATTTGAACCTTGTGTTATTGTTAGATGTTTGAATACTCGTATTGAGGCTGAATATTAACTTGAATTATTAGCTATACACTTTGTGCCTTTCAAAAATCAACCTCTTGGAATGATTTTGCGCTGCATCAGTACTGTAACCAAAATAAATAGTTTCAAAATCTAGGGAAACGGAATCGAGCGTTATTATTTGTATATGGTTTATCGAGCTTCAAGACATTTGTAAATTAGTGGTTATTCTGAATTAAAAAGATGTTTGTCGTAGAAAACACATTTTAATGTTTTACAGAATTGACCGAGAGGTTAGCCGTCGTTGTATAAACATATGTTAGGTTAGGTATATTCAATATTGTACCAGAGCTAATTTCCAACAAAGAGATATGGTGACCGATTCCCGCCATCTCTGGTTGGCGGGATTAAGCAGAAAACGGGCCGATTGTTCAGAATTTTGCTTACAAACAACAACATCGTTGTTAACTTAAAAGGTGAAATAGTTAATTATGTTCTGATTTATTCATATAAAACAAGCATTGATGAATCACTTGTCTCAGTAATAGTCAAAAGAACCACATATTTTAAGTTTACAACGTTGTTAACTTAATTAAAGTTCTATACAATCGGCAAATGCATACCGACACATTAGAATTATTAGTACTGCATTTTGATCCGGGAGGTTGTATTCGACTCGAGTGGATTTTTGCAGATTCGGATTTCACGAGGCGCAAGCCGACTGAAATCAATATCTGCAAAAATCCACAATGTCGAAAACGACGTTCCGGATCATAACGAAGTTCTAATAACCCTTTTATTATATACATTACTGGTTAAATCACTTAAAAGACACGCGTTTTCATAATAAAAGTAATTTTAATGACGCAGTCTTTTATTTTATGACGTCATTTCACATCGCGCAATGATACGCGTATGATGTGTCGTCAGCAGAGTGGAAAACGGCCGTATTACACTAGAGTGGAATACGGCCTACCGTATTTTGCGATATTTATTGCGTGTGGGTTTATGATGGGTATATAATAAATTAATAGGTTGTGTTTCCCCCCCTTAATGTACTAGTTTTCAGCCTTCTGCTAGTAGTTGTCATAGCGTAGATGAAAGAGCGAAAAAATATCATTTGCGGCATAGCTAGACAGAAGATGTATTATTCAAATGTAATGTATATTGTTTTTCGTTCTGATAACGCTTGGCCTGTATCATATACTTGTAAAATGTTCCAAAATTCCATAAAGCAACTATTGATACACCGATTATTTATCGATACATCAATAAAAACCTGTCGATAAATTATGGGTGCACCGTCCATTCGGGAGTGTTGGACCTTTCGTTAACCATATTGAGCGAAATGTGTACCGTGGATGCCGACTATGGTCAGATATAACACAAACTGAATTGGCATGATGAATCAGATGAATAGCGTGTTACCCTGTAGGCCAGCATGCAACATCAACACAAAATGATAAGCCGGCAAAAAAAAATAACGGAAATCTTTAAGCAGCAATGTGTTGTTCTTCTTCGAATATTATTAAATAAATTATGTATATGAAAACTTCCATCGTTCCTTTATGATATTGCATCTTCTCATTTCTTGTTACATCCTTTGAAAAGCACACTCACTTTGGAAGATCGATCTATAAAATCGATTAGAGTGATGTGCATCTTACGACTTAAATACTTAATGTTTATAATAAAAAATCGTCTGAAAACATATTAAAATAAGTATCATTTAATGATTTCTGACTTGTATGCATTATAACGATTATAAGGAAAATATTAACCTGAATATGGCAAGAAATATGAAATGAAGTTTTCAAACCATGTGTAACCTAGCTCATTAAAGGTAGTTCTGCTTTAATGTTTTGACAGGAGCATTTAATAAGAAATTGTGTCGCGCTTATATCAATTCTCTAAAAACTAAATCTTTAAAGTACCAAATAAAAACGATATGTTTGTTTTTTAACCACATCTTTTCTACATTTAGTGAGCTGTCTACATGTGAAAAGGTTAAGGCAATTTTAACACGTAAATTGCACATCAAATCAATGAAATGATAAATTCCTGCGTTTTAAACTTTCAAAGAAGACGATGTGTTTTATTCCTGCAGGTAACGTATGAATACTGTTACGCATCATAATGTTGACGGTGTCAATGGATTGCAATAGAACCGTACGCAATATGCAAAAAAAAACATGCTAAAGGCGAAAATGATTTTTTTCAACACGCTGTTGTTTTTAATTGTGTCATCGGTTTTAGTTTTGAACCTAAAACCACTGACACGCTAATACCATCAACTTGTATTAAAACAGTCAAAGACAAAAACTGCTTCAAAATAAAACAAATACTACATAAATATAAATATATTTGATTGTATATGACACTTTCTGCACTCGCTCTGGCGGGTACGAATGAAGCGCTCCTTACGCTTTGTAATATTACTAGGCTCCGGACTGGTGCATACATGTTCATATAAATTTAATAACAATGGATGCTACATTGAATAAATATGTGTAGTAAACTTTTAACACTGATAAGAGTTATTGAAACAATACTTTTTGAAAACCACGGATAAGTGATAAACATAAACAATGCCTTTGTGATACCTCAAACTCATTTTTTAAACCCGGTAGTTAAGATAAAGTTAATTATACAATTGAAATTGATAATTTATAGATATAATTATGACAATGTGGATATATAAAATGATACTAGGTTTTTTGGGGGAATGGTATTATTTGTTTTAAAAAAAGATTGTTACAGAGGAGTATGCAATAACCGTGTGAAGTATTATCGGTGTTTTTAAACAAGTAGAGCGGTGCATGTGACCTATACGTATAAATACGCCCGAATGCCCAGGACAGTTTCAAAAGGAACAGGATTGAAAATAGGATAACCTGTTTAATTTTGGGTAAGATATTTGTAACAATATTTTTAAAAGTGTAATTATTTTTCTACAACACTAAAAAGCATCATTTATATAATTTTTGTTTCACATTCACTGTTTCTTGGCGAAGAATATGAACATTATACTTGATATTTTAAAATAACAAATCCAAATATATAATCTTAAGATCAATATATAATGATAAAATGTACACAATAATTATTAAAGTTTAATTAACTAATAAATTGTATCGTTTATATACATATATATATATAAAGTTATAGATATTCCTTGAAGATCTATTCACATTCTTATTTCACTAACTAAATCATGATCGCAGAAGTAATATATATATCGTTTAATGATATGCTATTTTACTTATCTTTTTGTTTTCCTTAAAAACAAACACTAAATGAAAACTGCCAGTTACTCATTCGAACAGAATTTTGTAAATCCGAGCCAAAATTAGTCTAATTTTCGATAGCGAGACTTATCATTTTCAACAAAATTGAGCATTTTCTTTCTATAAATAATTAATCATTCACTTAAGAGTTGTAAATTGAACTTTTGGTGATGTTTTATCATTTAAACATGTTTTCGTTTCATAAATGTTTTCTAGGTCAAACCCTTTAAAACGAGAACGAGTACCTTTAAAGCTGCACTCTCACAGATGTACCGTTTTACAACTTTTTTATTTTTGTCTTGGAATGAGCCAATTTTTGCGTAAATATCTGCAAACCAGGGATACACGATTGCTGACAAAAGACCAAATCGCAGATTTTCATATTATCGTTCGAAAATAAATGTTTAATAGCTGAAAGCGTTACTAAGTTCAACGGTTTAAGAAAAATGCATAAAACAATTTTTGAACTTAAATATGAAAAACTGCGATCTGATTTTTGTCAGCAGTCTTATATCACTGGTTTCCATGCATTTTCATATACATTAGCTCGTTCCATATTTGTTTATTTTAAAAGTTGTCAAATCGTTCAATCTGTGAGAGTGCAGCATTATGAAGAAAACTTAACTTTAGTATATGTGTTCATACTTCATCGATGTGATTAGTTGTGAATAATTATCCTAAATTAAAATCATGACAATTCGAATAATAAAAGATATATTGATATCATTATCATTTCAATATGTTTCATGAAAAACAGAAAAGAACAGTTCAGAATAAAACGTTATACCGACTCAACGTTCAAATTTATTTAGTAGTAAGAATAAGCAGAGATGTTATAGATGGAGCGCACTTTGGCGCAGATAACAACAATAACCGACAAAATAGGTTCCAAACTTCTTATGGGTTTTAGGGTCCCCCCCCTAGACAATTTTGCCTATTGGCCTATCTTTGGGTATAAAATAATGCCTGTTTGTGTTATTTACGCATATTGCTTCTACCATGTTGACATGAAAAATTAACTGGGGAATGTCCCGTATGCACCCACTCTTAAATCCGCTGTTAATAAGTTAATTTAGTTTTAAACAAATATATACTTCAGTAATTATATTTGCATACGTTTTAAGTATGACATATGCTGTTTGATGTATTACCTGCTTTATATATAATATATCAATGAGTAATAGTTATTATTGCAAACTGAAAATGTAAATTGCAGATAATTGTTATCAAACACTGACATACACATACACGTGCCAACATCCGCAGTTTGGCTTCAGTTCCATTTGCAAGCAAACTTTTAATTTTATTGACAAAAGTAGCAATTCAAAAAGGCCAACGTACGCAAAATAAAGCTTTCTACAATTACACCATTTTGATAATTTAGAGTTTATTTGATATTTTTAGGTGATGGAAAAGATTATCATTTTGTAGAAGAGGTATAACAAAGACAAATTACAGAAATGAGTGGACCGTCGTATGGGTCGACAAATGCCACAAATGCATCGCGTAACGATCAAACAGGACGGAAGAGAGGTGATGGGTTATCATGTGTTTTAACGTAAAATGAAACTTAATATATGATAGTCCCTGTAGTTTACATTGAATAACTGATATTGTGAATTTAATGTTGCATACCACTCATTGATGAATACATTTTGCATGGTAAAACACCTTTTGAATAACGGTGTTGCTCACTTTCTGGTGATATATTGGACTTTATGCAGCATCTTGGTCATCACTTTGTGATTTGTTCAGTGTATTTGTTGATATCTATAAATAGATAAATATATACATAACGGGTTGCATATTGCATCTTTAACGCTTCTTTTTTTACCGTCTGCCCGAAATGTGTCGAAAACATAGATAACTTGGTTCAAACGTATGTTCACCTAACCTGTATAACAATCAAATTGATTTTTGAATGTTCACAGCTTTCGCCAGTTCCGCAAATGATTAAATTGTGTTTAATATGTATCATAAAATCCATAGAGTCCACAGACTGAGAGGACCAATGATCAATTCATGCTGCTGTTGCAGTATTTTTTATTATCATATTCTAGTTTTCTTATTTATCATTACATTTATAAAAGTAAGTTTATGTATTAGCTTATCAAATTGATACATTTTTCCTTATGTTCAGAACTATTTTATATTTGATCACAACAAAAGTAGACTAGTAGGTTTTTCCCTGTAGCCTCTATTGTAGCCTACCGCTACTCGTACAAAAGTCATACATATAGTGGTTGTTTTTAAGTGGTGAGAACCACACCCGACCTTGGACATACAGAACCAGATCGAAAACTGGTGGTTGAAATGCAAGCAAAAATCGAGGATGAGTATCTCAATAAGAAAGACTACAGTCATCGACCTTCCAAGAAAGTCGTCCTCATCAAGTGGATCACGACCTTGCTTTTGTTTGTACTGATACTGGGATTCGTTAATTTCAGTAAGGTGAGTGTTGACTAATAAAATTTTATTATTTCACTAAACGTTATTATTTTTCTGTTGTAGTATAAGGGCTGTCACAGTTAACCGTTAAATGAAGTCATTGCAAAATAATCCAATTCAATTTTCACAAAAGTATGTTATCATTTGTTCATGTTTCGAGAAAATGTCACTAAAATGTTTAACAAATAATTTGCATATTATGTATTATTATAATATATTATAGAACGATATATGGATCAAACTTACATTAAAACATTCTATGCCATTTAAGTTCACTGTACACTTTCTTTCTTTACACATACAGTATATCCCGAAACAGTCTTGTATTGTGTCATAGCATTTGAACCTTGTGTTATTGTTAGATGTTTGAATACTCGTATTGAGTCTGAATATTAACTTGAATTATTAGCTATACACTTTGTGCCTTTCAAAAATCAACCTCTTGGAATGATTTCGCGCTGCATCAATACCAAACATATCATCACGGACATACATCACGGATGTACGTAAACTAGTAAAAAACTGTATCTGGGTGTAAACGATTTTGGGAAGTTTACGAATGTTTTGTGAGTAAACTATTTGTGACTAAAGAACAAGTGTCATTGTCTTATCGGTGAAAACATTTACGTTGGGTATCATTCATATCCGTTTCAGATATGTACCACTTTGATGATTAATATATTGATAATTTGAATTTAACAATGGATACTACATTCACAAGCCCAGAAATCATGAATAAAGGCACAAGGGTCATTTTTTAAAAGGGTTATTAGTACTCAAAATCTGCCAAAATCCACGAGATGCGACATAACGGATAAACACGCAATACTTATAACCATTTTATTATAAACATATATACATTTCTAATTTAAACAACATTAAAGGCACCTGATTTCATAATAAATGTCATTTTAATGACGCACTATTTTGTGTTAAGACGTCATTTTAACATCCTGCACGGACTACAGTATATAACAAAGCTTTGTATATTCGTCAGACAAATTTTAGATCAATTGTTTCAATTTTACAATTGTCGTGGTACTTATGACATGCACAAGTCAGAATGAAGGTTAGTAATTTGGGGTCAATAAGCTCACAAATCCTCTGACATGTGCCGGCTTATGGCTCTGAAAAAATATGCAAACAGTCCAGGAACCGAATTCCGAAACCTGCGTGCATGTCAGATGCTCAACCAGTGGAGCTTACCGGCATGGATAGTTATCATGTGCAAATCAATAATGTGACACACATGAGCCATAACAATCATTGTAACACATATATGCTTTTTTTCCACCCTGTGTCCATTTCATATGTAAGTTATAGCTTAATCGGAAATCAGATCCATCTATTTCATATATCTAATTCAAATTTTATATCACTTATATTTAATTCAGATATCGTTTATATCCATTGCAAACCGAATGTTCCATGCAGAAAAGAACGGGCATGCTCCGTGGATGTTTATAATGCTACAGATTGTGGCAGTAATGCCTCACATATTCAACTTAATAAGAGGTATCTTACGGGGAGCTTTTCGTAAGGATCTACCATGGCCATCGAAGAGGTCTATGAGAGCGGTAGGTTAATACTTATATTTATCGAGGGGTGTAAACATTAAGGTTCCACGTGACATTAGAAAAATGAGTGTATATAAGATGTTTGCTTTTTCCCCTCGTTATGTTAAACATGTACACGCAGGGTTAATGAGCCTAAGTCAAAATAAGCTTAATAGTAGCTTTGACACCAATACGACCTTCGTGTACATGTTTTTTTATGTCCCCTGCGTTGCTTTGCACAAAAAAATCGAACAAAACGTCTTCCATCGACGTCGTGCTCGTCGTCCGCGTCGTCACATTTTTATTTCCTCCCTCCTATCGTTATCCAATATTTACGTAGTTTGGTTGCAATATTATTGGCGTTATTTATGTTATATATCTTGTGCATTATATCAACCGCCAGATCGCACAGTTATCTCCAGAGTTATGGAATCCTCTACATTATTAAACTTTGACACATTTCAATTTGTCTGCTTTCTAACTTCAGCAATTACTATCCAATCTTTACTGAAATTAGTGACACTGTTTGGGTGCATACCATCTCGTTTTAAATTACAGGCGACGGTGGTATGTCTTCTGGAATCAGTTGGGATTACATTCTTTATCTTCAAAATCCCCGGTATCACCAAACCAGTTGTTGTTGTGCTCCTTATGATGTGCGTATTCATTGCGCCCATCTTCTACAATCTTGTGATCAGCTTTTTACTTGGAAGAGATGCGCGGGCAAAGGATAAATTCAGATTCTTTACGGCGCTTGTATTTGAAATTGGTGGCTGTGGATTGACTGGTATGACAGTAGCGTAGCAATCTTTAGCATATTTTTTTCACTTAGCCAAATACCTTCTATAACTCCAAACATTGTTTAATGTGATTGTCTTTAAAATGCATTCCTTTAAAAAGTAACATAGCTTATTCAAAAACCAAAATAGTGTGGTTAGCTTGATTCTGTTATATATCCTGGATGTAAGATTGTCATGTATTATAATATTTCATATTCAATGGTTTAAAAAACGACAAAGATATTTTTATAAAACAGGTCCCTGGGGGCCGTTTCAATAAAGATATTAGTCGATTTAATGTGTCAATACTAATTGTCTTATTACCTCCCTTTTCTTTAGTTGAATATAATTTAGCTTTCAATTGAAATAGTTTCTGAAAATAACAGTGTCATTATGATTATTTTGTTAAAAAATATTTAAACAATTTTACCAATAACTTCTTAGTTAAAAAATGGAAATCATTAGTATATAAAGCAACATAGAATTCATGGTACCAAGAAAGTCACGAGATACGCACAATTCGTATTTACGTTGTGCGCGCTAAATATAGATTATACGTTTGGTTTTGTTGCGTTTTGTAATTGCGATAAATGCATTTTTTATCATCCTTGGGGTTACAAAATGTCAAAAAGGTTGAGTCATTTGGATATACATACAAACAGTTTACATCACTAAAACACAATGGGACTTCACTTACATATCAGGTAAAGACGGAAAATGATTATGTAATATATAATATTATCCGATTGTAAATCGAAATACTCCTTTCGACATGATTCGATTGTCGATAGCATTTTGGGTCCGATTGTGCAACACTACCTTCGACTTCATGTATACCAACCTTCAACAAGAAGGGTGAAAGCGAAAAAGTTCTACGTGGCATGAAATAAAAAGGCAGATATAACCTTTTCGCTCTCATCATTTGAGCTCCATTTATTTCAGGTTACCTGTGTTTTATAGAGACAAGCAAAGTTGAAGATTACCTCATTGCTCCAGTGGCTGTGTTATGTTTATCAATTTCGTGGACGCCTGGAGTTCAAAGGTATTTTCACGACAGAAGCATTTTCCAACATTGATCATCCCTATCAATTCATGTCTAATACTTCACTGAATACTACAGGGACAAGCCTAGTAGCCAAACATTTAACTCGCTTGTGGTAAGATGATATTATTTAAATATTCTGTTCCGGTTGTTTAGGACTAGGCCCGTTGTGTTACACTAACTTTATTAATGACACATAATTATTTATAATTGAGGAAAATTTGATTTAAGGGCAATATTTCAAATTCTTGGGACAATTGTTTAGAGTCTCAGGCAACACTGATTTATCCCATAATTGTCGGCTACAGTGCGCTGCTTATGGTATATTTTAAGCTAGACGAATCAACGTTTTGTATTGTTGTGATTGTAAAAACTGAAAAGGCAAAAAACTTTTGTTTTAATTTTTAGATACCTACTAAAGCTCGATGAAGATGAAGACCATGCGAATACGTACGGAAACCTTGATGACCATGGACACGAACCTCTGACCGAATCCTACGGCACTGTGAGTAGTATAATTTCGTCTCCAAGTGATTATCAGAAAACAAGCGATGTAAGTGACAATCGTTTGAAAAATGTGCAGTAACTAAGATATTGGCATGTTATTAAATAATGATTTTCATATGCCATTTATAGTTTTGTTTGTGAACTAGAAAACTCTGCTTTTCCGAAACAAAATAACAGCATTTGACATATAATTATACATGTTTTATAAAATATACACTATTTCTAATTACATACATGATATACCTCCTGCAGGATGTCAGCACAGTTCATACAAGTATCCAATCAGAAGAAAGAATTCGACCAGCAAACATGGCCCATCCTCAACCTTCAAAATCGTCATTGCACATACGACCATCCTGGAAGCTAACCATCTATATGTCATTTTTAAAGGCGATCACGATTTATGGCATAACTATGATTCTGTTTCAATACTCTTCTCCTGACGGTATTACGGGGATAAGTGGTTACGTGAAAGGTTGGAGTCAACTTAATTTCTCCGACCTTAGCCTATCATACTGGATCTTTTTCTTGGGAAATGTTATAGGAAGTTTGTTTGGTAAGTATATTACATGGTTTTTAGAAATCATATTTTAGAAATTACACATATTTTGTGAATAATGAATTTATATTGCTTGAACTTCAGTATTAGTATTGTAAATGCTTTAGATATACTTTAATGTTGGTTGATTTCTCAAGGAGTAAACACGAAAATGTCTTATATGCTATTAATTAACAATCAGATAAAATATTTACGTTTCCACTCCTCCATTAACTCTTTGGATCCATATTTATAAAACATGACATAAGTGTTTATATATAGTTTGAATAAATAGGTAGCTTTACGTGTACCTTGTGTTTAACCGTACAGGAGAATGATCGTTTTGCTTTCAATTATGAATTATCTTTCGTATTTGAACCGTGACCGTGCAATAAGTAGCGAGCGGATGAAATACAACGCTTCAAATAAACGCACGCTTCGTATTGCATGTTACAATTTATCGGTTCAAAAAGACGATCGATACCCTACTGACCAATCAGCGTCAAGATAAGGCGGGGCTTATCAGTTGTCCGTTGCTATCAGCTTTGACTTCCAACAATCTGCACTTATTATTCGTAGTATAATAGGCTCAATTACGGTCGAAATCTAGGCCAAAGTTTCTTCAATACACATTCTCGTCTCCTAGTACGAAGAATTTACATTTTGTGTTATTAGCGTTATTAGGATGCTTCATCCGCAGGGAAAGAAAGTAGTCCGACATAAAAACATTTTATTTACAATAAAAAGTAATAAATCATCTCTCAATTATCATTCGACTTTCAAAGGTTTTATTGAAAAACAACAGCAATACATAATTCAATCCATTTAAATCAAGCAAATCAAAAATAAGAGCAATGTCATAACTGTGTGACGTCATTAGTAATCACGCGAGTGTGTACATATAAGTTGGCGGTTGAAGTTTTAAAAGACCGTTAGTCAGCGTCACAGTCGCGTCAATAGTGCGAATTCGCTTTGTAGCTGGTGGATTACAACATGTTTTTTTTTGTCATATTGATGGATGTGCACATTGATATTACCTCCGTAAATTGGAGCAGCAAAATATTGTAAAATTCACCAGAAAAAAAGAGATTTGATGTGGAATCAGTGACTGTGTGAACTTGAGCATTGTTAGCGAACTGCATAGTCTCAGCATTTTGCATTGAAGTAGAAGGGGTATTTAAACTGGAGTACAGGATGTTGAATATTTCCTTGTGTTTATTTGGATTTATGTGGCTATAGTTGTTTATAGATGCAATGTTCTTGTGTCCAGATATTTGCATAATCTGGTTCGCAGGAACATTGTTTTATTCAATATTTGGACGAGGTATTTTCTGGCGATGTGATCATTGAGTCGTTTGTTTGAATTAAGCGCAAATTTCTTCACCATTCGTTTAATCATGGACCGACGGGATTTCTTTTGAAATGTTTCTGATGTTTGTTTACGTTTTTTGATAGCGCGTATCAATACATTTTTCTGTGATGCGGTTACCTAATTTATATAATTATTACACTTGTTATATATGAAAATATTGCATGGGGTTATATCACTCCTGCGCCGTTAAGTTGTGTTATAAATAATGATAAACTTAGTAAAACAATGGCATAAAATTACAAAATGTATTCCTCATTACTGAGAGAAAGTTGAGACAAATAATGAAAGCCGAAATACTGACATTTTTTTCTTAATCTTGCTCGATTTATGCATTTTTAGTATTTGTTTGATACAAAGTGACCTTAATTGCAATAATTAATCGCTCCGAATGTATTAATCGTTTACTATAGCTGTACCTAATATGCGTTTAATGTCCGTTAGTCTTAAGATAGGAAATAGCATAACTGGTACATGGAATCAATTTGACTGTATAATATTGACGATTATGTGATTCATTTATATTTTGAAATTTGAATCAATTTGACTGTATAATATTGACGATTATGTGATTCAGTTATATTTTGAAATTTGTATCCCTCTTGTGCGTTGAGTGTTAAATCCGAATCATATACATTTGCTTTTTAGTTTGTTTAGAAATACCTTTAGGGAAACAGACAACTCAATTTCCAATATATTGAATCACAAATATATTTGAAATTTATATTTAATATCTGATATCATATAACTAACAATAGCAAAAAGTATACAATTATAGATAATAAATGAGATTTGTTTTATCTATGTAAATGACGCAAATCAAATTATAAAACATATATTGATTATGACTATGATCATTTGTAACCTATTTGTTGCTTGTTAGAACAATTTTGTATTCCATTTAATTTAGATATTATCACATTTAAAAGAAACAATAACTAAAGGTCATTATATTAATAATAATAATAATTCAAACCTATCATTTTTCATGGGGAAAACTGAAAAACAGCTAAACCAATTGAGATTTGACATTTCTTCAAAACAAATGTTAAATATTGAAAGAAAGATTAATACGCATTTTGATTACCTAAATTTGAGGTTTAAAATAGAGACCGTTTTTTTTCTTCTGTACAAAATGTCGATGGTATTTAGTAACAAATTATTTTAACGTGTACATATCAAATTATTTCTACGTGAATCATACGTTGTATTGAATTAATATAAATGAACTAATTTAATATTATACTTGCTTTTATTGATACGGGTTACGACGTTCCATGCTATCTTTGATCGGACTGTAAAGTATAACTTCTGTACATTCTTATCTTCTGTATCTGCGTTCTCGTTGGAGGACCCTTACCAAGTTGTCACATGACATGGTAGGCGTAGCCTTATCTCTTTCGGCGAGGTGTTAATTGGTCATTGGGTAAGTCACGTCTGTATATTTGTTTTACAGGGTATTTAACGTCTGTATATTTGTTTTACAGGGTATCTAACGTCTTTATAATTGCTTTACAGGGTATTTAACGTCTGTACATTTACTTTACATGGTATTTCACGTCTGAATAATTGCTTTACAGGGTATTTCACGGCTTACATAGCATGTACAACCTGTATGCAGAAATTCGGATTTTCCATACCGTTGATCTTTGTCAGTTCACCAATGGCATTTGCTCTGCTTTTCCCAAATGTACTATGTGAAATGATAGTTATTACAGCAGGCAAGTATTAAATTACTTTTTGTTTCTTTTACGTATTGCGTTTGCTCTTTTATTTCCAAACGCCATTACTCCAGGCGATTTTTAAATGTGTTAGTTTCCCAATGGTTTTCGTTGCTTTTTAATTTAAATTAAATTAAATTAATTTAAATACACGCTCTTTGACAAATATTTAATAGTAGAGAAAATTTTAGGACTATTAAAAAATCATATACAGAAAGAATATTTTTAAATCAAATATCATATTTCATACAGATATTACCACAGCTAGTCAGTGTGTCCTAGATATAACGGAAAGGACATTTGCAATCGCTGCCATGGTGTTACTGGTCGCCGCCCAATTATTATCAACCGGATATATTCTCATTAGGTCGCAGTCGGTTGTTATGTTGAAAGAAAACCAGGTATAGCCGTATTTCTTTTGTTTATGTGTGTGTCCTACAATTTGTTGTTGTATTTTAATTTCAGCTGAGCGTTTTAAACCATGCATGCTTAGTAGTGGGATTTTAGTTAAGATATGGAATACAATTCGACGAAAAGACTTGGTCACTACCATAAATCCGTATTCACACAGTATATCATATCATTAATTAATCATATCTGAACCCGCACTGGTAATATATAGCAAAATTACAAAACTATTACACTTAAAGGTTTTCAATTTACACCTAATATATTTATTGAAACGTGCCCAGTACCATAAGAACCCACCTCTATATGAAATATTCCATGTAGTTTTATTATTGCAGCTTTTCTGGACACCAATGTACAATTCTGCCTTGCTGGAGCAATGGTTGATGCTGGTCAGAAAGAATGAATACCACGACGAAGGCCATCAAAACCCCACTGAAAAGGCAAAGCGTTCAAAGATTTATGTTTGTACAACAATGTATAGAGAGGTATTTACACGAAAGCAGTTAACGAATTGCATTTAATTGACCTTAATTTCAAAGGATGAGAGCTAAATAAACTATTTTAAGTGATGTCAAATAAAGAAGCAAAAATAATATTTCCGCTTTCACTACTCGATGTGCTCTCATATCAAACGTTGTTATTCTTCAAACATTGTAACTCAACTAACTCTTATTGTTGCTGATGGACAAAGTTTATCAGCCATTCCTCTGATGCTTGAAAACATTTCCGGAGAGAGATCCATTGCTAGCAAAGTAAAACACCCTAAGTATACAAAACAGTTATTCCTCTTATACTTAAATATATTTCCGGAGAGAGATCCATTGCTAGCAAAGAAAAACACCCTAAGTGTACAAAACAGTTATTCCTCTAATACTTTAATATATTTCCGGAGAGAGATCCATTGCTAGCAAAGAAAAACACCCTAAGTATAAAAAAAGCTATTCCTCTAATACATGAATACATTTCCGGAGAGAGATCCATTGCTAGCAAAGAAAACACCCTAAGTATAAAAACAGCTATTCCTCTAATACATGAATACATTTCCGGAGAGAGATCCATTGCTAGCAAAAAAAAAACACCCTAAGTGTACAAAACAGGTATTCCTCTTATACTTGAATATATTTCCGGAGAGAGATCCATTGCTAGCAAAGTAAAACACCCTAAATGTACAAAACAGTTATTCCCCTAATACTTGAATATATTTCCGGAGAGAGTTCCATTGCTAGCAAATAAAAACACCCTAAGTGTACAAAACAGTTATTCCTCTAATACTTTAATATATTTCCAGAGAGAGATCCATTGCTAGCAAAGTAAAACACCCTAAGTGTACAAAACAGTTATTCCTCTAATACTTTAATATATTTCCGGAGAGAGATCCATTGCTAGCAAAGTAAAACACCCTAAGTATACAAAACAGTTATTCCTCTAATGCTTGAATATATTTCCCGAGAGAGATCCATTGCTAGCAAAGAAAAACACCCTAAGTATAAAAACAGCTATTCCTCTAATACTTTAATTTATTTCAGGAGAGAGATTCATTGCTAGCAAAGTAAAACACCCTAAGTATACAAAACAGTTATTCCTCTAATGCTTGAATATATTTCCCGAGAGAGATCCATTGCTAGCAAAAAAACACACCCTAAGTATACAAAACAGTTATTCCTCTAATACTTTAATATATTTCCCGAGAGAGATCAATTGGAAGTTAAGAAAAACACCCTAGGTATAAAAACAGCTATTTCTCTAAAGCTTGAATACACTTCCGGTGAGAGAGTCATTGCAAGCAAAGTAAAACACCCTAAGTATAAAAACAGCTATTCCGGTGAATTTGAATCCGAATCAGTACTTGTTCTTTTACACCTACATACCCAGGCTTTTGATTTAACACCTTAATAATCAGGTTGTTCTTTTTCCTCTAATGATGCAGACTGCTCTTTGAAACCTAAATATTCAGGCTGCTGTTTTACATTCAAAGTTTCTTGCTCACCTAAATATATTGGTTGTTTTTATACCTAAATTTGCAGTCTGCTCTTTTACACATACATATCCAAGCTGCTCTTTTACACTGAAATTCGCAGGCTGATTATGAGATGAGACAGCTCCTGGAGTCTATACAAGGACTTAATCACGCACAAGCAAAAGGCAACCGACATTTTGAGGCCCACGTGTTCTTTGACGGAGCTGTAAAGAACAGACACCCAACGAAGTTTGTACTACAGCTGGTTTCGCTTGTTGAAACAGTGCTAGGTTAGTGCTACAGAAAATTACTCTGGTTTAATCAGTGCTAGGTTAGTGCTACAGCTTTCTTCACTTGTTGAAACAGTGCTAGGTTAGTGCTACCAATTTATAAAAAATACAATGGAAACTACAGGTACAAGCGCAGTAGCCAACGAAATAACATGTAGAGTTTAAATTGTCAGTTTGAAAATCTGATTGTTTTTCCTAATGAACGCTTAATGCATGGCTAAATAGCTTAATGAAGTACTGTGGAAAGTCTGTTATGAAACGAGGTATACCGTGATTGCCGTACGTTTGTTATTAAATTAGTTATATGTATCCTCGACATTTGTCAGGAGAGCTATGACTTAAACTGTGTCGAATAATGCAAGGTTTCGAAGCAGATAGTAAGTATTACTTTTGGTTAATATAGTAAAGTTATTAACTGTACACTTTTGTAAAAGACTAATGCTAGCAGGAGTGGATCAGGAACATCAGTATCGTCTCCAGTTGCATATACTGTTCTAGACCACACTTCTTAAACATTAGTAGCCTGGTCGAAAAATGCATTGTCTAAAAGCTGCGTTTATATGCCGACCATTTGTCGATGTGACAAATTTGACCCCGGGGGCAAATACATCCAAGTGGGCAAATTTGCCGCTGGATTTAAGATTTAGTAAGATGCCAATAGATGGTGTTGAAAAATAAAATTAGAAATACTGATGTAGCTAATAATATTAGGGTAAGATAAACATATCTGTATTTAATACCACTTTTATACACTGAGCGATATTTTGTCGCAGCTATTTCAGGAAAATAATAAAAGAATCTATTTGTCTTTCAAAAAAACTATTGTTATACTATCAGAAAACATCTAAACCGTACGTTTTTAAAATCGATAACTTAAAAACATGTTTTTGCTGAAATAGGAGTTCGATAGCTTTCAATTAAATGTTTTCAAAGGTTTTGCACTCTATTTTGATGGCACGTGAATAAAATATTTGATTGGTACAAAACATGGTATTTCAAACATTTATGTCCTTCATAAAAGCAGTTTGCTACGAAAGTTTAAAAAGTTGCATAAAATAAATAGAAATGCTTTATAACAATTTCCTTACTTTAATTTGTTTTATTTGTCAACTATATACTGTAAAACCATGCCAAAATCGAAATACCCCCGGGGGCAAATCCATTCCAATGCACTTATTCACCCCTGAGGTTAAATCTCGTCATATAAATGACGTACACGTTGTACAATACATAATATAAAGTATAAGCAGCAAAGGATCTTCGACACCATCGTTGACTCCAGATGGTCGTCGTAAATATTGTATTAACCTGAAGATGTGCTACTTGAGAAATCTGGGTGAAAAGTGCGTTGTCTCTGACCTGTTTAATATTGTACCAGCATCGTTTTTAAGAACAACCTTTAGAAGGGTCAGAAAGTCGGACCAGTAAGTTGAGCTGATTCATTTGGTGATGAGCATTTTCACATAATTATTAAATAATCATAGGTTAGCAATGATTGGACAGAATAGTCCAAATGTATATATATATCAATAAAATAGTAATTAAGAGACTGAGCTAGCCGCTATACACATATAACGAAAAATTACTTAAGCCTTGTCAATGTTAGGTGTGGGAACAGAACTATGTACCAAAATGTCCACCCCGTACGGAATCTTGTTGTCATGGACACTAAAGGCTGGTGACAGCGGGAAAGGAATGGTGTTCTGCATCCACCTAAAAGATAATGTGAAGGTATATGCTTTGTTTGCTAAGCGTTATATGACCAATATTTTGCAGTAATCGTCACTGAAATTTAAAGATTGAATATGTATTATAACCGTATTTAATGGATCTGCAAATAGATTGCTACATATGTACTATCAGAGAAGTCTTGTTTTGGGCTATAAATTTAGTGTTTTTCATAAATTCGTAACGACAAGTTCATAAAATATCTGTATAAGCTGTAGATCAACTCATACCTGATTAATATTCAATTCGCTGATATCGTTGTTAACGCTGTGTATTGATTTGTTTACTTCTCGGTCTTAATTTAATTGTGTGTTTGTATTATATAACACTGTGGGATTGTGTCAAAACTACACTCTATTAATATATTCACCTTCACATTCCTATGTAACAAAATACATTTTTGAACACTTTTTAAGCTATGTTTTTAGATGATGGAAACTTAATAACCATACATATTTTAAGTCAAAATTTTACCCATATTTCTTAGCCAATAAAAGGGTGATCATGTAAATTATGAGAAAGATATCTCCACTTGAAAAATAAACTATAAAAAACCCACATTGTTCGATTAAATATTCTATCCGAAATGGCTCTTTCTGTGGAAGTCCTCGATGTTCTTTTATCTGTACAGCTTCACTAGTACATTTAGCAAGAATATAAAGTTCAGACATTTTTAAATCACAGTGTGTTTATCAATAAACATATGTCAACGTTTGACATTGAACAACATTCTTTTTGTATAGAGATGTTTGGCATATACGGGAGTAGCTTTCACGTACGTCTGACGTCATTCTAGAAGGCACGCCCATGTTGTCTCTATAGCAATACAGTGTTACATGGTTCTCCATATAATTTAGTGAAATGCCATTGTAGTTACTATATCATCATTATGGTCATCCTGTAACACTCTATTTTAGGGTTGAAAGCCGAAAGGTTCTATGTAACATTACATAAAGAAGCAGATAAAACCTT
Organism: Mya arenaria; assembly: GCF_026914265.1. Taxonomy (NCBI): domain Eukaryota; kingdom Metazoa; phylum Mollusca; class Bivalvia; order Myida; family Myidae; genus Mya; species Mya arenaria. The sequence goes on along the minus strand of NC_069137.1, from coordinate 40,778,909 downwards.
TCGATTTTAACCTTCTATTATTTTCAAGGTCAAAAACAAAAAAAGATGGAGTCAGGTGATGTACATGTCATATGTGCTCGACTTTCAACTTAAACAAGACAACAATGGTAAGCTAGATGGTTTAAGTGGTCCAATGGTTAAGTTGTCCGCCTTTCACACAATAGGTCAAGGGGTTTGAGCCCCACTAGGGGAATGTTCCCTTGGAATACTAAAAAGGACATAAAACAACTGGATTTTATCTCAGCATAGGATTCGAGAGTGATTCAAATCAGCTTATCAGTTATACCTGTCTTCACATTTCAGTTATAAAACGCTATAGTTTGAAACAATTCAGCTGTGAGTTTGAAGAATGTCTGGTATGTTGAAGTTAATAAAACAAATGTGTATGTATGTTACAAAGGGTTGATGTTCTGCTAAAGCTTGATCAAAATAGTAGCTAAGCCTTTTTCATATAGCCTTGTTTGATATAGCTTACACACAAATGCACATTGCATCTTGAACATGTACACAAGTGATAAAAACAAAAAGAATGTAGTACATAATGGTAAAACACATACGATTAACGAATAACATATACACCGATGATACATAATAGTATCATATTTAATTCATAATTGTATGTTCTGATTATTTAAAGGCGGTATCATTCAACCACTGTTATATGTGAACTGTCATTGTAATTCTTTACTTTTCTCAAGCATCGGAAGAAGATTGTTTTATCCTCACAACTGATGCACACGTCCGGTTCACACCTGACTCTGTTGAAGCCCTTCTTGACCTCATGATCCGGGATAACACAGTAGGAGCGGTGTGTGCCAGAACCCACCCCCTTGGGAGCGGTCCACTTGTATGGTACCAGGTTTTCGAGTACGCGATCGGTCACTGGTTTCAGAAGGTTAGTCTATTTCGCGTGTATGTTAAGCTGTGTGGACAAACTATCCATCCTTGGAGCAGTCGTCATGTCTGAAGTTAAGTGTTTCTTTACATTATGTCAAACAACACTTAACGGAATAGCACGAGTTTAAGTCCTTCTTGCGGCTGTGCATAAACTAGGTCAAACATTGCTACAATAACTTATTTCTCCTCCCTCGGAAGCCGCCAACTCATGTGGTTCCAGTTGTTTTAATACGCAAAAAGCCAGTGATTTCTATAAACGAGTCAGCCTTATACTTTGGTTTGCAATAATTTGCATGTAACCTATTTCTAGCCAGTCGGTTTGTCAAAACAAATATTTTGCAACATTTGCGTTTTCACTATAATTTTGTTTCATAAGACAATGCTGCCTACTATTTTGAGACAAACTGTATAAAACTACGCCCGCTGTGATGATAAGAGGTACTTTGTTATGTTTTCAACACAAGTTTACGACATTCCATCATCATTCAGCACTATTTTCCAGGCGGCAGAACATGTAATTGGATCAGTCCTCTGTTCACCCGGATGTTTCAGCGTGTACAGATGCCGAGCTATCAGGGATATCCTTCCTAAGTATGCGACGAATGTGGAACAAGCGTTCGAGTTTCTCACCAAAGATATGGGGGAGGACAGATGGTTTTGTACACTTCTGGTTAGTTGAGACACCATGAGGTATAGAGCTGAAATTAACATTTATAAAGTACAATATGCGAAATGTCTAACATGACTATATGTATTTTTTTTGCAATGTATAGTTAGTGCAGGCGAAGGTCTTTGAAAGAAAACCAGTTTACACGTATTTTTTTGTCAATTTAGTTCTGCTCTGAATTATTTTGGTTAGGCATGAACAAAAATGACTGCTTAGATTCATTTAACTCTAAAAACTGGATATATCCATTAATATGTTTCTAGTAATATTTCTTTAAAAACAATATTTTTTTATCAAAGCATTTGTCAAATATTGGATTAATATCAGGTTTAAAATTGAGAGCAGCACCCACTATTCGGATTTTTTTTATTTTTAATAATATGATTAAATTCAGGTCCAAAGTGGCTGGCGTATTGAATATTGCGCCGCTTCTGAGAATAGTACGCATTGCCCCGAAGACTTCGACGAGTTCTTCAAACAGAGGCGTCGCTGGGTGGCGTCAACACTAGCTAACCTGATGCTGCTCATCAAGGAATGGAGTATCAGTGAGTTATGTGATCAGACCATGCATACGTTTATTTTGGTTGTTCGATTATCACAGTGGTTTGCGCACTCGCTTCTACCCAAAGTGTACATGGTTCGATTCCCTGCCTTGGCGTACGTGAGTTTGGTTTGTGGTCACCAAGCCGGACAAGTAATTTTCCTCCGGGTAATCCAATTCCCCACAACTCCAGACCACACTTTCACGCTGCATCCTGTCAACGAGAGTGATTAATAATTTTTTATAATGTTGTTATATTTGTTTTTACAATTGTTGCAAGTTAATTAAGTTTAAACTCATGGTTTTCACTAGGTGAATTAGCCACAAGTATATTTTATAATATGTAAAACATGTTTTGAGTTGTTGATTTAAATTAAATTATTTACAAAAATACATTTTAAAACAATAATTTAAGGCTACACATTATGTGTAACATACGGATAAATTTGAGGATACTATTGATACGTTATCAGTTAAGATATAAAAATATGATAAATTATAACAAAATATAAGCTTATTTCCTGTCTTTCAGCTGAACCAAATTATATTTTCAGTCTCAAAGTTGAACCCCCGTGTGTCCATAATTTTCCTGGTGTACCAAGCGATCCTATTGTTTGCCACTCTAATTGGTCCAAGCTCGATTATCCTGGTAGTTACTGGTACGGCTTAACTATCAATAAACGGCTTGTAACATTAATATCTATACATGCTGTTTGCCATGGCTGTTGTTCGTTTTGTATATCATATATACACATGTTTGTATATAAGTTTGGACATGTGTGAGGTTGATTACTCATAAACTAGTTGAAACCCCAGTGAGCCCCTGTTTCACTGACCATTCTATGATGGTAACCCCAATGTTGGGACATGTGTGAGGTTGGGTACTCATAAACTAGTTGAAACCCCAGTGAACTCCTGTTTCACTTACCATTCTATGATGGTAACCCCAATGTTGGGACATGTGTGAGGTTGAGTACTCATAAACTAGTTGAAACCCCAGTGAGCCCCTGTTTCACTGACCATTCTATGATGGTAACCCCAATGTTGGGACATGTGTGAGGTTGAGTACTCATAAACTAGTTGAAACCCCAGTGAACTCCTGTTTCACTTACCATTCTATGATGGTAACCCCAATGTTGGGACATGTGTGAGGTTGATTACTCATAAACTAGTTGAAACCCCAGTGAGCTCCTGTTTCACTGACCATTCTATGATGGTAACCCCAATGTTGGGACATGTGTGAGGTTGAGTACTCATAAACTAGTTTAAACCCTAGTGAGCCCCTGTTTCACTGACCTTTCTATGATGGTAACCTAAACATGTAATAATTGAGACATGTTGATTACTATGTAATTAGAAACCCCCTGAAATAAAGGACCTCACGATTCAGTACAATCTTTATCAAACTGGCGAATTTGTACAAGTTCTTTTTCAGTAATTGCTGAAATACTCTTGCATATGTTGACCAATACCACATTTAAGCTTATAAAAACACAACAATTTATTTGTATACAGGTGGCCTCAAATACGCTTGGAACATCGGGGTTACGACCAGCGTTGTGCTACAAGTACTTGTTACCCTGGGATACGTAGCTACGTGCCTGTTGACGTCATCAAAGACACAGCTTAATGTTAGTTGGATAATATATTTTTGTTTACATGACTGAAACAAATAGATTAAGTCACCATAAGTTTGAAACGTTAGCACATATTTAACCTGTTCTATACTGAATCCAAAACAAATTGCTGAACCAACTCTAAATAAGAACTCACTTTTGATTCTCAAACAATGTTGGTAAGCTGCTAACATTTATGTACGACGTTACTGTCTCACCAGTACATTTCAGTTCTGCAGCTGCAAAGGGCATTAGTAATTTCCATAACTCTATGTACACTCAGAATATGTGTTAAGCACCGCTCGTGTCAATTGCAGGCTGTGAAGCTGTTAACATTTCTAAGCGATGTGATCATGTCGGCTATGCTAGTCGATACTGCAGATACAACTGCATTTCAGACAGCAGATATGCTGAGACATTTCAAGCAGGTTTAGTTTAAACATTATATAGTTTAAAACGATTGTGAAGAAAGTTATGATAACTTATACAAAGTTACTCTCGTTGGCACGATGTTGCGCGATAGTGTGGTCTTGTGTTGTGGGGGTATCAGGAGTATTCAGAGAAAACCCATTTTTCCGGCTGGTTGACTACCAACCAAACTCACATGCGTCCAGGCCGTGATTAGCTAGGTTTGATACTCGGTACGTCAACGGGGAAATACTTCAGCAAATGTCAACGTTCTATCTATTGCACTCAGCATATAACTATGTTAAGTGCTGTTCATGGTTGGCTTTGCTAGGCTTTGCTTGACTTTGCTAGGCTTTGCTTGGCTTTGCAGTGTTTAGTAGGACCGCTACAAAACTGCTCATGCCAACGTTATATCTATTACACAAAGAATATAATTATGTACAGTCCTGTTCATGTTATTTCAGGTTGCCAAACTGTTAACATTCCTGTACGCTGTGATCATGTCGGCTGGAATTGTTGGTACTGCAGTTCAGGTTGCAAAGGACTTCAGCAAAGATACTGATGCTGGTATTCTATCATGTATTCTTAGCAATTTATTTCTAAAATCTACATGTTTATGTTTTGTAAATACGATAATCACAGCATGGGTGTGTCTGTAAAAAGGCCCAAAGATGACTCTCCGCAATCTCTTATTGATGTGATAAACTTAATATGCATACTTCCTTCTAAGCTAACCTTATGTTGGAAGGTGTTCCCTTTCAGTAATTAATAAAGCAAGCTTCGCCATATCAACTACAACACTTTACCTCGGGGTCATGGTGGGCATATTCCTCATCACCGGAATCCTACATCTTGGAGAGTTTGTCTTTCTACTTCACGGTGTCTGGTTTTTCCTCTGTATACCGGGTGGATATCTCATCTTAATGATCTACAGCATCAGTAACATCACTGATCGAACTTGGGGTACGTAGAAAACACCTTATTATGTACGGGTTGTGGGCTCACGTAAAACTCCCTGTGAACACATGCTTCACTGATCATTCATAGACTGTTATTTCTTTTATCAATACACTATTTTAATGCACAAGGCATCTTTCTTTGTTGTATTGTGCCTTTGTGTGCATCTGTTCGGCCGTTGACGTTGTGACTCTTAACAGCTGTATCGTTAAATATATATATTCTGGGCTTTTTGAAAATACTTCGCCACGAGTGTTCTTTTGCTGTGTAAATCTATCTATGTTTGATGTTTTAAAAATATGTAGGTACTCGAGAGGATAAAACACACTCTTTTCGGGTAGTTAACAAAAGATGGCAAGATACGCTGACCAAGGCATTCAAATCCTTTCTCTTGTAAGTACATAAGAACAGAATGTGATGCACGTGTATTATTCTAAATACTTTACAAACCATTCGAATTTGAACCGATACCGGCAGAAATCAGTCTTATATTTAGTATTCAATTAGTTTTTTAAGATGCACTTTTTTCGATTTGAACCATGACAAGCGAAAATAGGTATCATGGAAAATATGAAGTAATCGGGACGTCATACTAAAACAGAAAAGAAGCACAAATTTTTACGCTTTGTTCCCTTGTGAATCGCAAACATTTACTTAAAACTGTTCTTGAAAGCAAAAACTGACCAATGAATAATTTCCTATAATAACCATGGCTTCTTGTCGCAGTTCATTTAGTTTAGTTTGTACTTATGTAGTCCAGCGTGAGAGATGAACGCTGCTGTGGATTACTCTCCAATACGTCTCCTGGACAAAAACAAGTAATGTGTCTTTTTTCAGTGGCCAGGAGAATCTCCCAAGTCAGGGATCAAACCAAGCACCTCTTACGACTAAAACGCCAATAACTTCTGCAACATCAGGCACACAAACCGAGCTTCAACAAGCAGAGAGGATGACAATGCGAACAATGCCATTGGGTGGACAAACCACGACACTGGAATTCCAGTTGATGGTAGACGAAGAGCAGCCCACATCTCTCAAGTTCTTTAATTACAGGTACGAGATAGAAACTATGCAAACACTTTGTTAACAATGTTGGAGAAAGAAGTGAAATTGAGTAATCAAAAATTAGTTGAAAATCCAATCAAACTCGGTGCTGCGCTAAACATTCCTAGGTAGTATCCCTTACATTTAATAATACATATATTTGAATGCATTTGTTACCTATTGTTTTGTATTGTGACGTGCTGTGTATCTCGTTCAGTGTTTGTTTGGCCTGCTATGTTTGGGCTCTAAGCATGGTTATCGTCTAAGGTTTGGCTACTAGTCCTGTAGTTCCCATTGTATGTGTGTGCTAATGTTGTTAAACAATGGGCCGATTGTTCAGAACTATGTTAAAGTAAAAAATGCTGTTTGTGTGATCGTTGTTAACTTTCAAATCTTTATTACTCGGAAAATTTCATTGACATATTTGTGATCTGAAATACTTCATACACATATTGAAACAGTTGATTCAGCTCTGCTTGTTTTATTTAAAATATATAAGCACATCTTAAAATATTTCATCTCTATAAGTTAACAACGATCCCATTACAACGTTATTTACTTATAGGCCCATAGATTGCTTAATAAATTATTATCCTTATCGTCTTTACATCGGTGGTATATGTGCAATGTTTTACAACATTGTACCGTAGCATGTATTGATTGACGAAAAAGTGCATCAGGTAATGGTAAACATACTTACAGATGTTGTTGTTTTCTTTAATTTGAATTCCTGTAGTACCCCCTTCTTTTGACAGCTCAACTTAATCACACCTCTTTGAAAAGTTATAAAGCTGCAACATATTTTGACATATTTATATTTGAGGTTTGATATGGGTAGCCTTGAAGACACGAACGAAGGAACGAACGTAGCCGGTAAGATTCAAAGCTGGTTTCTTCATACGACACGAATATTATCTAATAACTCATTTTAACGACCGCAGCATAAACTATCGGGATATTTATGAAATTAGAATGTGTCATTGAATAATTATTCTATCAAATGTATCATGCTAATCAATAATTTACATTGTGTAATTCAAAGATTAGCATTGCAATAAACTGAGCATTTGATATACGCTTTAAGACTAACATGGAATATCTTTAATATTGAAACTCGGCCGTGGTGAAACCAGGGTGATGACTAGTGTTCGAATGGTTTGAATGTTCGACATGTAATAGAGATTGTTTTTGGTTTAATTGTTGTTGGGTAATTCCTGAGCCAGTGCATCTTTTTGAAAGGAATATCATAACCACAGTATTACAGAGTATTGCAATGTTTCACTAAACACGTGTTATTTTTCAATACAGAAATGTTTTAACCCTTAAAAGGTAACGGAGCTCCATGTGCTGTATTATTTGATTTATTGTAGGGCGTCAATATATGACCACCGGAAACTTAATTATTGAGAACATTTGTTTCGACTATAATGATCGACCTTGAAGGAAGTAAGCCAGTTTGCTTGTGGCTTGTGACTTAACTCTTTCATGAAATGAAAAAAAAATATCAACTTCAATAAAATATCGTTAAAACTAGTATTTTATACATAGTATTTAATTGTATATAATGAAAAATAAAATCACTCTTCATAGTATTTTCATTTCACTAGTTAGAATTTCGTTCTTTACCTATATGGTTAGCAATTTGTCAGCGGTATTCCTCTATATCGTCAGCTAATTGGTCAGCACGTTGGCACGACTCGAAATGGCGTTTTTGTTAAGAAGGAAGGAAAACAAAGCAGGACCGTATTCAACAATCAGAGATCTGAGGAGCTCGTTTCCGATACTTATTTATTTTATTTAACCAATTTTACAATGACCAATTTGATTTCTAGTTTAAGCTTATAATGACCATAAAAATCTTAATTTTATTTCGTTCGTTTCTGTGAATTTTACAGGAAGTCAGTGTGTTTCCAGACGGCATTTAGGCCGAAAAAGCAATAAAGTAAAGCGGCAATGTTTATACCATCAAGTTTGTCAGTGATTTCATATTCGATTAAATGTGCGTGTCTGTTTAGAAGTTTTAAACACAGTTTTTAAAAAACTTTGAGGGTACGTATATTGGAGCCAAGCAAAGGCCTTTTTCGAATTGTTGTGTATGTTTAGGAGATCTCAACGCAGATTTTGACGACGTGGATGATACTGAAGACAAAGTACTTACCGTCGAGGAATGGCTTCCCAGCGAAAACAGGAACACTCCAGTCAGTTGATTGATTTTAGAATAGTATAACCTAAAAAAGTATAATCGGTATATAAACAATACAAACACCTCTAACAGGGCGTGCTCAAGGGATGTATTCTCAATTTTCACTCGTTCTCTTTTATTTGTGAGCTATCTACTTACATGTTGTTTGATACAATTTCAAAAAAATACATATTCAAACATGGAAGGTTATTTTCCTCTACTTTAGGGGCAAACTTTCACTCGTTTTCTTTTAATTGATAGCTATCTACTTACATATTGTTTGAAACAATTTCGAAAAAAATACATATTCAAACATAGAAGGTTATCTTTTTATAGGCGCAACAGGAGTTAGTGAAGAGATTTAAGGAGCATGGATTCGAAAATACAATATTCATCAGCAAAATGACTGAAAGGGAAATAAGAGATTTAGGTGTGAAAAGTAAGTATTGACTTTCTAAATTCCAACTACTTATGTTCTAATTATGTTAAACCATTTATATCTGGTTCAGTTTCAGTTTAATTTTACACTCAACACATACACTATGAGCCGCGTCGCGCGATTTTGGGCCTTCGGACATATTTTTGCTATTACAATGTTTTAAGGTATTTGAGTGCCATGTAATTTCAGAAAGATATTCTGAATTTTTCATGTTGATATTACTTAAATTGCTTAAGTTACGTGTTTACAAGTGAGACCATGTATTGCACATTTTGAATACTAAATTTGACATCATTCAAATGACGTCGTTACGAAAGCACATTATTCAAATGACGTGCAAAATTAACGTATCAATATCATATTTAGCTTATAATTTAAATTCTTTTCTTATCATAGAATCATCAATGACCAAAAATTAAGATAAAAATAATAAATCAGTTTTGGCAGTTTTAAACACAGACTATTAATGCAGGCAAAATATGTCGGGACGAAATCCATGGTTGCTATGGAAACATGAGTAAACTAATGGTCATAAATTGTCGAGAAAATGACGCACCAATGACAAACCTTAAAAAGAAAGGAGTTTGAAAGAAATTGATTAACATAGAAAAATAATTAATTTTGGCATTTTTTTATTAATAATTATTTCATTTGTATTATTTATGTCCAAAGGCCCAAAATCGCGCGATGCGGCTCATATATGAAAAGAGGTAAATGCATATAATACACATTACATCTGTCATTCAGATACTGTTGTTTTTCTTAGTATCTCATTATAACGAATGCTGATGAATTCTGTTTAAAAATATGTTTTCATAATTAATCACAATTTGAAAATAAAATGTTTTAAAAAATGAAGTTAAAAGTTTATTGGCAAAAACGACATATAAATGCTTATGGTCATGCTTACAAACGTAGTCATGTCGACATACATTATATAAACATATACAAGTAAAACAAGCATTAAAGTTTCATATTATAAGAGTGAACCAAATATAGCTAGTATTTAAGAAACAGTTGTATTTCCAGGGTTGAGTTCTTAGCTTCATTTCAGCTTTGAAATATATAGCTACATTTAACAGTTAACTCGTTGAGGTGGATACACATAATTAACATATTCATAGAAGGCCAGAGTGTATTACCTAGATGGTTACATCTTAGTCTATCGTAAAGTGTACGAGACAGCATAAAGTGATACTCACTTCTGTTATATTTGGAGAAAAACATTTACATTTTCTCTCGACTCTTGAAATACCTATGTTTCTGATCTGCCAATTTCAATTTCTAATGTACTTGCAGATAAACTTAAACAACTCATATATTCTCTTAAACTATCAGCTTTGATGTACACTAAGAATATTCAGAAGGATAATTATCCTTAAGTCTAGAGTACGCTACCAATTTAGGCATATCAGTAACCGGAGCATTCCAGTCTTGTATAAACTGGTCACGAATTTTACATTTAAACATGGGAAGATAACTCATATCAACATCAACGTTTATTCTTATAAACATAAAACCAAGATGATCAATTAAACAGTGTATTTTTTACCAAACATGAGCCATTCACATTTATTCATAAATCATGGTATAATATGTTCATTGGTGAATTAACATTGTTCATGATGTTTAACCAAACTTTGACAGACATTTCCTTACGTGAAATAGATAAAGGATATCTGCCGAGATCTCAGAACACAACTTTCACAATTAATAACATCATGCCTTTCTCCCAGGTGCTGGCTTGACAAGTAATTTGATGCAAAATATCAAACGCCTTCCAGATTATGAAATTCAAGCCTTTGTACCGGTGAGTTGTTTTCCTTGTCCACGTGACCACTTTTAACCAATCGGACAGCGTTAAATATTAAGGAGGTGAGGTATCTAAACATATCCTAAATACAAAAGATCTACACATACATATATATTTATAAATATATATTGTGATTGTCCGATTGGAAATAACAACAAGAACTATAAAACATCCTTATACAATATCATATTAACAGCAAACAGTTTTTCATAAAACCTGATAGCGTTTAGGGTGATAGATTGTTAATGAAAGCTAAATATAATGATATACATTTTATGACATTACATTATATTGCATTACAGAAAAGCGTTGAAGAGTGGCTTGACAATATAGGCTTGGGGATTTACATGGAGAACTTCATAAGGGAACATATCAGAACATCGAAAGATATGGAAATATTGAAGTCCTTCTCCAGGGCCGACATTGAGACACACCTTAAGATCAAGAAGATCGGTATGATGATAATTGATTGTATACCTGTTATATTTCCGTCGAAGATATTGACTGATTAAAAAAATACACAGAAAAAGAAAAGAAAAAAAAACTTGGCCCCAATATCACGAAAATACTTAAGTCAAATCTCAAACTCAATCTCAACTCATTTTTCCACATAACAGTATGACATTATTAAAAATTACTAATGTGTAACTACTTTTAAAAGCACATTCTCACACGCGTTATGTTGATTAACATGATTGCACAATATTCTTAAAAAGATAATATTTCTTCAACACCAAAGTACTTAAGTAAAACACACACAAAAATTAGACTCAAGTACAATGTTTGCTCTCAAAAAAAATTCTGTTAAATATTGACCAAATATTTTATCAACATAAAGGAGAGAATGTGATTTTAAAAAGGGTAAAACATTTACAATTTTGTATCATATGATGTTGTAATTTGATAAAAAGAGTTGAGACTGAGATTGATATTTGACTGGAGTATTTCGTGAAATTGGGGCCGGACCGAATGCAGCAGCCAAGTGCGCATTTACAATTATACTTTTGAATTATTACGGGAAGGAAATAGAACGTTCGTCGTCGAATGTTAATGTTTTTGTAAAGACAGCTATTGTTATACTTTTTAAAAAAAAATACGTTTAAAGTATGATATAAAGGAACCACCATCTTAGTTGGATGATATGTTGGGTTGTATCACTTCCAGTTGTTTGCGTAAACCCATATCGCACGAGATCATATTAACAAAAGGAATATTGATAGTGAGTTACGCAGTTTTAAGTCTTAAGTCTCAAACTCAGATCTAAGACGTCAGTGTACATTGGACCTGGCACCAATATCACGATAAAACTTAAGTCAAATCTCAATCTCAGTCTCAACTCATTTTACTACATAACTTCAAAAGTTATTAAAAATAACACATGTTTTCACACCTTTGAAAAGGCATTCTATCATATAATATGCTGATACATGCCTTTGGTCAAGATTCCAAGGGAATAATATTCTACAACCAAAAATGTATTTGAGTATAATTTCTTGTTTTTTAACAATTACTCAAGTTTATCTTTGCTCTGCAATTAAGTTTCTTCAAAATATTGACACAAATGTTTTATGAACACATTCTATGAGAATATATGTTTGCAAAAAGTATAAAAACATGCAAGATTTTAATTCATACTATGCTTTTATGTGGTAAATTGAGTTGAGAATGAGATTAAGATTTGACTTGAGTATTTTCGTGATATTGGGGCCTGGACATGTTCTGTATTTTCTGTCATTATTTAGTTGCTGTGACTAATATCGTTCAGATCGTCAGTCTATGTTATGCTCTGAAAAAGATCATCGTCGGCTACCCGGGCTGACCGATTCCGTTAATCTGCATTTATTACTCGTGGGTTATTTGTTCACAATTAGTTTAGAGTGTGTCAGCTCAAGCCATTTCATTGATTCTTCATGTTTTGAAAGAGATTTTTCGGCCAATGATATCGCTCATTCTTTGTCAAAATGGAGAATTATATAATTAATTTAGATCGTGTTAAGTTAGAAACAAAAAATATCTAACTTACATTCCCATTTAAAGCTGCACTCACACAGATTGAAAGTTTTGACATTTTAAAAAGAAATGTCTCAGAATCAGCTTATTTTGGCATCAATGCCTTCAATTTAGTCATGCAAGATAACAGATCTCAATTGTTTGAAAAACTGCCAAGAATTTCATTTTTCTTAAAGCGTTAGTAACTCTTTGAGCCATAAAACATCAATTTTCGAACATGAATATGAAAAGTTGCGATCTGCTCTTTTGTCAGAAGACTTATATCTCTGGATTCCACACATGTACACGAACAATTGCTCATTCCAAGACAATAAAGCTGTCAAAACGGTCAATATATGAGAGTGCAGCTTAAAGGCAGAAATCATTGGCATCAAACTTCCATTTTAGCCAATGTTGTTTCGTACTAAAAGCATGAAAATAACTTAAGACAACGGAATAAAACATTCTGAACAAATATTATCATTAAAAATGTTCTGAAAAAAATAACGTATTCAAAGTTCAAGATCTTAAGGTAATACGAATTTGAAGTATTTATTTTATTAGATGATTTGCATCATTTAATCAATTAAATAATGATTGGGTTGAATACATTGATTTACTCACTGATACACTGGCATTTGCCATGATTTTGTATCTGTATTGTATAGAACAATGTTACCTACATAATTATAAAACATATAGTATTTGTTAGTTTTAACTTGTTTACTTTAAAACAAATGTAAAACAAATTATAACGATATTATATAAAGACTCTCGTTGGGCCATGATGTTACGCGCCAAAAATTAATTGCTACGTCATATAAAAAAATACGTCGTTGAAATGTTGTCCCAGCTCTGTGTGGCAGATGTTTGATCTGGACGTGAACGCGGGCTTAATTTCAAACAACTATCTTCTGTTCTATTTCACTGATAGCTTATTAAGTATTTTAAAACATATATGTTTCTCATTACATGATATAAATTGTCATACATTGTAAACATATATACAACGATAACTTGAAAGGTATGACATAGCAACTAGCAGACATATATTAATAATTATTATCAATACAAACAGTAAATATAACAATAAAGTTTACATTGAGTATAAATACATATATATGATCAATGAACATATTCTAACAAAATAGACATTTATGATAATTATATAATATGCCATGCTGAGAGCTATATATGACCCTATATTTAATTTACTTATTTTGACAAATATACAAAATAAACAATGCTTTGACGAAGTAAGAATGCGTCTGAAATAAACTTAGACCAATCTAGTTGATATGTATATGTCGGGCAGTGCATGTAATCAATGCATTTCATCATACTTGGCCTAATTAGTATTTTTTTATATAAGTTGATAAGATCGCCATATACATTACAGACACAAACAAGGTCAAATGGATCTTTTAAATCGCCATAAAATAGTAACGGACTCAAGGCTTCACTTTCAGGACAATAAATGAAGAGTATTCAGTTATGTGAGCAGCCATTTCATTGGTCGATGAAGTAGGCTAAATTTACGGAATGTAGTCGAATTTACTCACGAGTGATAAACGCAGAATAACGGAATGGGTCAGGCGTGGGCACATGAAGATTAAAAAAAATATTAATATACCGAAACATTGCTTTACATGACAATTTATATGAGGTCTAAAATCTTCAAAATCCCAAAGCAATAGACGGAACATTTAGTACTATGTTTTAAGTATATTTGCATTGCATGTAAAAAGAGGTTGCGAAACGCGACGTGTACATCCAGTCGTTTGCGAGTTTTTTCTTTAAATGTGTATTTGTAGGCTGGCTGATATTCGCATCTATCATTTTTCTCTTGCTCTTTCATTCTCAACAGTAAATTATACACATACCTGGATAACATGGAACTTAAAAAAATAGTTTAAACATACACGTACCCGTACAAGTCGTGTTTCGCAACATTTCTATTGTTACGTTAAACATGTATTTTTGAATAATTCTTTTTTCTTTAGGTCACATCAAAAGATTGCTGTATGCAATAAGCAAGCTGCGAAATCCAACCCAAAGTGAGACCAAATAATATGCTATATTTATCTTAGAGGGTCGTACCAAAATAGCAATATTTAGTAGTTAACGCGGTGTTGGACTAAACGCAACATATCATGTTGACTGTAAAAATTTAAATTCGTATGTAAAGCTACCAGTTTTTCAGAAACAAATCTGCAAGGGATCCTGTTAAATAGCTTACCTACTGTTGTATGTTTTTTCATTCGGACTTTAGAAATAGGAAGTATACGCTATTTTGGGACGGACCTTTTTAAAAGAATTAGACGGGCAATTTTATTTATGTATTAGTATCCCAAAAAGAAATGTTTGTCTGATAATTCGATTCCGTTTCCTAATCCAATTATTCAATTGATATTAACGAAAATCTAAGGTCATTAAGCAGTGGAATGCCCAGACATTCCTTGCTAGTTGTAATATATGTTAATAAATAAGTGATTTGCTATTGGCCCTGTCATCTGTCCGAGGGCAGTCGTATTGGCACGAGGCCGAAGGACAATACGACTGTCACGAGGACAAATAACAGGGCCAATGTCAAATCACTTATTTATTGACAATTTTATTAAATAACTTCATGCACTTAAAGGATTCAAAGTTTAAACACTAAATTTCTTTAAAAAAACATATAACAAAGAACAACTTTAAATACATAACATATTTAACCAAACGTTTTAATACTGACGTTTAAGTAAAATGGCTGCAGTTTCCGAATTTCTAGCTGCGAATCTATATCATTGTTTGGCCCTGTTTAATTAGCCAATCAAATTCTTCTAAATGCGGGCTTTATATCCATATAACTTTTCGGCCCGGGGCCGCTAACTGATATAGATATTGGCACTGTTATAGAGGAGGCCTTTGTATTATTGAACGAGGCAAATGCTGTGTTTAATGGCTAGTAATTAATAGTTATTTAATAAAGGTCTTTACACTGTGTAGGAACAGTTCAAATTTTATTTACATAACGGCAAATTTAGATACAAGTTCTTTTGGCTTTTTAAGATTGCAAAATATGTAACGTCACGTTCGATTTCAGTTGGAGTAAATAACAACGTACAAGCTGCGATGACACTATGTACATTATACTTTCGGTTATTTATTTCATTTTTTAGTTATGAGCAAGCAATGAAAATTAAGATATGATACCAAAATCGCACGGGGTCACCAGGTATCAACAAGCTTTATTATGATTGATGCGGCTTTCAAAAAAACTAGCTTATTTGTGGGTGGGATTCTCTAAATTTATTAAGGTTTGTATCACAAAAGTGTTTGTGTTTTCGTTTCCTGCACATAACATTTTCTAAACGAAAATAATACAGGGTCGCCAGGCATCCTTAATTCTTACAGTTGTGTATCGGATACTATATACTTATGCTGTTACATTACAGCCGAGAGGAAAATAATTGAAGTTCGTGAAAGGTTGAACAAACAGTTACTACAAAAAAATGGACAGAATAAACTGCGATGAATTCAAGTTTTGGGACGATCTGAAAAACTTTTGCCTGCTTCCCCAGTCCACAGCGTATGGATTGGAAGAAGATCTTAAAGGTAAACATGTCCTTTGTCCGTAATCAAATTATTTAACGAGTATCATCCCTTATTGTCAGAGTGGTATATATCAGTGTTTTGTTACTGATATTATAGTTCCGACCCCCATGCTGTGAGGTGTATTAAAAGTCAGTGGTACGCCTCAAGTGATAAAGATTTCTTTTTTACGGAAATAATCTGTCATTTGACGCCAAAAACTGATAGTTCATACGTTTAATCTCAAACCCATTTCTTCATCACGCAGTAATTCAAACATTAACTTTGAGACCAATTTCCACTTTCCGCGATAATTCAACGTTTACCCTTAGACCCATTTCCACTTAACGCGATAATGTTACCCTTAGACCCATTTCCACTTAACGCGATAATTCAAAAGGGTAATTCAAACGTTTATTATAAGACACAGTTCCATTTCACGTGGTAATTCACGCGTTTACTGTGAGACCCATTTCCATTTCACGTGGTAATTCAATCGTTTACTGTGAGACCCATTTCCACTTCACTAGGTAATTCAAGCGTTTACTATGAGACCCATTTCCACTTCACGCGGTAATTCAAGCGTTTACTGTCAGACCCATTTCCACTTCACGCGGTAATTCAAGCGTTTACTGTGAGACCCATTTCCACTTCACGCGGTAATTCAAGCGTTTACTGTGAGACACATTTCCACTTCACGTGGTAATTCAAGCGTTTACTGTGAGACCCTTTTCCACTTTACTCGGTAATTAAAACGTTTATTGTAAGACCCATTTCCACTCCACTAGGTAATTCAAGCCTTTACTGTGAGACCCATTTCCATTTAACGTGGTAATTCAAGCGTTTACTGTGAGACCCATTTCCATTTCACGTGGTAATTCAAGCGTTTACTGTGAGACCCGTTTCCACTTCACGCAGTAATTCAAGCGTTTACTGTGAGACCCATTTCCACTTCACGCGGTAATTCAAGCGTTTACTGTGAGACCCATTTCCATTTCACGCGGTAATTCAAACGTTTACTGTGAGACCCATTTCCATTTCACGCGGTAATTCAAGCGTTTACTGAGAGACCCATTTCCATTTCACGCGGTAATTCAAGCGTTTACTGTGAGACCCATTTCCACTTCACGCGGTAATTCAAGCGTTTACTGTGAGACCCATTTCCATTTCACGTGGTAATTCAAACGTTTACTGTGAGACCCATTTCCATTTCACGTGGTAATTCAAGCGTTTACTGTGAGACCCATTTCCATTTCACGCGGTAATTCAAGCGTTTACTGTGAGACCCATTTCCATTTCACGCGGTAATTCAAGCGTTTACTGTGAGACCCATTTCCATTTCACGTGGTAATTCAAGCGTTTACTGTGAGACCCATTTCCATTTCACGTGGTAATTCAAGCGTTTACTGTGAGACCCATTTCCATTTCACGCGGTAATTCAAACGTTTACTGTGAGACCCATTTCCATTTCACGCGGTAATTCAAACGTTTACTGTGAGACCCATTTCCCCTTCAATCGGTAATTCAAACGTTTACTGTGAGACCCATTTCCACTTCAATCGGTAATTCAAACGTATTCTGTACTACCCATTTCCATTTCACTTCATAATTCAAACGTTTACTGTGAGACCCATTTCCACTTCACGCGGTAATTCAAGCGTTTACTGTGAGACCCATTTCCACTTCACGCGGTAATTCAAGCGTTTACATTAAGACCCATTTCCACTTCACGCGGTAATTCAAATACCTCAAGTAAAAATGCAGCTACAGTTACTTACGACCCTAGTGTATTGATTTGGTATTACTTTGCTTTTGTTAACAAAAAAGAGAATTATGCACAACACAACAAGGAGAAATAGCAGTGCCTTTGAAAACAATCAATTTTACGAAAATACAATGACAAGTCCACAAGCCATTCTCTTGATTTTGGCCTTTTGTTAAAGTGCACAGATCAAAGACCATCAAACGATCAACGTGACACATCGCCACAAAGTACAAATATTGCATAACTATCAAATTACTGATATCAATAATAACTGAGATAACAGGCTTGGTATGGTCTGTGAAATCAGTGTGCCTTGAAATATCACTTAACTTTTATGAGTTTTTTTGCATTTTGTAAATTGGCCTTGATTATTAGGAAATGCAAAAATGTGTTCGTTTTACACTCATAAAATATTTATGTTTAGTACATTTATAATAGACAGATTGCGATATACAAGGTGTACGTGTACGTTTCATCTAGCTACACTTACACGCACAGATTTAAGTTGAGTTTTAAAAAAATGCAATTTTTCCTTTTTACCTTGTTATTGTAGGCTCGACTATACTCGCATAAATCATTTTCTTCGTGCCTGTGTTTATGCCATATTAAACGTTTACACTATACACATACTTGGATGACGCAGTGCACAGAAAAACCCGTACCAGTAGCGTTACGTAACCTCTAATACTTCTGTTAACAGTAAAGCTGGGTGACCTACGTAATGCTTGGTTGATGGTGTTTGCTGTCTCGAACACTCTTTGGATGGTCCTTATCTTCACGTTGGCAAACCAAGGGCAGCTACTCAGTGTAGCGGGAAGTAACCCTGTTGGTGAGTGAGGGTTCATTACTAATGGCAGCTAATTAGTTTGGCAGGACGTAACTCTATTTGTGAGTAAGGGTTCATAACTAATGGAAGATACTTAGTGTGGCGGGGAGTAACCCTGTTTGTGAGTAAGGGTTTCTAACTAATGGCAGATACTTAGTATGGCGGGAAGTAACCCTGTTGGTAGGTGAGGGTTTATAACCAATGGCAGATGCTTAGTGTGGAGGGAAGTTGCCCTATTTGTGGGTGAGGGTTCATAACTATTGGCAGATACTCGGTGTGGCGGGGAGTAACCCTGTTGGTGGATGAGGGATCATAACTAATAGCAGCTACTTAGTGTGCTGGGGAGTCACCCTATTTGTGAGTGAGGGTTTATTACCAAGGCGCGTAACGGAAGATACTTAGTGTGGTGGGAAGAAACTCTGTTTTGGGGTGAGTGTTCATAACCAAGGGCAGATTCTTAGTATTGCGGAGAGTAAACCTGTTGGTTTGTGCTGTCCATAACAAAGGTGTCGAGGGTTGGGGGTGGGGGTTATGTTCAGTCAACTGACAGATTGGAGCCAGAGGTTGTATATTAAATTAAAGATAATTGATGGGCTTCTTTTACCTTGACGTTTTGTTTTTGTTTTTCTTCATGCATGGTTAGTAGGTTGTTCAATTCGTATATAACGCTTAACATTAACGTATGGCCTTGCCAGGTGCTGTTTATAATATGCATGGTCAACCAAAAAATGTAGTGGGAAGAAGTAATGCCTGGAAACGTGTTATTGCTGTATTTTGCCTATCTACACTTTGACAAAGTTTAAAGCATTGTGCGCTTCAACTGGACAAAATTATTTCAGAAATCAATAAATAGCGTCAATCTCTCAAATTTCTTAATTGCTCGTGCCTATGTTGTAATCTTGCAAGCTAATCGAAAAAAATGATACATCAAATTGAAAAACACCAGATTTAAAGTTAAATGATTTATGTTTAGCTTTTTTTTTCGATATTGTTATAGCCCTGGTCATAGCTAAAAAAAACGGTTAAGGATATATAAATGAATTCAAATGAACATCATGCCAGAGACAATATCGTTATGTGTTTTAAGGCGAAAACTGGTTTCTAGAACTGTTGCACCTTTGTTGGCGACGAGTATTCGCAGCCGGAATATCGTGGCTCTTTTTACTCTGAGACTTTTATATTTGCAGGTTTGGTAGTTTTGGTGTTGTTTTCGTTCGTTCTCCTCATACAATTCCTGGCAATGATACTACACCGTATAGGCACAATGACACATTTCCTTGGTCGAGCGCCGTACCGAGTGGGCGATAAATACAACAAATCCTGGGCATTTAATGATAGGTATGATTCTATAGTTATGGTACTAGAAATTATAAATAAGTTAGTTCTCTGGTAGCTCCATTAATCAGTCTGTTCAGTATTGATGCCTGGCCCCAATATCACGAAAATACTTAAGTCAAATCTCAAATCTTCATCTCAACTCAATTTTCCACATTACAGTATGACATTATCAAAAATTATTTATGTTTTACTATTTTTAAAAGCACAATCTCACATGCGTTATGTTCTGCTCAATATTCTAAATAAAATATTTCTACAGAACAAAATGTACTTGACTCTTGAATAAAACTCAAAAATAATCAATTGGACTCAAGTACAATTTTTGCTCTCAATTTTTTTATATATAAAATATTGACCATTTTTTAGTCAACATAATGAATGAGAGAATGTGATTTAAAAAGGGGTAAAACATTTACAATTTTGATCATTTGATGCCGTAATTTGATAAAAAGAGGTGAGATTGACTTGAGCTTTTTCGTGATATTGGGGCCTGGTGACCCCATAACAATATGATATGATTTAAAAGGTAGTTGCATGCTGATCACTTTTATTTAAAGTGACACTCGTATTCAAAATCAATACATACACATGTATATAAAACATAAATTTTGAGTGATAAACCATTAACTACTTACTAAATAATGTATTTATGGAAAATATTAATTACTGACAACGAGATTGTAACCGTGTATCTAATAGCTGAAAACGCAAAAATATTAAATGATTGGTTAGTGCTAAAACATTTACTGTGATCTACTATCGTCTCATAAGGTAGAGATACTGTGTTTTCTGCACCTTTCTTTCAAATTAAACTCGGTATCTTTCATAAGAACCATTGTTTTCGACATTTATTCATCCCTTTTGGTACATTTAAACAATTGAATTATTTGTGGTAAATCTTAATTAAGTAAGAGTGCATCTTCAAAAGAGACGGCCTAATGTACATCATACATACAATTACTAAATTGTATGTAAAGTCCCTATTTCAACTGAAATCGGGCGTAGATTTACCTATTTTGCATTTTTTGAAGGTCGAAAAACGTATTGTTTTTACATTTTGTATTCTTGCATACAAAACCCTTTCAAATGACCTAAAATAATATTGGGTCGCCAGGTAAATATGTGTTGGTAGGATACCTAAAAGGCGAAAAAGTTGTTATTGATATTAAAAGTAAATTCACGTATAATCATTCTGCGTTCATACCCCCACAATCAGAAAACAAATGTTGCACAGACGCCTTGAAATGTCAAAAATATGATTAAGTTTAGTTTATACTATTTTCTTTGAGTTCGATTGTGACGAAATTTGATGTAACTTATTCACGTTCGAGTCTGTTTTCTGGGTTGACACCAGTACTAATATCAATTTTGAGGGACCTCGAGAAAGTACCCGTAATTTGGATCGAAACAAAACCTCTTCGATGATAAGTGGGTTCGATCCCCACAAAACCAGAATACGAGTTGATGCGTTTAAGTATTGAATTTGATCATCACATAATGTCACATGACAGCGTTGCATAACTAGTTCTATGTTGCTAAGTTTGCCAACTTATTAGTGCACCTAAAGATTATACAACCACCATTTTGCATAGTTTGCCAACTTACTAGTGCTTTTCAAACATTATACAACCACCATTTTGATCATTTCGCAAGCATTGGTAATGCCTTATAAAGCTTTTCATAAAGCATCTTATATTGATATATTTCAACTTAGTGGACAAGCTTTGAAAATAAGAAATGGACTTAAAAATAATATGCATATGAATAAACTTGATAATTAGTGTGTGTGTGGGGGGGTATTTAAAATAATCGTCATAATAATAAAAGTCACGTTGAATACTTCAAACCAATTTTTTTTGTATCAACTGTTTTTATCTGTTGTGTTCGAAAAACTTGTCATCAATGTTTTAAACTTTTCAGTGACATGAAGGACTCCTATCAAGAAAGGAAACTAGATTTGGAAGCAACATACGCATTGAAACGCGAAAAAGAGATAGCATATAAGCGTATAGGTCGCGAATCGCGGAAAAGAATACACAGAGAGGAGAGAGTGTCATTGCTGTCAAAGGCTGGCACAGTAGAACAAGTGTAGACAAATACCCCGGGGAAAATGAACATTATAAACGTTATCAAAAGGACCACAATGGAAATAAGAGTTTTCTCTTTTTTGTGTAATCCTTGATCTGGTGTGCCTTCCATGGCTATTTATAATATGTTTCTTTATTATAAAATGTTCATTATTTTGTGAATATCCCTTGCTGACTGTCAAACAAGTTACGGACAGAATTGCCTTGTTAAAGGTACTCGCTCATATTTTGCCAAAAAAAATAATATCAAAATAAAATGCGGCAAATCTTAAGTAGTGTTTGAACTAAAATACAAAAAGCTGGAACCTTTCAGCAAATGTTGATATTTGGTCAAATATCGTCTTTAAAGACCACAAATTTCATTAGCGTTTATAACGCGATTGAAAATTAATTAGGGCTGTGTAGTTGCGTAATTGGTTGATTGACATTATCACGTGAGGTTATCAATGTATCCTTAACAGGTCAACATATCCACCACATTTGTTAGAGTCCCGGTGGCCGTGTGGATTAGACGGCTGTTTTATATTTTTTCTTGACTTTACCGGCGTGGGTTCGAGCCCCACTAAAGCCAAAATACTCATTTATGCTATAACTGTGTTTTTTTGTAATTTCTATATCCTAGAGTAAAATAATGATAAAACAAGTGTTTTCAGATGCATTACCGGGAAAACTTTGTTTTGGTTCAAAAACATGAGCGAGTAACTTTAAATTCAGAGGCTGGGCGAGGAAAAAGAAATAGTTTTACAGTATCATGAACAGAGAAAACTAGTTACAAATATTGTTAAAAAATAAAATTGTTTTTTTTTTGTTTCTTATATTTATTCATTACATAGACACTAAAATAGTAGCATACAGTCGAACCCCGTTGGCTTGAACTCCAATGGACCGTCGAACATACCTCGAGCCTCGGAAAATTGGAGCTAAGCGGGAATGCTTACCTTCAGTATAAAGAAATCGGTCCATTACATCCAGTTTGAGCAAATTTCTAGCAACATCAACTAACATATTTTATATAACCTATGTTAGTTTACAGGGATACTTCTATCAGTAAACGTGCGGTTAAGCAAAATGTGATTTCCTACTTTCGTGTACCGTTCCAAGCCGTATTAGAAGCACAAGATATATTTGTAAATTGTTGTATTATATGTACGAACCTTTTGTGTTTTGACTTTTATATTGACATTATATTTGACATTACTAATTATAAAGGTTTCCTTTATATAAAAAGAGCAAGCTCGAAACGCCTATGAAGCAAATTAGTTAATTCAGTTGACATCAATTATGAAATCATACTCAATCGTAAACGATAATAATGTGCCCTAACTTTGCAACTCTGTGGCGCCTGCCTCACAATCAGCTCGAAGTGCCATGTTCCTATATCAAACGGTAATTTGGTTATTGTGCGGACAAATTTTCATAAGACAGTTGATTGTGACTTTTAACTTACTAAGCTTAAAATCAATATTTATATATGCTGATCGATTGCAATCTTCCACTGAAATTTCATTGTCAATCGGTTCTTGACTTAATGGGCGAACAAAGTGTTTCTTCTAGCCTCAAAAACAATAGGGGTAATATACAGATCAAGGGCAACATACCACTGGATTTTCAGGGTCAAACAGTTACCAAGTAAATGGGCGGACAAAGTTTATATCGGACTGCGTGCAATAAAAAGCTGACCTTAAAAAAACAATAAGAGCCATCTACTGGTCAAAAGCAACTTACCACTGAAGTTATATGATACTTGATCAAACCATTCTAGATTCATTGTGTGGACAAAATGTTCATAATTCTGTTGTACATGACCTTGACCTTTGACCTTCTGAGCTCATGAGCAAAATAGTCAAATGATTGTCAATGGCAACCGACCACTGACGTGCAATTGTCATAGTTAAAACCGTTTTCGAGTTGATGTGCGGACAATGTTTTTTTTCAGATTTTTTTTTCCAAAAATAGATGTTAGTGAATGTAGCTTGTCAATGGCCATCTACTGCTGCAGTTTCATGGTAACACGTCAAACGGTTCACGGAATAATGTGCGGGAAATTTTTGCATAAGACTATCGACTGTGGCCTTTGAATGACTCACTTGTATACGCACAACATCACACTTGCCCCAACAATAATTAATGACTATGAAGTTAAATATATAAACCTCATGGGAGCCAGGCATAATCTAACTTTCAATAGGACAAGCTTCTTGTGAACAATGTAACCACGACCACGAATCAATAGGTGTCATTGGCATTTCATGACCAACGTTCCTATCGAGTTTGATAACCTTAGGCCAAAGCGTTAACTAGTTATCAGTCGGACAAGGTTAAGTCTACAGACTGAGGAACAACCCGACATGTTCAAATCAATAAACCCTCCGTCCGCTGAGGGTGATGATATTAACACAATAGGGATCATTATTGGTCAGATGGTACCTACCCCTAACGTTGCATGGTCCTAAGTCAAGCAATTCTTCAGGTATTGTCCGGATAAGACGATCCAACCGAATGAAATTCTGTATAACCCTTTTTCGAACGAGAGTACTGTCATAATACTTAACAAGAGCACGGCACGCAAATGTTACCTGTTCTGTTGTGGTTTTTATTCCATAGAGGGGAATAACTCGACACACATGTATTTTTTCAGCAATTAATGTTAAACAATTGAAAATAAAAAAAATGAGCTTTTATAATGATGATTTTTTGGAAGCGGTACTTTATCCACATTTGAATACAGGAGCAAAACCTAATGTGGAAATATGCTGATACGTGTACAATGGATAGTATTTAACTTAACAAACATGTGACAAAGGAGTTATCGAGGCAATTGAATGTGAGCCATGTACAGTTGTGGGTACATTGATTAACTCTAAGACATCATTAGAAGTCCCTCATACCAGATATGTACAGTTGTGGGCACGTTATTAACTTAAAGACGTAATTAAGATCGCCACATAAGAGATAGTTAGACAGTTGTGGACAATTAGATTAAATCCAAGACATGATTAAACGTGCCACAAAACAGAAATAAACAGTTGCGGGCACTTAAATTAAATCTTAAGACATAATTAAGCGTGCCACATTAAAGACATGGATGCTATAAGACCATTCTTACACTTAATCAGACAACACGTGATAACTTTATAGGAAGAGGTACTTCACAACAACACACAATAAAACAATAAGATAAACCTTTCATTTATACGACAAATAGTGATGTTTTTACTGGAAACGATACTTGATCCACAAATCCACATTTGAATACAGGAGCAAAACCTAACGCGAAAATATGTTTCTTTCATAACGGACATGCGTTTCTTAGTTTTTCCCGGGACTGGAAATTTCTCTACCCGGGTAAGACGACTCACATGCATCTACGCGCAATTTCAGAATAATATTTTAATGGATAATGATACTAAATCAAAAATAGAACGATTTTAAAGAGCAGAGTCAGAACAATGTACATCAACAAAAATATTTATTCAAAATTAAATGAAAACCTCAAAACGGCGACGTCAATCGGGAACTATTTGACGTTCACTTCAAATTACTGCGCTTCACGAAATCGGCTTCAATTAACAACTTCATGGCAATTTGGTGGAATATCTAAAACCAACACTTACACCGTCAATATTGCACTTAAATTTCAATGTTCGGTATTCCAGAAAAAAGTATCGTTTACATGTATACGGGGCGGATGTAAAAGAAAATGTCCCGTGTAATGTGTAAGATAGTTTTATTCTACATGTACAGTTGCAAACCAAGGACCAACGGGAACAAGTAAATGTATAAGCAGCTATTAAAACAATTGAATGGAGCCTTGTATAGGTGTGGGTACTTACTCTAAGATATCATTAAGAGTGCCACATGAGAAACATATACGCTTGTGACACGTATATTAACTCTAAGACGTCACTAAGAGTGCCACATGAGAAACATATACGCTTGTGACATGTATATTAACTCTTAGACATCAATAATAGTACCACATGACAAACATATACGCTTGTGACACGTATATTAACTCTAAGACGTCACTAATAGTGCCACATGAGAAGCATATACGCTTGTGACATGTATATTAACTCTTAGACGTCAATAAGAGTGCCACATGCGAAACATATACGCTTGTGACACGTATATCAAATCTTAGACATCATTAAGAGTGTCACTTGAGAAACATATACGATTGTGACATGTATATTAAATCTTAGACATCATTAAGAGTGCCGCATGAGAAACATACACGCTTGTGACACGTATATTAACTCTAAGACATCATTAAGAGTGCCACATGAGAAAAGAGTACGCCTGTGACACGTATATTAACTCTAAGACATCATTAAGAGTGCCACATGATAAACACGCTTGTGACACATATATTAACTCTCGGACATCATTAAGAGTGCCACATGAGAAACACGCTTGTGACACGTATATTAACTCTCGGACATCATTAAGAGTGCCACATGATAAACAAATACGCTTGTGACACGTATATTAACTCTAAGAAATCATTAAAATTGCCACATGAGAAACACGCTTGTGACACATGTATTGCTTTGTCAACATTGAAGTCATATCCCCACGTTTTAGCATAGTGTTTCACAAAATGTAATTGTTTTCCTAATGCTGTTTCCACATAGCAGTGTTAAGTCGTCTTCAAGTGTTGGATTACCGCAATGGATATTGTTTTAAGGGTAAGGGTATCTTCATCGTTGCCGGTAGTTTCTAGTTTGTTCAAGAGATCATTCTATAAAGAGGAGATAACGCCAAGTGGAAAGTACTCCCCCTTGCCGAATGCCTTGCTTTACATCGAAGTGGTTTGAAGCTATCCTATTTACCAAAACGTATCATTTAAAGGCACAGTACATGTTTGAAATTAAGCGTAGGAACATTCCTTTAATCCCAATTTCTTTCATTTTGATGATTATTGCACTGTGTGTAATAAGTAAACTTACATACATGATTAAGCGTGCCTCATCAGAGCCATGTACAGTTGTGGGCACTTAAATTAATTCAAATACATTATTTAGAGTGTCACATAAGAGACATTTACGGTTGTTGGGACTTAAATGAAATCTTAGACATCATTAAGCGTGCCACATGAGAGCCATGTACAGTTGAGGGCACTTAAATTAACTCAAATACATTATTAAGAGTGTCACATTAGAGATATGTGCAGTTGTGGGTACTTAAATTAACTTACAGACATCATCAAGAGTGTCCTTGAAAGACATTTACGGTTGTGGGGACTTTAATTAATTATAAGACATATAATAAGAGGTATTATGCACAAAACAAGAACATACCAAAAAAAATATTTCTCATGTTTTCGCCACTTTCAATTGTTAAGATGAATAGCTCAATCGAATACCTAAGTTATTATGTAATGTGTAACTTACATTGGATTAAACTTGATACTGTCAATAAGAGGGTATCTACCACAGATTTCATGCTGCCAGTAAACGTTTTGAAATTCATTTAAATTGTTCCCTTATAAGTTCTGATCGAGAAAAGCTTTACAAAAACAGATATACTGTCCTAACGCCTTAACAACTTGGTCTGTACATTTGTTTTGGTAAGTACAAGCTTGTAAGTTCACAATTGTTATTGATTTAACACATTTTTTTTATATAATAAGGCATTTCCTAGTGCATACTTTCTTTTATAACGATTATTCTTATTTTATTTGCCTTCAAATGGCGAGTTCCTATTGGTACACGAATACAAAATACAAATATTCAATGTACCTGTACGAACGGGTAAAAACACCATATGCGAGATCCAAATCATCAAAGAAAAAAATATATATAAATTTTTTGCAAGGACAGCCAGTGGATGCTTCTACCATATGCAGAGAGTCATATTAAGTTTGATGTGAACAAATGTTTGTAACATTTGAGGTCGTGCAGAGAAATGCATTAGGAAAGAAACGTCCGGACTGCAAAATTGAAAATTTGACAACGCCCCTGCACATCGGACTGAAGACACATTACTAACAAAAGACTTCTTGTCGTGTGAAACACTGTGACATCCGCCTTGCTCCTTTTGACTTTTATGTTTTTCCAAGGCCGACTAAATAAGGTCGCAGATTTGAATCTGAAGAGAATGAAATTTGCCGTCAGCAACGAACATGGGTGGGACGCAGACACTTTCAACAAATTGGTAGATCGACACAGAAAATATATGGAGTTTCAAGGGCAAAACTTTGAAAACAATATTGACTAGCATACACGCGTCTACGCGGACGTAATTTTGTGAGTGAACGTTTACAGTTTGTCTTTTCTGTATGAAGTGATCCGTACCGTGTGAGTTATGTTTATTTTCTATGTAAAAAATGATTGTTTATGTGTTATTGATATTTAAAATATGTGTAGTCCTGTAGAATATAGTTTTGACTTTATTTCGATGGAATTTAATTTTATCTACTCTAAAAACTGACAACACGCAGTCTGGAAACGTTATGAATGCACCTTGTAATAACAACTCAATTGATATATCCATGAATTTCATTTTATAAACTAGATTGCTAAAGCGCTTGTGTCCCCCATTATGTGGACGTAGCTGAGAAATAATCAATGATGGTCATGGGATTTGTACTTATGGACTCGAGACGAACCAACAGTGATCATTAAATTTAGCTGACCTAAAAATCAATAGGGGTAATCTACTAGTCATAACCAACTGGCATACCAAGTGCGGTCCACTCCACGCGTAACTTCCACTTTCCTCGGGTTTTACAAGTAAATTGCGGAATTCCGCCGAGTACGTTACCCGTTTTCCGCGCTAAAATCCGCCGAGTGTCACCGAGTGCTCATTTTCCGCGGAGGGTTTTATCAGTAGCGCCGGTGATTGCCGTATCGTATTGATTTATGGACCTCAAAGCGGATCTCCGCGTTTTATGTATTGCTACTACATTGCTACTGATGGTGTCGGACCACAATGAAATTCTCTTCTTTGAAATATGTAAAATTACTCTTGTTCACTACTTTTGCACCCTTAAATTTGCATAAAAGGTTTTAGCTTTAACATTATTTTCCCACCAATTATGGGCACTTTGTCTGTTGATTTAACACCAGAAAACCATATCAAGATAGTTCTGTTGTTTTGCTATCATCATTTCTTTACAGTCAGTATATATAACGTCCATGTGACACAGTCATGGCCGCATCTCTAGGGTCATCCACCAAAGAAAGAGGTCCTGCAAAATAGCATTCAAAAACCAAATTATTGTCTTCCAATGTGATATAAATCATGTGTAAACTTCAAAAAACATACAAGAATGCAAGGTACACATCATTAAATGCTAACTAAATGGGGGGGGGGACATTGTTTTTAAGAACTACTTGAAGGGATACAACGACCCGGAAACATTTCTTTGTGTGCCAATACCTGATGATATAAAATAATTACATGTGAAGTTATTTTGTTAATAAAATGTATGTCAATCATTCGAACATTCGTTCGTTTTTCCTTTTAAAAACGAAAGAAAACATATTCCATAAAAGTTCATCTATATTTCGTTTTGCTATTAATTTACCTTTGAACTCATATTTGTGTCGGTTTAACATTAACCTTTATCAGCATCGTAAATTGCCTGTTGATATCCACACTAATAAAATATAACACCATAGCATGTGTTTGTTATTTATCATTGTTACCTGATACTCTTACTGTGTCAATATGTTGAGAACTTAATTGGATTGGTGTTATGAAGGTAACACACTTTATAAGTGTGAAGATTATGTCTGTCATCATTTCTAAAGTTGTGATATTCCGCAATCTAGACACTAGCTTCATTGCATTGTTAATTATAACGTAATAAAAGTATGAAGGTAACTCATGTTCAGAGGTTTAAAAATCGCCGATCAAATCTGTCAATGCCATTGTCTTATTACCTCCCCTTTCTTCAAATGAATATAATTTAGTTTTCAATTGAAATATTTTTTCTGTAAATAACAGTGTAAGTATGGTTATTTTGCTAAAAAAACAACAAATTGAAACGTTACTTCTTAGTTAATATATTGAAATAATTAGTAAATACAGCAATATAGCAATTTTGGCAGTATGGAAGTCATGTGATATGCACATTTTGTAGTGACGAATTGCGAGCTAAATTTAGACTTTATTTCGGTTTTGTGGAATGTATGTTATTGCAAAAAAATGCATTTTTTTTTATCAAACTGGGGGTTAAAATATGCCAAAAAGGTTAAGAGAAGTCATTTGGAAATAATACCATTAGTGGGTCATCAACTGCTCGAAGGCAGCCCCCTACTTAAGTTTGATGGTCCTAGATCAAACCACTTTAAGTTATCGTGTGGACAAGGTTTTCATAAGACTGTTGACATTTGATGACCAACTGACCCCATGAACAATAGATGCCAAGAAAGTTTGATGGCCCTTAGTCGAACAGGTCTCTTGTTATTCAGTTTTATAAGATTGTTGATTGTGACATTTACCATAACGGCAATAGGGGTCATCTACTGGTCGAAAGCAACCTACCAATGTTAGTTGATGCTCTTTGTTCAACTGTTGTAATGTTATTGTTTGAACAAAAGACAGTCATAAGACTGTTGGCCATGACCTTTAAACTACAGACCTCAAAAACAATAGGGGTCCTCTTCTGGTTAAGACTTTGATAGTCTAAGATGAAACCATTTGTGCAGAAAAAGTTTTCAGATATTTTATTTTGACCTTTGACCTAGTGATCTAAAAACAATATAGGTGATCAACTGGTCAAGGGCAATCTACATCTGAGGTTTCATGGTCCCAGGATTAAACTGTTTTTCAGTTACTTTGCGGAC